>NW_027364119.1:0-310924 GCF_046119375.1 Phyllobates terribilis | reverse complement strand
TTCAGAATTGAACCTTGCAATGTGGAGATATTACTGTTTGTGCATTTACAATATTCATTGATTTTTTGCCATTGAAAAAAAACATCATGTTATTCATATACCAGAAATGTTTGAAGCTACTGACTGAATGAAAGGAGCTGGCATCTCACTCTCTTTGAATCTTCTTTATCATGCTAGGATTAGCAGGAAAAAGCAAAAAATTTCAGAATTGCACCTTGCAATGTGGAGATATTACTGTTTGTGCATTTACAATATTCATTGATTTTTGCCATTGAAAACGTCCAGAATGTTTGAAGCTACTGACTGAATGAAAGGAGCTGACATCTCACTCTCTTTGAATCTTCTTTATCATGCTAGGATTAGCAGGAAAAAGCAAAAAATTTCAGAATTGCACCTTGCAATGTGGAGATATTACTGTTTGTGCATTTACAATATTCATTGATTTTTGCCATTGAAAAACATCATGTTATTCATATACCAGAAATGTTTGAAACTACTGACTGAATGAAAGGAGCTGGCATCTCACTCTCTTTGAATCTTCTTTATCATGCTAGGATTAGCAGGAAAAAGCAAAAAATTTCAGAATTGCACCTTGCAATGTGGAGATATTACTGTTTGTGCATTTACAATATTCATTGATTTTTGCCATTGAAAAACGTCCAGAAATGTTTGAAGCTACTGACTGAATGAAAGGAGCTGGCATCTCACTCTCTTTGAATCTTCTTTATCATGCTAGGATTAGCAGGAAAAAGCAAAAAATTTCAGAATTGCACCTTGCAATGTGGAGATATTACTGTTTGTGCATTTACAATATTCATTGATTTTTGCCATTGAAAAACATCCAGAAATGTTTGAAGCTACTGACTGAATGAAAGGAGCTGGCATCTCACTCTCTTTGAATCTTCTTTATCATGCTAGGATTAGCAGGAAAAAGCAAAAAATTTCAGAATTGCACCTTGCAATGTGGAGATATTACTGTTTGTGCATTTACAATATTCATTGATTTTTGCCATTGAAAAACATCATGTTATTCATATACCAGAAATGTTTGAAGCTACTGACTGAATGAAAGGAGCTGGCATCTCACTCTCTTTGAATCTTCTTTATCATGCTAGGATTAGCAGGAAAAAGCAAAAAATTTCAGAATTGCACCTTGCAATGTGGAGATATTACTGTTTGTGCATTTACAATATTCATTGATTTTTGCCATTGAAAAACATCCAGAAATGTTTGAAGCTACTGACTGAATGAAAGGAGCTGGCATCTCACTCTCTTTGAATCTTCTTTATCATGCTAGGATTAGCAGGAAAAAGCAAAAAATTTCAGAATTGCACCTTGCAATGTGGAGATATTACTGTTTGTGCATTTACAATATTCATTGATTTTTGCCATTAAAAAACATCATGTTATTTATATACCAGAAATGTTTGAAGCTACTGACTGAATGAAAGGAGCTGGCATCTCACTCTCTTTGAATCTTCTTTATCATGCTAGGATTAGCAGGAAAAAGCAAAAAATTTCAGAATTGCACCTTGCAATGTGGAGATATTACTGTTTGTGCATTTACAATATTCATTGATTTTTGCCATTGAAAAACGTCCAGAAATGTTTGAAGCTACTGACTGAATGAAAGGAGCTGGCATCTCACTCTCTTTGAATCTTCTTTATCATGCTAGGTTTAGCAGGAAAAAGCAAAAAATTTCAGAATTGCACCTTGCAATGTGGAGATATTACTGTTTGTGCATTTACAATATTCATTGATTTTTGCCATTGAAAAACATCATGTTATTCATATACCAGAAATGTTTGAAGCTACTGACTGAATGAAAGGAGCTGGCATCTCACTCTCTTTGAATCTTCTTTATCATGCTAGGATTAGCAGGAAAAAGCAAAAAATTTCAGAATTGCACCTTGCAATGTGGAGATATTACTGTTTGTGCATTTACAATATTCATTGATTTTTGCCATTGAAAAACATCATGTTATTCATATACCAGAAATGTTTGAAGCTACTGACTGAATGAAAGGAGCTGGCATCTCACTCTCTTTGAATCTTCTTTATCATGCTAGGATTAGCAGGAAAAAGCAAAAAATTTCAGAATTGCACCTTGCAATGTGGAGATATTACTGTTTGTGCATTTACAATATTCATTGATTTTTGCCATTGAAAAACGTCCAGAAATGTTTGAAGCTACTGACTGAATGAAAGGAGCTGGCATCTCACTCTCTTTGAATCTTCTTTATCAGGCTAGGATTAGCAGGAAAAGCAAAAAATTTCAGAATTGCACCTTGCAATGTGGAGATATTACTGTTTGTGCATTTACAATATTCATTGATTTTTGCCATTGAAAAACATCCAGAAATGTTTGAAGATACTGACTGAATGAAAGGAGCTGGCATCTCACTCTCTTTGAATCTTCTTTATCATGCTAGGATTAGCAGGAAAAAGCAAAAAATTTCAGAATTGCACCTTGCAATGTGGAGATATTACTGTTTGTGCATTTACAATATTCATTGATTTTTGCCATTGAAAAACATCATGTTATTTATATACCAGAAATGTTTGAAGCTACTGACTGAATGAAAGGAGCTGGCATCTCACTCTCTTTGAATCTTCTTTATCATGCTAGGATTAGCAGGAAAAAGCAAAAAATTTCAGAATTGCACCTTGCAATGTGGAGATATTACTGTTTGTGCATTTACAATATTCATTGATTTTTGCCATTGAAAAACGTCCAGAAATGTTTGAAGCTACTGACTGAATGAAAGGAGCTGGCATCTCACTCTCTTTGAATCTTCTTTATCATGCTAGGTTTAGCAGGAAAAAGCAAAAATTTCAGAATTGCACCTTGCAATGTGGAGATATTACTGTTTGTGCATTTACAATATTCATTGATTTTTGCCATTGAAAAACATCATGTTATTCATATACCAGAAATGTTTGAAGCTACTGACTGAATGAAAGGAGCTGGCATCTCACTCTCTTTGAATCTTCTTTATCATGCTAGGATTAGCAGGAAAAAGCAAAAAATTTCAGAATTGCACCTTGCAATGTGGAGATATTACTGTTTGTGCATTTACAATATTCATTGATTTTTGCCATTGAAAACATCATGTTATTCATATACCAGAAATGTTTGAAGCTACTGACTGAATGAAAGGAGCTGGCATCTCACTCTCTTTGAATCTTCTTTATCATGCTAGGATTAGCAGGAAAAAGCAAAAAATTTCAGAATTGCACCTTGCAATGTGGAGATATTACTGTTTGTGCATTTACAATATTCATTGATTTTTGCCATTGAAAAACGTCCAGAAATGTTTGAAGCTACTGACTGAATGAAAGGAGCTGACATCTCACTCTCTTTGAATCTTCTTTATCATGCTAGGATTAGCAGGAAAAAGCAAAAAATTTCAGAATTGCACCTTGCAATGTGGAGATATTACTGTTTGTGCATTTACAATATTCATTGATTTTTGCCATTGGAAAAACATCATGTTATTCATATACCAGAAATGTTTGAAGCTACTGACTGAATGAAAGGAGCTGGCATCTCACTCTCTTTGAATCTTCTTTATCATGCTAGGATTAGCAGGAAAAAGCAAAAAATTTCAGAATTGCACCTTGCAATGTGGAGATATTACTGTTTGTGCATTTACAATATTCATTGATTTTTGCCATTGAAAAACGTCCAGAAATGTTTGAAGCTACTGACTGAATGAAAGGAGCTGGCATCTCACTCTCTTTGAATCTTCTTTATCATGCTAGGATTAGCAGGAAAAAGCAAAAAATTTCAGAATTGCACCTTGCAATGTGGAGATATTACTGTTTGTGCATTTACAATATTCATTGATTTTTGCCATTGAAAAACATCCAGAAATGTTTGAAGCTACTGACTGAATGAAAGGAGCTGGCATCTCACTCTCTTTGAATCTTCTTTATCATGCTAGGATTAGCAGGAAAAAGCAAAAAATTTCAGAATTGCACCTTGCAATGTGGAGATATTACTGTTTGTGCATTTACAATATTCATTGATTTTTGCCATTGAAAAACATCATGTTATTCATATACCAGAAATGTTTGAAGCTACTGACTGAATGAAAGGAGCTGGCATCTCACTCTCTTTGAATCTTCTTTATCATGCTAGGATTAGCAGGAAAAAGCAAAAAATTTCAGAATTGCACCTTGCAATGTGAAGATATTACTGTTTGTGCATTTACAATATTCATTGATTTTTGCCATTGAAAAACGTCCAGAAATGTTTGAAGCTACTGACTGAATGAAAGGAGCTGGCATCTCACTCTCTTTGAATCTTCTTTATCATGCTAGGATTAGCAGGAAAAAGCAAAAAATTTCAGAATTGCACCTTGCAATGTGGAGATATTACTGTTTGTGCATTTACAATATTCATTGATTTTTGCCATTGAAAAACGTCCAGAAATGTTTGAAGCTACTGACTGAATGAAAGGAGCTGGCATCTCACTCTCTTTGAATCTTCTTTATCATGCTAGGATTAGCAGGAAAAAGCAAAAAATTTCAGAATTGCACCTTCCAATGTGGAGATATTACTGTTTGTGCATTTACAATATTCATTGATTTTTGCCATTGAAAAACATCCAGAAATGTTTGAAGCTACTGACTGAATGAAAGGAGCTGGCATCTCACTCTCTTTGAATCTTCTTTATCATGCTAGGATTAGCAGGAAAAAGCAAAAAATTTCAGAATTGCACCTTGCAATGTGGAGATATTACTGTTTGTGCATTTACAATATTCATTGATTTTTGCCATTGAAAAACATCATGTTATTCATATACCAGAAATGTTTGAAGCTACTGACTGAATGAAAGGAGCTGGCATCTCACTCTCTTTGAATCTTCTTTATCATGCTAGGATTAGCAGGAAAAAGCAAAAAATTTCAGAATTGCACCTTGCAATGTGGAGATATTACTGTTTGTGCATTTACAATATTCATTGATTTTTGCCATTGAAAAACGTCCAGAAATGTTTGAAGCTACTGACTGAATGAAAGGAGCTGGCATCTCACTCTCTTTGAATCTTCTTTATCATGCTAGGATTAGCAGGAAAAAGTAAAAAATTTCAGAATTGCACCTTGCAATGTGGAGATATTACTGTTTGTGCATTTACAATATTCATTGATTTTTGCCATTGAAAAACGTCCAGAAATGTTTGAAGCTACTGACTGAATGAAAGGAGCTGGCATCTCACTCTCTTTGAATCTTCTTTATCATGCTAGGATTAGCAGGAAAAAGCAAAAAATTTCAGAATTGCACCTTGCAATGTGGAGATATTACTGTTTGTGCATTTACAATATTCATTGATTTTTGCCATTGAAAAACGTCCAGAAATGTTTGAAGCTACTGACTGAATGAAAGGAGCTGGCATCTCACTCTCTTTGAATCTTCTTTATCATGCTAGGATTAGCAGGAAAAAGCAAAAAATTTCAGAATTGCACCTTGCAATGTGGAGATATTACTGTTTGTGCATTTACAATATTCATTGATTTTTGCCATCGAAAAACGTCCAGAAATGTTTGAAGCTACTGACTGAATGAAAGGAGTTGGCATCTCACTCTCTTTGAATCTTCTTTATCATGCTAGGATTAGCAGGAAAAAGCAAAAAATTTCAGAATTGCACCTTGCAATGTGGAGATATTACTGTTTGTGCATTTACAATATTCATTGATTTTTGCCATTGAAAAACATCATGTTATTCATATACCAGAAATGCTTGAAGCTACTGACTGAATGAAAGGAGCTGGCATCTCACTCTCTTTGAATCTTCTTTATCATGCTAGGATTAGCAGGAAAAAGCAAAAAATTTCAGAATTGCACCTTGCAATGTGGAGATATTACTGTTTGTGCATTTACAATATTCATTGATTTTTGCCATTGAAAAACATCATGTTATTCATATACCAGAAATGTTTGAAGCTACTGACTGAATGAAAGGAGCTGGCATCTCACTCTCTTTGTATCTTCTTTATCATGCTAGGATTAGCAGGAAAAAGCAAAAAATTTCAGAATTGAACCTTGCAATGTGGAGATATTACTGTTTGTGCATTTACAATATTCATTGATTTTTGCCATTGAAAAACATCATGTTATTCATATACCAGAAATGTTTGAAGCTACTGACTGAATGAAAGGAGCTGGCATCTCACTCTCTTTGAATCTTCTTTATCATGCTAGGATTAGCAGGAAAAAGCAAAAAATTTCAGAATTGCACCTTGCAATGTGGAGATATTACGGTTTGTGCATTTACAATATTCATTGATTTTTGCCATTGAAAAACGTCCAGAAATGTTTGAAGCTACTGACTGAATGAAAGGAGCTGACATCTCACTCTCTTTGAATCTTCTTTATCATGCTAGGAATAGCAGGAAAAAGCAAAAAATTTCAGAATTGCACCTTGCAATGTGGAGATATTACTGTTTGTGCATTTACAATATTCATTGATTTTTGCCATTGAAAAACATCATGTTATTCATATACCAGAAATGTTTGAAGCTACTGACTGAATGAAAGGAGCTGGCATCTCACTCTCTTTGAATCTTCTTTATCATGCTAGGATTAGCAGGAAAAAGCAAAAAATTTCAGAATTGCACCTTGCAATGTGGAGATATTACTGTTTGTGCATTTACAATATTCATTGATTTTTGCCATTGAAAAACGTCCAGAAATGTTTGAAGCTACTGACTGAATGAAAGGAGCTGGCATCTCACTCTCTTTGAATCTTCTTTATCATGCTAGGATTAGCAGGAAAAAGCAAAAAATTTCAGAATTGCACCTTGCAATGTGGAGATATTACTGTTTGTGCATTTACAATATTCATTGATTTTTGCCATTGAAAAACATCCAGAAATGTTTGAAGCTACTGACTGAATGAAAGGAGCTGGCATCTCACTCTCTTTGAATCTTCTTTATCATGCTAGGATTAGCAGGAAAAAGCAAAAAATTTCAGAATTGCACCTTGCAATGTGGAGATATTACTGTTTGTGCATTTACAATATTCATTGATTTTTGCCATTGAAAAACATCATGTTATTCATATACCAGAAATGTTTGAAGCTACTGACTGAATGAAAGGAGCTGGCATCTCACTCTCTTTGAATCTTCTTTATCATGCTAGGATTAGCAGGAAAAAGCAAAAAATTTCAGAATTGCACCTTGCAATGTGGAGATATTACTGTTTGTGCATTTACAATATTCATTGATTTTTGCCATTGAAAAACATCCAGAAATGTTTGAAGCTACTGACTGAATGAAAGGAGCTGGCATCTCACTCTCTTTGAATCTTCTTTATCATGCTAGGATTAGCAGGAAAAAGCAAAAAATTTCAGAATTGCACCTTGCAATGTGGAGATATTACTGTTTGTGCATTTACAATATTCATTGATTTTTGCCATTAAAAAACATCATGTTATTTATATACCAGAAATGTTTGAAGCTACTGACTGAATGAAAGGAGCTGGCATCTCACTCTCTTTGAATCTTCTTTATCATGCTAGGATTAGCAGGAAAAAGCAAAAAATTTCAGAATTGCACCTTGCAATGTGGAGATATTACTGTTTGTGCATTTACAATATTCATTGATTTTTGCCATTGAAAAACGTCCAGAAATGTTTGAAGCTACTGACTGAATGAAAGGAGCTGGCATCTCACTCTCTTTGAATCTTCTTTATCATGCTAGGTTTAGCAGGAAAAAGCAAAAAATTTCAGAATTGCACCTTGCAATGTGGAGATATTACTGTTTGTGCATTTACAATATTCATTGATTTTTGCCATTGAAAAACATCATGTTATTCATATACCAGAAATGTTTGAAGCTACTGACTGAATGAAAGGAGCTGGCATCTCACTCTCTTTGAATCTTCTTTATCATGCTAGGATTAGCAGGAAAAAGCAAAAAATTTCAGAATTGCACCTTGCAATGTGGAGATATTACTGTTTGTGCATTTACAATATTCATTGATTTTTGCCATTGAAAAACATCATGTTATTCATATACCAGAAATGTTTGAAGCTACTGACTGAATGAAAGGAGCTGGCATCTCACTCTCTTTGAATCTTCTTTATCATGCTAGGATTAGCAGGAAAAAGCAAAAAATTTCAGAATTGCACCTTGCAATGTGGAGATATTACTGTTTGTGCATTTACAATATTCATTGATTTTTGCCATTGAAAAACGTCCAGAAATGTTTGAAGCTACTGACTGAATGAAAGGAGCTGGCATCTCACTCTCTTTGAATCTTCTTTATCAGGCTAGGATTAGCAGGAAAAAGCAAAAAATTTCAGAATTGCACCTTGCAATGTGGAGATATTACTGTTTGTGCATTTACAATATTCATTGATTTTTGCCATTGAAAAACATCCAGAAATGTTTGAAGATACTGACTGAATGAAAGGAGCTGGCATCTCACTCTCTTTGAATCTTCTTTATCATGCTAGGATTAGCAGGAAAAAGCAAAAAATTTCAGAATTGCACCTTGCAATGTGGAGATATTACTGTTTGTGCATTTACAATATTCATTGATTTTTGCCATTGAAAAACATCATGTTATTTATATACCAGAAATGTTTGAAGCTACTGACTGAATGAAAGGAGCTGGCATCTCACTCTCTTTGAATCTTCTTTATCATGCTAGGATTAGCAGGAAAAAGCAAAAAATTTCAGAATTGCACCTTGCAATGTGGAGATATTACTGTTTGTGCATTTACAATATTCATTGATTTTTGCCATTGAAAAACGTCCAGAAATGTTTGAAGCTACTGACTGAATGAAAGGAGCTGGCATCTCACTCTCTTTGAATCTTCTTTATCATGCTAGGTTTAGCAGGAAAAAGCAAAAAATTTCAGAATTGCACCTTGCAATGTGGAGATATTACTGTTTGTGCATTTACAATATTCATTGATTTTTGCCATTGAAAAACATCATGTTATTCATATACCAGAAATGTTTGAAGCTACTGACTGAATGAAAGGAGCTGGCATCTCACTCTCTTTGAATCTTCTTTATCATGCTAGGATTAGCAGGAAAAAGCAAAAAATTTCAGAATTGCACCTTGCAATGTGGAGATATTACTGTTTGTGCATTTACAATATTCATTGATTTTTGCCATTGAAAAACATCATGTTATTCATATACCAGAAATGTTTGAAGCTACTGACTGAATGAAAGGAGCTGGCATCTCACTCTCTTTGAATCTTCTTTATCATGCTAGGATTAGCAGGAAAAAGCAAAAAATTTCAGAATTGCACCTTGCAATGTGGAGATATTACTGTTTGTGCATTTACAATATTCATTGATTTTTGCCATTGAAAAACGTCCAGAAATGTTTGAAGCTACTGACTGAATGAAAGGAGCTGACATCTCACTCTCTTTGAATCTTCTTTATCATGCTAGGATTAGCAGGAAAAAGCAAAAAATTTCAGAATTGCACCTTGCAATGTGGAGATATTACTGTTTGTGCATTTACAATATTCATTGATTTTTGCCATTGAAAAACGTCCAGAAATGTTTGAAGCTACTGACTGAATGAAAGGAGCTGGCATCTCACTCTCTTTGAATCTTCTTTATCATGCTAGGATTAGCAGGAAAAAGCAAAAAATTTCAGAATTGCACCTTGCAATGTGGAGATATTACTGTTTGTGCATTTACAATATTCATTGATTTTTGCCATTGAAAAACATCCAGAAATGTTTGAAGCTACTGACTGAATGAAAGGAGCTGGCATCTCACTCTCTTTGAATCTTCTTTATCATGTTAGGATTAGCAGGAAAAAGCAAAAAATTTCAGAATTGCACCTTGCAATGTGGAGATATTACTGTTTGTGCATTTACAATATTCATTGATTTTTGCCATTGAAAAACATCATGTTATTCATATACCAGAAATGTTTGAAGCTACTGACTGAATGAAAGGAGCTGGCATCTCACTCTCTTTGAATCTTCTTTATCATGCTAGGATTAGCAGGAAAAAGCAAAAAATTTCAGAATTGCACCTTGCAATGTGAAGATATTACTGTTTGTGCATTTACAATATTCATTGATTTTTGCCATTGAAAAACGTCCAGAAATGTTTGAAGCTACTGACTGAATGAAAGGAGCTGGCATCTCACTCTCTTTGAATCTTCTTTATCATGCTAGGATTAGCAGGAAAAAGCAAAAAATTTCAGAATTGCACCTTGCAATGTGGAGATATTACTGTTTGTGCATTTACAATATTCATTGATTTTTGCCATTGAAAAACGTCCAGAAATGTTTGAAGCTACTGACTGAATGAAAGGAGCTGGCATCTCACTCTCTTTGAATCTTCTTTATCATGCTAGGATTAGCAGGAAAAAGCAAAAAATTTCAGAATTGCACCTTGCAATGTGGAGATATTACTGTTTGTGCATTTACAATATTCATTGATTTTTGCCATTGAAAAACATCCAGAAATGTTTGAAGCTACTGACTGAATGAAAGGAGCTGGCATCTCACTCTCTTTGAATCTTCTTTATCATGCTAGGATTAGCAGGAAAAAGCAAAAAATTTCAGAATTGCACCTTGCAATGTGGAGATATTACTGTTTGTGCATTTACAATATTCATTGATTTTTGCCATTGAAAAACATCATGTTATTTATATACCAGAAATGTTTGAAGCTACTGACTGAATGAAAGGAACTGGCATCTCACTCTCTTTGAATCTTCTTTATCATGCTAGGATTAGCAGGAAAAAGCAAAAAATTTCAGAATTGCACCTTGCAATGTGGAGATATTACTGTTTGTGCATTTACAATATTCATTGATTTTTGCCATTGAAAAACGTCCAGAAATGTTTGAAGCTACTGACTGAATGAAAGGAGCTGGCATCTCACTCTCTTTGAATCTTCTTTATCATGCTAGGTTTAGCAGGAAAAAGCAAAAAATTTCAGAATTGCACCTTGCAATGTGGAGATATTACTGTTTGTGCATTTACAATATTCATTGATTTTTGCCATTGAAAAACATCATGTTATTCATATACCAGAAATGTTTGAAGCTACTGATTGAATGAAAGGAGCTGGCATCTCACTCTCTTTGAATCTTCTTTATCATGCTAGGATTAGCAGGAAAAAGCAAAAAATTTCAGAATTGCACCTTGCAATGTGGAGATATTACTGTTTGTGCATTTACAATATTCATTGATTTTTGCCATTGAAAAACATCATGTTATTCATATACCAGAAATGTTTGAAGCTACTGACTGAATGAAAGGAGCTGGCATCTCCCTCTCTTTGAATCTTCTTTATCATGCTAGGATTAGCAGGAAAAAGCAAAAAATTTCAGAATTGCACCTTGCAATGTGGAGATATTACTGTTTGTGCATTTACAATATTCATTGATTTTTGCCATTGAAAAACGTCCAGAAATGTTTGAAGCTACTGACTGAATGAAAGGAGCTGACATCTCACTCTCTTTGAATCTTCTTTATCATGCTAGGATTAGCAGGAAAAAGCAAAAAATTTCAGAATTGCACCTTGCAATGTGGAGATATTACTGTTTGTGCATTTACAATATTCATTGATTTTTGCCATTGAAAAACATCATGTTATTCATATACCAGAAATGTTTGAAGCTACTGACTGAATGAAAGGAGCTGGCATCTCACTCTCTTTGAATCTTCTTTATCATGCTAGGATTAGCAGGAAAAAGCAAAAAATTTCAGAATTGCACCTTGCAATGTGGAGATATTACTGTTTGTGCATTTACAATATTCATTGATTTTTGCCATTGAAAAACGTCCAGAAATGTTTGAAGCTACTGACTGAATGAAAGGAGCTGGCATCTCACTCTCTTTGAATCTTCTTTATCATGCTAGGATTAGCAGGAAAAAGCAAAAAATTTCAGAATTGCACCTTGCAATGTGGAGATATTACTGTTTGTGCATTTACAATATTCATTGATTTTTGCCATTGAAAAACATCCAGAAATGTTTGAAGCTACTGACTGAATGAAAGGAGCTGGCATCTCACTCTCTTTGAATCTTCTTTATCATGCTAGGATTAGCAGGAAAAAGCAAAAAATTTCAGAATTGCACCTTGCAATGTGGAGATATTACTGTTTGTGCATTTACAATATTCATTGATTTTTGCCATTGAAAAACATCCAGAAATGTTTGAAGCTACTGACTGAATGAAAGGAGCTGACATCTCACTCTCTTTGAATCTTCTTTATCATGCTAGGATTAGCAGGAAAAAGCAAAAAATTTCAGAATTGCACCTTGCAATGTGGAGATATTACTGTTTGTGCATTTACAATATTCATTGATTTTTGCCATTGAAAAACATCATGTTATTCATATACCAGAAATGTTTGAAGCTACTGACTGAATGAAAGGAGCTGGCATCTCACTCTCTTTGAATCTTCTTTATCATGCTAGGATTAGCAGGAAAAAGCAAAAAATTTCAGAATTGCACCTTGCAATGTGAAGATATTACTGTTTGTGCATTTACAATATTCATTGATTTTTGCCATTGAAAAACGTCCAGAAATGTTTGAAGCTACTGACTGAATGAAAGGAGCTGACATCTCACTCTCTTTGAATCTTCTTTATCATGCTAGGATTAGCAGGAAAAAGCAAAAAATTTCAGAATTGCACCTTGCAATGTGGAGATATTACTGTTTGTGCATTTACAATATTCATTGATTTTTGCCATTGAAAAACATCCAGAAATGTTTGAAGCTACTGACTGAATGAAAGGAGCTGGCATCTCACTCTCTTTGAATCTTCTTTATCATGCTAGGATTAGCAGGAAAAAGCAAAAAATTTCAGAATTGCACCTTGCAATGTGGAGATATTACTGTTTGTGCATTTACAATATTCATTGATTTTTGCCATTGAAAAACATCATGTTATTCATATACCAGAAATGTTTGAAGCTACTGACTGAATGAAAGGAGCTGGCATCTCACTCTCTTTGAATCTTCTTTATCATGCTAGGATTAGCAGGAAAAAGCAAAAAATTTCAGAATTGCACCTTGCAATGTGGAGATATTACTGTTTGTGCATTTACAATATTCATTGATTTTTGCCATTGAAAAACGTCCAGAAATGTTTGAAGCTACTGACTGAATGAAAGGAGCTGGCATCTCACTCTCTTTGAATCTTCTTTATCATGCTAGGATTAGCAGGAAAAAGCAAAAAATTTCAGAATTGCACCTTGCAATGTGGAGATATTACTGTTTGTGCATTTACAAAATTCATTGATTTTTGCCATTGAAAAACATCCAGAAATGTTTGAAGCTACTGACTGAATGAAAGGAGCTGGCATCTCACTCTCTTTGAATCTTCTTTATCATGCTAGGATTAGCAGGAAAAAGCAAAAAATTTCAGAATTGCACCTTGCAATGTGGAGATATTACTGTTTGTGCATTTACAATATTCATTGATTTTTGCCATTGAAAAACATCATGTTATTCATATACCAGAAATGTTTGAAGCTACTGACTGAATGAAAGGAGCTGGCATCTCACTCTCTTTGAATCTTCTTTATCATGCTAGGATTAGCAGGAAAAAGCAAAAAATTTCAGAATTGCACCTTGCAATGTGGAGATATTACTGTTTGTGCATTTACAATATTCATTGATTTTTGCCATTGAAAAACGTCCAGAAATGTTTGAAGCTACTGACTGAATGAAAGGAGCTGGCATCTCACTCTCTTTGAATCTTCTTTATCATGCTAGGATTAGCAGGAAAAAGCAAAAAATTTCAGAATTGCACCTTGCAATGTGGAGATATTACTGTTTGTGCATTTACAATATTCATTGATTTTTGCCATTGAAAAACGTCCAGAAATGTTTGAAGCTACTGACTGAATGAAAGGAGCTGGCATCTCACTCTCTTTGAATCTTCTTTATCATGCTAGGATTAGCAGGAAAAAGCAAAAAATTTCAGAATTGCACCTTGCAATGTGGAGATATTACTGTTTGTGCATTTACAATATTCATTGATTTTTGCCATTGAAAAACGTCCAGAAATGTTTGAAGCTACTGACTGAATGAAAGGAGCTGGCATCTCACTCTCTTTGAATCTTCTTTATCATGCTAGGATTAGCAGGAAAAAGCAAAAAATTTCAGAATTGCACCTTGCAATGTGGAGATATTACTGTTTGTGCATTTACAATATTCATTGATTTTTGCCATTGAAAAACATCATGTTATTCATATACCAGAAATGTTTGAAGCTACTGACTGAATGAAAGGAGCTGGCATCTCACTCTCTTTGAATCTTCTTTATCATGCTAGGATTAGCAGGAAAAAGCAAAAAATTTCAGAATTGCACCTTGCAATGTGGAGATATTACTGTTTGTGCATTTACAATATTCATTGATTTTTGCCATTGAAAAACGTCCAGAAATGTTTGAAGCTACTGACTGAATGAAAAGAGCTGGCATCTCACTCTCTTTGAATCTTCTTTATCATGCTAGGATTAGCAGGAAAAAGCAAAAAATTTCAGAATTGCACCTTGCAATGTGGAGATATTACTGTTTGTGCATTTACAATATTCATTGATTTTTGCCATTGAAAAACGTCCAGAAATGTTTGAAGCTACTGACTGAATGAAAGGAGCTGGCATCTCACTCTCTTTGAATCTTCTTTATCATGCTAGGATTAGCAGGAAAAAGCAAAAAATTTCAGAATTGCACCTTGCAATGTGGAGATATTACTGTTTGTGCATTTACAATATTCATTGATTTTTGCCATTGAAAAACATCCAGAAATGTTTGAAGCTACTGACTGAATGAAAGGAGCTGGCATCTCACTCTCTTTGAATCTTCTTTATCATGCTAGGATTAGCAGGAAAAAGCAAAAAATTTCAGAATTGCACCTTGCAATGTGGAGATATTACTGTTTGTGCATTTACAATATTCATTGATTTTTGCCATTGAAAAACGTCCAGAAATGTTTGAAGCTACTGACTGAATGAAAGGAGCTGACATCTCACTCTCTTTGAATCTTCTTTATCATGATAGGATTAGCAGGAAAAAGCAAAAAATTTCAGAATTGCACCTTGCAATGTGGAGATATTACTGTTTGTGCATTTACAATATTCATTGATTTTTGCCATTGAAAAACATCCAGAAATGTTTGAAGCTACTGACTGAATGAAAGGAGCTGGCATCTCACTCTCTTTGAATCTTCTTTATCATGCTAGGATTAGCAGGAAAAAGCAAAAAATTTCAGAATTGCACCTTGCAATGTGGAGATATTACTGTTTGTGCATTTACAATATTCATTGATTTTTGCCATTGAAAAACGTCCAGAAATGTTTGAAGCTACTGACTGAATGAAAGGAGCTGGCATCTCACTCTCTTTGAATCTTCTTTATCATGCTAGGATTAGCAGGAAAAAGCAAAAAATTTCAGAATTGCACCTTGCAATGTGGAGATATTACTGTTTGTGCATTTACAATATTCATTGATTTTTGCCATTGAAAAACATCATGTTATTCAAATACCAGAAATGTTTGAAGCTACTGACTGAATGAAAGGAGCTGGCATCTCACTCTCTTTGAATCTTCTTTATCATGCTAGGATTAGCAGGAAAAAGCAAAAAATTTCAGAATTGCACCTTGTAATGTGGAGATATTACTGTTTGTGCATTTACAATATTCATTGATTTTTGCCATTGAAAAACATCATGTTATTCATATACCAGAAATGTTTGAAGCTACTGACTGAATGAAAGGAGCTGGCATCTCACTCTCTTTGAATCTTCTTTATCATGCTAGGATTAGCAGGAAAAAGCAAAAAATTTCAGAATTGCACCTTGCAATGTGGAGATATTACTGTTTGTGCATTTACAATATTCATTGATTTTTGCCATTGAAAAACGTCCAGAAATGTTTGAAGCTACTGACTGAATGAAAGGAGCTGACATCTCACTCTCTTTGAATCTTCTTTATCATGCTAGGATTAGCAGGAAAAAGCAAAAAATTTCAGAATTGCACCTTGCAATGTGGAGATATTACTGTTTGTGCATTTACAATATTCATTGATTTTTGCCATTGAAAAACATCATGTTATTCATATACCAGAAATGTTTGAAGCTACTGACTGAATGAAAGGAGCTGGCATCTCACTCTCTTTGAATCTTCTTTATCATGCTAGGATTAGCAGGAAAAAGCAAAAAATTTCAGAATTGCACCTTGCAATGTGGAGATATTACTGTTTGTGCATTTACAATATTCATTGATCTTTGCCATTGAAAAACGTCCAGAAATGTTTGAAGCTACTGACTGAATGAAAGGAGCTGGCATCTCACTCTCTTTGAATCTTCTTTATCATGCTAGGATTAGCAGGAAAAAGCAAAAAATTTCAGAATTCCACCTTGCAATGTGGAGATATTACTGTTTGTGCATTTACAATATTCATTGATTTTTGCCATTGAAAAACATCATGTTATTCATATACCAGAAATGTTTGAAGCTACTGACTGAATGAAAGGAGCTGGCATCTCACTCTCTTTGAATGTTCTTTATCATGCTAGGATTAGCAGGAAAAAGCAAAAAATTTCAGAATTGCACCTTGCAATGTGGAGATATTACTGTTTGTGCATTTACAATATTCATTGATTTTTGCCATTGAAAAACGTCCAGAAATGTTTGAAGCTACTGACTGAATGAAAGGAGCTGGCATCTCACTCTCTTTGAATCTTCTTTATCATGCTAGGATTAGCAGGAAAAAGCAAAAAATTTCAGAATTGCACCTTGCAATGTGGAGATATTACTGTTTGTGCATTTACAATATTCATTGATTTTTGCCATTGAAAAACGTCCAGAAATGTTTGAAGCTACTGACTGAATGAAAGGAGCTGGCATCTCACTCTCTTTGAATCTTCTTTATCATGCTAGGATTAGCAGGAAAAAGCAAAAAATTTCAGAATTGCACCTTGCAATGTGGAGATATTACTGTTTGTGCATTTACAATATTCATTGATTTTTGCCATTGAAAAACATCATGTTATTCATATACCAGAAATGTTTGAAGCTACTGACTGAATGAAAGGAGCTGGCATCTCACTCTCTTTGAATGTTCTTTATCATGCTAGGATTAGCAGGAAAAAGCAAAAAATTTCAGAATTGCACCTTGCAATGTGGAGATATTACTGTTTGTGCATTTACAATATTCATTGATTTTTGCCATTGAAAAACGTCCAGAAATGTTTGAAGCTACTGACTGAATGAAAAGAGCTGGCATCTCACTCTCTTTGAATATTCTTTATCATGCTAGGATTAGCAGGAAAAAGCAAAAAATTTCAGAATTGCACCTTGCAATGTGGAGATATTACTGTTTGTGCATTTACAATATTCATTGATTTTTGCCATTGAAAAACGTCCAGAAATGTTTGAAGCTACTGACTGAATGAAAGGAGCTGGCATCTCACTCTCTTTGAATCTTCTTTATCATGCTAGGATTAGCAGGAAAAAGCAAAAAATTTCAGAATTGCACCTTGCAATGTGGAGATATTACTGTTTGTGCATTTACAATATTCATTGATTTTTGCCATTGAAAAACATCATGTTATTCATATACCAGAAATGTTTGAAGCTACTGACTGAATGAAAGGAGCTGGCATGTCACTCTCTTTGAATCTTCTTTATCATGCTAGGATTAGCAGGAAAAAGCAAAAAATTTCAGAATTGCACCTTGCAATGTGGAGATATTACTGTTTGTGCATTTACAATATTCATTGATTTTTGCCATTGAAAAACGTCCAGAAATGTTTGAAGCTACTGACTGAATGAAAGGAGCTGACATCTCACTCTCTTTGAATCTTCTTTATCATGCTAGGATTAGCAGGAAAAAGCAAAAAATTTCAGAATTGCACCTTGCAATGTGGAGATATTACTGTTTGTGCATTTACAATATTCATTGATTTTTGCCATTGAAAAACATCCAGAAATGTTTGAAGCTACTGACTGAATGAAAGGAGCTGGCATCTCACTCTCTTTGAATCTTCTTTATCACGCTAGGATTAGCAGGAAAAAGCAAAAAATTTCAGAATTGCACCTTGCAATGTGGAGATATTACTGTTTGTGCATTTACAATATTCATTGATTTTTGCCATTGAAAAACGTCGAGAAATGTTTGAAGCTACTGACTGAATGAAAGGAGCTGGCATCTCACTCTCTTTGAATCTTCTTTATCATGCTAGGATTAGCAGGAAAAAGCAAAAAATTTCAGAATTGCACCTTGCAATGTGGAGATATTACTGTTTGTGCATTTACAATATTCATTGATTTTTGCCATTGAAAAACATCATGTTATTCATATACCAGAAATGTTTGAAGCTACTGACTGAATGAAAGGAGCTGGCATCTCACTCTCTTTGAATGTTCTTTATCATGCTAGGATTAGCAGGAAAAAGCAAAAAATTTCAGAATTGCACCTTGCAATGTGGAGATATTACTGTTTGTGCATTTACAATATTCATTGATTTTTGCCATTGAAAAACGTCCAGAAATGTTTGAAGCTACTGACTGAATGAAAGGAGCTGGCATCTCACTCTCTTTGAATCTTCTTTATCATGCTAGGATTAGCAGGAAAAAGCAAAAAAATTCAGAATTGCACCTTGCAATGTGGAGATATTACTGTTTGTGCATTTACAATATTCATTGATTTTTGCCATTGAAAAACGTCCAGAAATGTTTGAAGCTACTGACTGAATGAAAGGAGCTGGCATCTCACTCTCTTTGAATCTTCTTTATCATGCTAGGATTAGCAGGAAAAAGCAAAAAATTTCAGAATTGCACCTTGCAATGTGGAGATATTACTGTTTGTGCATTTACAATATTCATTGATTTTTGCCATTGAAAAACATCATGTTATTCATATACCAGAAATGTTTGAAGCTACTGACTGAATGAAAGGAGCTGGCATCTCACTCTCTTTGAATGTTCTTTATCATGCTAGGATTAGCAGGAAAAAGCAAAAAATTTCAGAATTGCACCTTGCAATGTGGAGAAATTACTGTTTGTGCATTTACAATATTCATTGATTTTTGCCATTGAAAAACGTCCAGAAATGTTTGAAGCTACTGACTGAATGAAAAGAGCTGGCATCTCACTCTCTTTGAATATTCTTTATCATGCTAGGATTAGCAGGAAAAAGCAAAAAATTTCAGAATTGCACCTTGCAATGTGGAGATATTACTGTTTGTGCATTTACAATATTCATTGATTTTTGCCATTGAAAAACGTCCAGAAATGTTTGAAGCTACTGACTGAATGAAAGGAGCTGGCATCTCACTCTCTTTGAATCTTCTTTATCATGCTAGGATTAGCAGGAAAAAGCAAAAAATTTCAGAATTGCACCTTGCAATGTGGAGATATTACTGTTTGTGCATTTACAATATTCATTGATTTTTGCCATTGAAAAACATCATGTTATTCATATACCAGAAATGTTTGAAGCTACTGACTGAATGAAAGGAGCTGGCATGTCACTCTCTTTGAATCTTCTTTATCATGCTAGGATTAGCAGGAAAAAGCAAAAAATTTCAGAATTGCACCTTGCAATGTGGAGATATTACTGTTTGTGCATTTACAATATTCATTGATTTTTGCCATTGAAAAACGTCCAGAAATGTTTGAAGCTACTGACTGAATGAAAGGAGCTGACATCTCACTCTCTTTGAATCTTCTTTATCATGCTAGGATTAGCAGGAAAAAGCAAAAAATTTCAGAATTGCACCTTGCAATGTGGAGATATTACTGTTTGTGCATTTACAATATTCATTGATTTTTGCCATTGAAAAACATCCAGAAATGTTTGAAGCTACTGACTGAATGAAAGGAGCTGGCATCTCACTCTCTTTGAATCTTCTTTATCACGCTAGGATTAGCAGGAAAAAGCAAAAAATTTCAGAATTGCACCTTGCAATGTGGAGATATTACTGTTTGTGCATTTACAATATTCATTGATTTTTGCCATTGAAAAACGTCGAGAAATGTTTGAAGCTACTGACTGAATGAAAGGAGCTGGCATCTCACTCTCTTTGAATCTTCTTTATCATGCTAGGATTAGCAGGAAAAAGCAAAAAATTTCAGAATTGCACTTTGCAATGTGGAGATATTACTGTTTGTGCATTTACAATATTCATTGATTTTTGCCATTGAAAAACATCATGTTATTCATATACCAGAAATGTTTGAAGCTACTGACTGAATGAAAGGAGCTGGCATCTCACTCTCTTTGAATCTTCTTTATCATGCTAGGATTAGCAGGAAAAAGCAAAAAATTTCAGAATTGCACCTTGCAATGTGGAGATATTACTGTTTGTGCATTTACAATATTCATTGATTTTTGCCATTGAAAAACGTCCAGAAATGTTTGAAGCTACTGACTGAATGAAAGGAGCTGACATCTCACTCTCTTTGAATCTTCTTTATCATGCTAGGATTAGCAGGAAAAAGCAAAAAATTTCAGAATTGCACCTTGCAATGTGGAGATATTACTGTTTGTGCATTTACAATATTCATTGATTTTTGCCATTGAAAAACATCATGTTATTCATATACCAGAAATGTTTGAAGCTACTGACTGAATGAAAGAAGCTGGCATCTCACTCTCTTTGAATCTTCTTTATCATGCTAGGTTTAGCAGGAAAAAGCAAAAAATTTCAGAATTGCACCTTGCAATGTGGAGATATTACTGTTTGTGCATTTACAATATTCATTGATTTTTGCCATTGAAAAACGTCCAGAAATGTTTGAATCTACTGACTGAATGAAAGGAGCTGGCATCTCACTCTCTTTGAATCTTCTTTATCATGCTAGGATTAGCAGGAAAAAGCAAAAAATTTCAGAATTGCACCTTGCAATGTGGAGATATTACTGTTTGTGCATTTACAATATTCATTGATTTTTGCCATTGAAAAACATCCAGAAATGTTTGAAGCTACTGACTGAATGAAAGGAGCTGGCATCTCACTCTCTTTGAATCTTCTTTATCATGCTAGGATTAGCAGGAAAAAGCAAAAAATTTCAGAATTGCACCTTGCAATGTGGAGATATTACTGTTTGTGCATTTACAATATTCATTGATTTTTGCCATTGAAAAACGTCCAGAAATGTTTGAAGCTACTGACTGAATGAAAGGAGCTGGCATCTCACTCTCTTTGAATCTTCTTTATCATGCTAGGATTAGCAGGAAAAAGCAAAAAATTTCAGAATTGCACCTTGCAATGTGGAGATATTACTGTTTGTGCATTTACAATATTCATTGATTTTTGCCATTGAAAAACATCATGTTATTCATATACCAGAAATGTTTGAAGCTACTGACTGAATGAAAGGAGCTGGCATCTCACTCTCTTTGAATCTTCTTTATCATGCTAGGATTAGCAGGAAAAAGCAAAAAATTTCAGAATTGCACCTTGCAATGTGGAGATATTACTGTTTGTGCATTTACAATATTCATTGATTTTTGCCATTGAAAAACGTCCAGAAATGTTTGAAGCTACTGACTGAATGAAAAGAGCTGGCATCTCACTCTCTTTGAATCTTCTTTATCATGCTAGGATTAGCAGGAAAAAGCAAAAAATTTCAGAATTGCACCTTGCAATGTGGAGATATTACTGTTTGTGCATTTACAATATTCATTGATTTTTGCCATTGAAAAACGTCCAGAAATGTTTGAAGCTACTGACTGAATGAAAGGAGCTGGCATCTCACTCTCTTTGAATCTTCTTTATCATGCTAGGATTAGCAGGAAAAAGCAAAAAATTTCAGAATTGCACCTTGCAATGTGGAGATATTACTGTTTGTGCATTTACAATATTCATTGATTTTTGCCATTGAAAAACATCCAGAAATGTTTGAAGCTACTGACTGAATGAAAGGAGCTGGCATCTCACTCTCTTTGAATCTTCTTTATCATGCTAGGATTAGCAGGAAAAAGCAAAAAATTTCAGAATTGCACCTTGCAATGTGGAGATATTACTGTTTGTGCATTTACAATATTCATTGATTTTTGCCATTGAAAAACATCCAGAAATGTTTGAAGCTACTGACTGAATGAAAGGAGCTGGCATCTCACTCTCTTTGAATCTTCTTTATCATGCTAGGATTAGCAGGAAAAAGCAAAAAATTTCAGAATTGCACCTTGCAATGTGGAGATATTACTGTTTGTGCATTTACAATATTCATTGATTTTTGCCATTGAAAAACATCCAGAAATGTTTGAAGCTACTGACTGAATGAAAGGAGCTGGCATCTCACTCTCTTTGAATCTTCTTTATCATGCTAGGATTAGCAGGAAAAAGCAAAAAATTTCAGAATTGCACCTTGCAATGTGGAGATATTACTGTTTGTGCATTTACAATATTCATTGATTTTTGCCATTGAAAAACGTCCAGAAATGTTTGAAGCTACTGACTGAATGAAAGGAGCTGGCATCTCACTCTCTTTGAATCTTCTTTATCATGCTAGGATTAGCAGGAAAAAGCAAAAAATTTCAGAATTGCACCTTGCAATGTGGAGATATTACTGTTTGTGCATTTACAATATTCATTGATTTTTGCCATTGAAAAACATTATGTTATTCAAATACCAGAAATGTTTGAAGCTACTGACTGAATGAAAGGAGCTGGCATCTCACTCTCTTTGAATCTTCTTTATCATGCTAGGATTAGCAGGAAAAAGCAAAAAATTTCAGAATTGCACCTTGCAATGTGGAGATATTACTGTTTGTGCATTTACAATATTCATTGATTTTTGCCATTGAAAAACATCATGTTATTCATATACCAGAAATGTTTGAAGCTACTGACTGAATGAAAGGAGCTGGCATCTCACTCTCTTTGAATCTTCTTTATCATGCTAGGATTAGCAGGAAAAAGCAAAAAATTTCAGAATTGCACCTTGCAATGTGGAGATATTACTGTTTGTGCATTTACAATATTCATTGATTTTTGCCATTGAAAAACGTCCAGAAATGTTTGAAGCTACTGACTGAATGAAAGGAGCTGACATCTCACTCTCTTTGAATCTTCTTTATCATGCTAGGATTAGCAGGAAAAAGCAAAAAATTTCAGAATTGCACCTTG
The DNA here is from genome assembly GCF_046119375.1 of Phyllobates terribilis. Classification (NCBI taxonomy): domain Eukaryota; kingdom Metazoa; phylum Chordata; class Amphibia; order Anura; family Dendrobatidae; genus Phyllobates; species Phyllobates terribilis. The sequence continues at coordinate 287,831 of NW_027364119.1, read as the reverse complement.
CAATGTGGAGATATTACTGTTTGTGCATTTACAATATTCATTGATTTTTGCCATTGAAAAACATCATGTTATTCATATACCAGAAATGTTTGAAGCTACTGACTGAATGAAAGGAGCTGGCATCTCACTCTCTTTGAATCTTCTTTATCATGCTAAGATTAGCAGGAAAAAGCAAAAAATTTCAGAATTGCACCTTGCAATGTGGAGATATTACTGTTTGTGCATTTACAATATTCATTGATTTTTGCCATTGAAAAACGTCCAGAAATGTTTGAAGCTACTGACTGAATGAAAGGAGCTGGCATCTCACTCTCTTTGAATCTTCTTTATCATGCTAGGATTAGCAGGAAAAAGCAAAAAATTTCAGAATTGCACCTTGCAATGTGGAGATATTACTGTTTGTGCATTTACAATATTCATTGATTTTTGCCATTGAAAAACGTCCAGAAATGTTTGAAGCTACTGACTGAATGAAAGGAGCTGGCATCTCACTCTCTTTGAATCTTCTTTATCATGCTAGGATTAGCAGGAAAAAGCAAAAAATGTCAGAATTGCACCTTGCAATGTGGAGATATTACTGTTTGTGCATTTACAATATTCATTGATTTTTGCCATTGAAAAACATCATGTTATTCATATACCAGAAATGTTTGAAGCTACTGACTGAATGAAAGGAGCTGGCATCTCACTCTCTTTGAATCTTCTTTATCATGCTAGGATTAGCAGGAAAAAGCAAAAAATTTCAGAATTGCACCTTGCAATGTGGAGATATTACTGTTTGTGCATTTACAATATTCATTGATTTTTGCCATTGAAAAACATCCAGAAATGTTTGAAGCTACTGACTGAATGAAAGGAGCTGGCATCTCACTCTCTTTGAATCTTCTTTATCATGCTAGGATTAGCAGGAAAAAGCAAAAAATTTCAGAATTGCACCTTGCAATGTGGAGATATTACTGTTTGTGCATTTACAATATTCATTGATTTTTGCCATTGAAAAACATCCAGAAATGTTTGAAGCTACTGACTGAATGAAAGGAGCTGGCATCTCACTCTCTTTGAATCTTCTTTATCATGCTAGGATTAGCAGGAAAAAGCAAAAAATTTCAGAATTGCACCTTGCAATGTGGAGATATTACTGTTTGTGCATTTACAATATTCATTGATTTTTGCCATTGAAAAACGTCCAGAAATGTTTGAAGCTACTGACTGAATGAAAGGAGCTGGCATCTCACTCTCTTTGAATCTTCTTTATCATGCTAGGATTAGCAGGAAAAAGCAAAAAATTTCAGAATTGCACCTTGCAATGTGGAGATATTACTGTTTGTGCATTTACAATATTCATTGATTTTTGCCATTGAAAAACATTATGTTATTCAAATACCAGAAATGTTTGAAGCTACTGACTGAATGAAAGGAGCTGGCATCTCACTCTCTTTGAATCTTCTTTATCATGCTAGGATTAGCAGGAAAAAGCAAAAAATTTCAGAATTGCACCTTGCAATGTGGAGATATTACTGTTTGTGCATTTACAATATTCATTGATTTTTGCCATTGAAAAACATCATGTTATTCATATACCAGAAATGTTTGAAGCTACTGACTGAATGAAAGGAGCTGGCATCTCACTCTCTTTGAATCTTCTTTATCATGCTAGGATTAGCAGGAAAAAGCAAAAAATTTCAGAATTGCACCTTGCAATGTGGAGATATTACTGTTTGTGCATTTACAATATTCATTGATTTTTGCCATTGAAAAACGTCCAGAAATGTTTGAAGCTACTGACTGAATGAAAGGAGCTGACATCTCACTCTCTTTGAATCTTCTTTATCATGCTAGGATTAGCAGGAAAAAGCAAAAAATTTCAGAATTGCACCTTGCAATGTGGAGATATTACTGTTTGTGCATTTACAATATTCATTGATTTTTGCCATTGAAAAACATCATGTTATTCATATACCAGAAATGTTTGAAGCTACTGACTGAATGAAAGGAGCTGGCATCTCACTCTCTTTGAATCTTCTTTATCATGCTAAGATTAGCAGGAAAAAGCAAAAAATTTCAGAATTGCACCTTGCAATGTGGAGATATTACTGTTTGTGCATTTACAATATTCATTGATTTTTGCCATTGAAAAACGTCCAGAAATGTTTGAAGCTACTGACTGAATGAAAGGAGCTGGCATCTCACTCTCTTTGAATCTTCTTTATCATGCTAGGATTAGCAGGAAAAAGCAAAAAATTTCAGAATTGCACCTTGCAATGTGGAGATATTACTGTTTGTGCATTTACAATATTCATTGATTTTTGCCATTGAAAAACGTCCAGAAATGTTTGAAGCTACTGACTGAATGAAAGGAGCTGGCATCTCACTCTCTTTGAATCTTCTTTATCATGCTAGGATTAGCAGGAAAAAGCAAAAAATGTCAGAATTGCACCTTGCAATGTGGAGATATTACTGTTTGTGCATTTACAATATTCATTGATTTTTGCCATTGAAAAACATCATGTTATTCATATACCAGAAATGTTTGAAGCTACTGACTGAATGAAAGGAGCTGGCATCTCACTCTCTTTGAATGTTCTTTATCATGCTAGGATTAGCAGGAAAAAGCAAAAAATTTCAGAATTGCACCTTGCAATGTGGAGATATTACTGTTTGTGCATTTACAATATTCATTGATTTTTGCCATTGAAAAACGTCCAGAAATGTTTGAAGCTACTGACTGAATGAAAGGAGCTGGCATCTCACTCTCTTTGAATCTTCTTTATCATGCTAGGATTAGCAGGAAAAAGCAAAAAATTTCAGAATTGCACCTTGCAATGTGGAGATATTACTGTTTGTGCATTTACAATATTCATTGATTTTTGCCATTGAAAAACGTCCAGAAATGTTTGAAGCTACTGACTGAATGAAAAGAGCTGGCATCTCACTCTCTTTGAATATTCTTTATCATGCTAGGATTAGCAGGAAAAAGCAAAAAATTTCAGAATTGCACCTTGCAATGTGGAGATATTACTGTTTGTGCATTTACAATATTCATTGATTTTTGCCATTGAAAAACATCATGTTATTCATATACCAGAAATGTTTGAAGCTACTGACTGAATGAAAGGAGCTGGCATGTCACTCTCTTTGAATCTTCTTTATCATGCTAGGATTAGCAGGAAAAAGCAAAAAATTTCAGAATTGCACCTTGCAATGTGGAGATATTACTGTTTGTGCATTTACAATATTCATTGATTTTTGCCATTGAAAAACGTCCAGAAATGTTTGAAGCTACTGACTGAATGAAAGGAGCTGACATCTCACTCTCTTTGAATCTTCTTTATCATGCTAGGATTAGCAGGAAAAAGCAAAAAATTTCAGAATTGCACCTTGCAATGTGGAGATATTACTGTTTGTGCATTTACAATATTCATTGATTTTTGCCATTGAAAAACATCCAGAAATGTTTGAAGCTACTGACTGAATGAAAGGAGCTGGCATCTCACTCTCTTTGAATCTTCTTTATCACGCTAGGATTAGCAGGAAAAAGCAAAAAATTTCAGAATTGCACCTTGCAATGTGGAGATATTACTGTTTGTGCATTTACAATATTCATTGATTTTTGCCATTGAAAAACGTCCAGAAATGTTTGAAGCTACTGACTGAATGAAAGGAGCTGGCATCTCACTCTCTTTGAATCTTCTTTATCATGCTAGGATTAGCAGGAAAAAGCAAAAAATTTCAGAATTGCACTTTGCAATGTGGAGATATTACTGTTTGTGCATTTACAATATTCATTGATTTTTGCCATTGAAAAACATCATGTTATTCATATACCAGAAATGTTTGAAGCTACTGACTGAATGAAAGGAGCTGGCATCTCACTCTCTTTGAATCTTCTTTATCATGCTAGGATTAGCAGGAAAAAGCAAAAAATTTCAGAATTGCACCTTGCAATGTGGAGATATTACTGTTTGTGCATTTACAATATTCATTGATTTTTGCCATTGAAAAACGTCCAGAAATGTTTGAAGCTACTGACTGAATGAAAGGAGCTGACATCTCACTCTCTTTGAATCTTCTTTATCATGCTAGGATTAGCAGGAAAAAGCAAAAAATTTCAGAATTGCACCTTGCAATGTGGAGATATTACTGTTTGTGCATTTACAATATTCATTGATTTTTGCCATTGAAAAACATCATGTTATTCATATACCAGAAATGTTTGAAGCTACTGACTGAATGAAAGGAGCTGGCATCTCACTCTCTTTGAATCTTCTTTATCATGCTAGGTTTAGCAGGAAAAAGCAAAAAATTTCAGAATTGCACCTTGCAATGTGGAGATATTACTGTTTGTGCATTTACAATATTCATTGATTTTTGCCATTGAAAAACGTCCAGAAATGTTTGAATCTACTGACTGAATGAAAGGAGCTGGCATCTCACTCTCTTTGAATCTTCTTTATCATGCTAGGATTAGCAGGAAAAAGCAAAAAATTTCAGAATTGCACCTTGCAATGTGGAGATATTACTGTTTGTGCATTTACAATATTCATTGATTTTTGCCATTGAAAAACATCCAGAAATGTTTGAAGCTACTGACTGAATGAAAGGAGCTGGCATCTCACTCTCTTTGAATCTTCTTTATCATGCTAGGATTAGCAGGAAAAAGCAAAAAATTTCAGAATTGCACCTTGCAATGTGGAGATATTACTGTTTGTGCATTTACAATATTCAGTGATTTTTGCCATTGAAAAACATCATGTTATTCATATACCAGAAATGTTTGAAGCTACTGACTGAATGAAAGGAGCTGGCATCTCACTCTCTTTGAATCTTCTTTATCATGCTAGGATTAGCAGGAAAAAGCAAAAAATTTCAGAATTGCACCTTGCAATGTGGAGATATTACTGTTTGTGCATTTACAATATTCATTGATTTTTGCCATTGAAAAACATCATGTTATTCATATACCAGAAATGTTTGAAGCTACTGACTGAATGAAAGGAGCTGGCATCTCACTCTCTTTGAATCTTCTTTATCATGCTAGGATTAGCAGGAAAAAGCAAAAAATTTCAGAATTGCACCTTGCAATGTGGAGATATTACTGTTTGTGCATTTACAATATTCATTGATTTTTGCCATTGAAAAACGTCCAGAAATATTTGAAGCTACTGACTGAATGAAAGGAGCTGACATCTCACTCTCTTTGAATCTTCTTTATCATGCTAGGATTAGCAGGAAAAAGCAAAAAATTTCAGAATTGCACCTTGCAATGTGGAGATATTACTGTTTGTGCATTTACAATACTCATTGATTTTTGCCATTGAAAAACATTCAGAAATGTTTGAAGCTACTGACTGAACGAAAGGAGCTGGCATCTCACTCTCTTTGAATCTTCTTTATCATGCTAGGAGTAGCAGGAAAAAGCAAAAAATTTCAGAATTGCACCTTGCAATGTGGAGATATTACTGTTTGTGCATTTACAATATTCATTGATTTTTGCCATTGAAAAACATCATGTTATTCATATACCAGAAATGTTTGAAGCTACTGACTGAATGAAAGGAGCTGGCATCTCACTCTCTTTGAATCTTCTTTATCATGCTAGGATTAGCAGGAAAAAGCAAAAAATTTCAGAATTGCACTTTGCAATGTGGAGATATTACTGTTTGTGCATTTACAATATTCATTGATTTTTGCCATTGAAAAACATCCAGAAATGTTTGAAGCTACTGACTGAATGAAAGGAGCTGGCATCTCACTCTCTTTGAATCTTCTTTATCATGCTAGGATTAGCAGGAAAAAGCAAAAAATTTCAGAATTTCACCTTGCAATGTGGAGATATTACTGTTTGTGCATTTACAATATTCATTGATTTTTGCCATTGAAAAACGTCAAGAAATGTTTGAAGCTACTGACTGAATGAAAGGAGCTGGCATCTCACTCTCTTTGAATCTTCTTTATCATGCTAGGATTAGCAGGAAAAAGCAAAAAATTTCAGAATTGCACCTTGCAATGTGGAGATATTACTGTTTGTGCATTTACAATATTCATTGATTTTTTCCATTGAAAAACGTCCAGAAATGTTTGAAGCTACTGACTGAATGAAAGGAGCTGGCATCTCACTCTCTTTGAATCTTCTTTATCATGCTAGGATTAGCAGGAAAAAGCAAAAAATTTCAGAATTGCACCTTGCAATGTGGAGATATTACTGTTTGTGCATTTACAATATTCATTGATTTTTGCCATTGAAAAACGTCCAGAAATGTTTGAAGCTACTGACTGAATGAAAGGAGCTGGCATCTCACTCTCTTTGAATCTTCTTTATCATGCTAGGATTAGCAGGAAAAAGCAAAAAATTTCAGAATTGCACCTTGCAATGTGGAGATATTACTGTTTGTGCATTTACAATATTCATTGATTTTTGCCATTGAAAAACATGTTATTCATATACCAGAAATGTTTGAAGCTACTGACTGAATGAAAGGAGCTGGCATCTCACTCTCTTTGAATCTTCTTTATCATGCTAGGATTAGCAGGAAAAAGCAAAAAATTTCAGAATTGCACCTTGCAATGTGGAGATATTACTGTTTGTGCATTTACAATATTCATTGATTTTTGCCATTGAAAAACATGTTATTCATATACCAGAAATGTTTGAAGCTACTGACTGAATGAAAGGAGCTGGCATCTCACTCTCTTTGAATCTTCTTTATCATGCTAGGATTAGCAGGAAAAAGTAAAAAATTTCAGAATTGCACCTTGCAATGTGGAGATATTACTGTTTGTGCATTTACAATATTCATTGATTTTTGCCATTGAAAAACGTCCAGAAATGTTTGAAGCTACTGACTGAATGAAAGGAGCTGGCATCTCACTCTCTTTGAATCTTCTTTATAATGCTAGGATTAGCAGGAAAAAGCAAAAAATTTCAGAATTGCACCTTGCAATGTGGAGATATTACTGTTTGTGCATTTACAATATTCATTGATTTTTGCCATTGAAAAACATCATGTTATTCATATACCAGAAATGTTTGAAGCTACTGACTGAATGAAAGGAGCTGGCATCTCACTCTCTTTGAATCTTCTTTATCATGCTAGGATTAGCAGGAAAAAGCAAAAAATTTCAGAATTGCACCTTGCAATGTGGAGATATTACTGTTTGTGCATTTACAATATTCATTGATTTTTGCCATTGAAAAACGTCCAGAAATGTTTGAAGCTACTGACTGAATGAAAGGAGCTGGCATCTCACTCTCTTTGAATCTTCTTTATCGTGCTAGGATTAGCAGGAAAAAGCAAAAAATTTCAGAATTGCACCTTGCAATGTGGAGATATTACTGTTTGTGCATTTACAATATTCATTGATTTTTGCCATTGAAAAACATCCAGAAATGTTTGAAGCTACTGACTGAATGAAAGGAGCTGGCATCTCACTCTCTTTGAATCTTCTTTATCATGCTAGGATTAGCAGGAAAAAGCAAAAAATTTCAGAATTGCACCTTGCAATGTGGAGATATTACTGTTTGTGCATTTACAATATTCATTGATTTTTGCCATTGAAAAACATCATGTTATTCATATACCAGAAATGTTTGAAGCTACTGACTGAATGAAAGGAGCTGGCATCTCACTCTCTTTGAATCTTCTTTATCATGCTAGGATTAGCAGGAAAAAGCAAAAAATTTCAGAATTGCACCTTGCAATGTGGAGATATTACTGTTTGTGCATTTACAATATTCATTGATTTTTGCCATTGAAAAACGTCCAGAAATGTTTGAAGCTACTGACTGAATGAAAGGAGCTGGCATCTCACTCTCTTTGAATCTTCTTTATCATGCTAGGATTAGCAGGAAAAAGCAAAAAATTTCAGAATTGCACCTTGCAATGTGGAGATATTACTGTTTGTGCATTTACAATATTCATTGATTTTTGCCATTGAAAAAGATGTTATTCATATACCAGAAATGTTTGAAGCTACTGACTGAATGAAAGGAGCTGGCATCTCACTCTCTTTGAATCTTCTTTATCATGCTAGGATTAGCAGGAAAAAGTAAAAAATTTCAGAATTGCACCTTGCAATGTGGAGATATTACTGTTTGTGCATTTACAATATTCATTGATTTTTGCCATTGAAAAACGTCCAGAAATGTTTGAAGCTACTGACTGAATGAAAGGAGCTGGCATCTCACTCTCTTTGAATCTTCTTTATCATGCTAGGATTAGCAGGAAAAAGCAAAAAATTTCAGAATTGCACCTTGCAATGTGGAGATATTACTGTTTGTGCATTTACAATATTCATTGATTTTTGTTATTGAAAAACGTCCAGAAATGTTTGAAGCTACTGACTGAATGAAAGGAGCTGGCATCTCACTCTCTTTGAATCTTCTTTATCATGCTAGGATTAGCAGGAAAAAGCAAAAAATTTCAGAATTGCACCTTGCAATGTGGAGATATTACTGTTTGTGCATTTACAATATTCATTGATTTTTGCCATTGAAAAACGTCCAGAAATGTTTGAAGCTACTGACTGAATGAAAGGAGTTGGCATCTCACTCTCTTTGAATCTTCTTTATCATGCTAGGATTAGCAGGAAAAAGCAAAAAATTTCAGAATTGCACCTTGCAATGTGGAGATATTACTGTTTGTGCATTTACAATATTCATTGATTTTTGCCATTGAAAAACATCATGTTATTCATATACCAGAAATGTTTGAAGCTACTGACTGAATGAAAGGAGCTGGCATCTCACTCTCTTTGAATCTTCTTTATCATGCTAGGATTAGCAGGAAAAAGCAAAAAATTTCAGAATTGCACCTTGCAATGTGGAGATATTACTGTTTGTGCATTTACAATATTCATTGATTTTTGCCATTGAAAAACATCATGTTATTCATATACCAGAAATGTTTGAAGCTACTGACTGAATGAAAGGAGCTGGCATCTCACTCTCTTTGAATCTTCTTTATCATGCTAGGATTAGCAGGAAAAAGCAAAAAATTTCAGAATTGCACCTTGCAATGTGGAGATATTACTGTTTGTGCATTTACAATATTCATTGATTTTTGCCATTGAAAAACGTCCAGAAATGTTTGAAGCTACTGACTGAATGAAAGGAGCTGACATCTCACTCTCTTTGAATCTTCTTTATCATGCTAGGATTAGCAGGAAAAAGCAAAAAATTTCAGAATTGCACCTTTCAATGTGGAGATATTACTGTTTGTGCATTTACAATATTCATTGATTTTTGCCATTGAAAAACATCCAGAAATGTTTGAAGCTACTGACTGAATGAAAGGAGCTGGCATCTCACTCTCTTTGAATCTTCTTTATCATGCTAGGATTAGCAGGAAAAAGCAAAAAATTTCAGAATTGCACCTTGCAATGTGGAGATATTACTGTTTGTGCATTTACAATATTCATTGATTTTTGCCATTGAAAAACATCATGTTATTCATATACCAGAAATGTTTGAAGCTACTGACTGAATGAAAGGAGCTGGCATGTCACTCTCTTTGAATCTTCTTTATCATGCTAGGATTAGCAGGAAAAAGCAAAAAATTTCAGAATTGCACCTTGCAATGTGGAGATATTACTGTTTGTGCATTTACAATATTTATTGATTTTTGCCATTGAAAAACGTCCAGAAATGTTTGAAGCTACTGACTGAATGAAAGGAGCTGGCATCTCACTCTCTTTGTTTTACCATATTTTTTTTATTTTTAATAAACAATTTAACAGGGGAATAACAGACGTAGCATAAAAGTAGTGGCAAAAGAGTATTCGTAATAAGGGATAAATTCTAGGGAAGGGGAGAGGGAAAGGGAACAAACGGGAATGGATAACAGGAAAGATGGGAGAAATTTGTTCGTCAAATAGTATATACGATAATACATAAACTTGAGCAATTTAAGCACACATTACTATCATTAGCAAAAATTAAACATATTAATGAGCTAAACGTGACACACGTTAAGATGTTCCAGCATTATGAGAGGGTTGAGGGAACTTAGTGAGCCAAATATCCCACTTCCTAGAGAATTTAGGTAAATTATTGTTGATAAGAGCAAATCTGAGTTCAAATATTCTATGGAGATTCATCTTATCAACTAAGTCCTCCAAAGTGGGGACATGTGACTTTCTCCAATAAAAAGCCAATGCGTTCTTACACACTGAAAATAAGTGAATCACCAAAGATCTTTCAAACGACTTATATGATTCGAGATCCAAGGATAGTAAAGCCATTTGAGGGGTCAATACTAAAGGTCTGCCTAAAAGATCATCTACCAAAGAAGAGATAGCCCATAGATTCCGGATTTTAGGGCAGCTCCAAAAGAGATGTAAAAGATCTCCCCTAAGGCCGCATTCCCTCCAACAAAGGGGAGAGTTGCTGGGCTTTATATGGTGAAGCCTGATTGGAGTGTAATACCATCTGGTTAGAATTTTGAAGTAAGCCTCTTGTAAGGGCATAGATATATTAGAGGCTTGAGAAAAAAGAACAGCACTCTCCCATTGATCGGATTGGAAATTGAGTTTTAGATCTTTTTCCCAACGAATCATGTAGAGGTGTTTTTGGAAGGAAAGATCATTATTGAAGCTGTTATATATGTGTCTCAGGCTCCAAAAAATTTTGTGGGATGGGTTGCTTAACAGGTTCACCGAGGTTTCAGAAACAATAAGTTTACCAGAAGTAAAATCCAGAATAATGCTCTTTAAATGAGAGTATAAAAAGAAATCAGAAGAAGGTAAGTTGAATCTTTTTTTAAGAATTTGGAAAGGAATAAAGGCAGAAGCTTCATAGAAGTCTCCAATTTTCCTTAACCCTTTATTGTCCCACTGATCTGGAATGGAAGAGTTATACAGATCAGCAACAAAACCAATTGGAAAATTTTTGACAAAAGACAACTTATCCATATCAGAATCTCTTAGGGGACTCTTTTTCTTTCTTTTGGCGATTTTTTTCCAGGCGTCAATAATCGCCTGGAAAATAGGATGGGAAGAATCATGAGTGCACTGTTTAAAGATATGTCTAAGTAACAGTTCACGGGGAGAAGAGCCATTATTTAAGAAGGTCTCCAGAGTCATCCAAGCTGGGGGACTGTCAGAATTAAACCAATTACTGCTCTGTTTGATGAGGTTTGCCAAATAGTAAGCGGAAATATTAGGGTGACTCAGACCTCCGTTACATTTATTCTTGTACAATATATCTGCAGATATCCTCGCACGTTTATTATCCCAGACATAAGAATTAATCTGATTTTGAATTTTTTGAATAAAGATGTGAGAAATAGTTAAAGGTAAGTTGCGGAAAAAATACAAGATTTTGGGTAGAACAAACATCTTAATAGAGAGGACTCTACCCCACCATGACAAATCTCTTTTCAAAAAATCCATCAAATCTCCGCGGACGATGTCCTCAATCAGAACCAGGTTGTCAGAAATTGTTGAGTTAATAGTTTTACCAATACTGATCCCCAAATAAGTCAGATTGCGTTTAGCCAAACCGAAGGAAAATCGCGAGTGTAAAACCTCTCTCGTCTGGCGGTCCAGATTAATGTTTAAAAGTTTAGACTTCTCATTATTGATCTTAAAATAAGAAATCTGAGAGAATAGTTCTAGAACCTTCGAAACTTCCGCAACCGAATTTACTGGGTCCAGCAAGGAAAGCATAACATCATCCGCAAAGAGGCCGATTTTAAATTCTCGAGATGGGGTAGAAATCCCCCTAATGTCAGTGTTTTCTCTAATCCTCTGTGCCAAAGGCTCCATAGCCAAGACAAAGAGAAGGGGGGAAAGTGGGCAACCCTGTCTGGTACCGTTTGTAATAGGGATTGGGTTTGAGAGATAATTGTTAACATAAATTTTTGCTTGGGGGTTAGAATAGAGGGCCATAATTGAAGAGAGAAATTTGTTGTCAAAACCGAATTTAATAAGGGTGAGTTTAAGGTATAGCCAATTTAACCTGTCGAAAGCTTTTTCAGCATCTAAAGCAAGCAATGAAGTTGGGAGTTTCGCCGTATTTATCACCTTAATAATATTCAGAAGTCTTCTAGAGCCATCAGTTGCTTGCCTCCCACCAACGAAGCCAATCTGATCGTCATTGATGAGAGATGGAAGAATAGTCGATAAACGATTGGCCAGAATTTTTGAATATATCTTAATGTCAGTGTTAATTAGCGAAATGGGCCTATAATTTTTAACATTATCTCTCTCATCCTTAGACTTGGGTATTAGGGTAATGGTGGCTTCCAGCATTTCTGAGGGGAAGGAGCTTATTGAGGAAGCATGATTGAAAATTTTCGTGAGAGGGGAAGAAAGTAGGTCGCAAAAAGTTTTATAATACTCATTGATGAACCCGTCTGGACCCGGAGCCTTGAAATCTTTAAGTTGCTTTATTGTGTTAATAATTTCAAGGTTAGAAAAAGGCTTATTCAATGACTCGTGATCCAGAGGGCTCAATTTCGGTAGGTTAATGGAGGATAAAAATTTGTTGATTGCATCTGGGTGAGGATGGGGAATTAGAGGGTCAGTTTTGATGTTGTAGAGTTTTTTGTTAAAGTCTGCAAACTGGTTCACTATATCTTTAGGGTGGCAAAACGTTATTCCACTATTTTTTTTTATTTTATCTATTCTATTAATCGCTCTTTTACATTTAACTAGGCGAGCCATAAAGCGAGTAGGTTTATTTAGAGCCGCATAGTAATTAAATTTTGATTTCCGAATAATCGCATCATAGGAGGAAAAAATTTCTGATTTTAGCTCTATCCTTAAATTTGAGAGCTCTTTTTGAATTATTGGGGAAGGGGAAGGAAGATTTATTTGTTCTAGTTCTTTTTCCCTAATCAGTTTTTGAAGAGAATTGATTTTTGTTCTTTTTTCTTTTTTTTCAGATGAGGATATCTGCATTAGTACACCACGAAGGACAGCCTTGTGAGTGCACCAGCTGGAGAAGGGATTAGATAAGTCTGGGGTATCGTTCTCCCTAAAATAATCCGAAATAGCTTTTTCAATAATTTTTTTGTTCTTGGGGTTATGAATAAGTGAAGATCTACATTTCCAAAGAAATCCATTTTTAATAAGAGGACCAATATGAATTTCACATGACGTAGGGGCATGATCTGATAGAGACCTAAGGCCTATAGATATGTTAGAGAATTTGGGTAAAGAAAAGACATCAGTTATTATTAAGTCAATTCTAGAGGCCGTTTGGTGCGCATCCGAAAAGTGGGAGAATTCTTTGGAGGTAGTTTGCAGACATCTAAATGTATCAAATAGTTCATTTTTATAAAGCCAATTATTTAGCGTCGGGTATAGGTGACGGCTGGGGGAGGAAGAGTCCATATGCCCGTCCGGGACCATGTTGAAGTCTCCTAAAAAAATCAATTCGCCTCTCCTAACCTCTTCAACCTTTCTAAAAACCTTGTTCAAAAAGGGTATTTGCTTTTTATTTGGGGCGTATAGGTTAACAACAGTGCACTCATGATTATTCAGTTTACAGAGCAATATATGGAACCTTCCATTGGCATCCTTATGCTGATCTAAAAACTCAAATGGGACAGAATCTCTGATCACTGTAGCTACACCGGCTTTTTTCCGGTCGCTAGTGGATTCAAATATATGAGGGTAGTGTTTGTGGGTGAAGGTAGGGTGTTTTCCCTCGGCAAACCTTGTCTCCTGAAGACACGCAACATCAGCACCAAGATGAACCAATTCCCTCCAAAGGGAGAATCTCTTATTGGGACTGTTTAGGCCTCTTACATTATAGGTGATGATTTTAATAGGCATAGGTAAATTAATAATCAAAGTAAGTCAAAAGGAGAGGGGTCAGTTGGTCCAACAAATTCCCAAAAAATAAAAATCAACCGACAATCAAAGCTGGAATACAATATCTCTAATATTAATTCAAAGATAGTAATAACAATAACCAAGTATTCAAAGAAGAAGAAAAAAAACGAATCAAAAAATCTCCTGAGGGAACCTTCACCGAAAAGGTTCTCCCTCAGATTGGGGGGAAAAATAATGTGGACAAACCATGAAGGCTAAATGTAAAGAAGAATGATAAATTTATTATAGCATGTTAGGTGAGGTGATAGAATAAGTTTATTTTTAAAGAGGGCTTCCGAGGGAGTAGTGTTTATCATTTCAGTGGTGGGGTGCCTTTGTAACTTTGTAGGGAATGTCTTTTATAAAATCAAAAAATTTAGGGCCTTCATCAGGATCTGTAAGAGTGAATGTTTTCCGGTTAAAAAAAATCAGAAACTTTACTGGAAAGCCCCACCTATACGGGATATTCATATCCCTCAGTCTATCTGTGGTCAATTTGTATGACCTTCTTGTATCCATGGTTTCTTTGGAAAAATCTGAAAAGATTTTTAGGTGCGAAAAAGGCTCTGGAAAAGTCCTGTTTTCCCTAATATAATTCAAGATTCTCTCTTTGGTCGAGAAAAAATGTAGTCTAACTATTACATCCCTAGGAAAATCCGAGGAGATGGAGGTCGGACGAAATAAGCGATGGGCCCTATCAATGATAAGATCCTGCTCAGAAAGGGATGGGATTGTCTTATGAAATAGGTCTTTGACAAAAGCCGAAATATCTGAGGAAGAAACATCCTCAGATATGCCCCTAATCTTCAAGTTATTTCTTCTACTTCTATCCTCCAAATCCGCAACTTTTAATCTGAGTCTTTTAAGCTCAGATTTAATTTCTAGATTATCAGAAGAGACAGACTCTACCTTTCCCTCCACCGTTTCAAGTCTTTTAGTGTTTTCCTCCAATTTAAGACCAAAAGCTTCCAAAGTAGATTTCATGGTGTCTACCTGTTTCTCGAAGCCCAGTTTCATATTTATGTCAATCGTCTTTAAAAGATTGTCCAGATATGAACCAAGGTCGGTATTTCCCAACTCTTGTGAAATGGGCATTTTGACCGGGACACTAAGCGTAGGGTCTGGGGACGAAGGGGAAAAGTCCTTTTTAGCACGTCTCTTATCTGGACTAGGATTAGGAGACGTGTCCGAGGATTCCTCCTCCGAACTCGTAGCCAGTGAAGAATACTTGTTGCTCCAGGCTCCTGGGTCCCTTCTCTTTGATGAGATGGAAATATCCATCTCTTCCACTTTTTTTTCTTTAACTACGGTAGAAGGGGCAGGTTTAGCATCAGGAATTCTCTGTGGTTTTGGAGATAATAGACTTTTAGAAGATTCTTTGGTGGGAGAGCTTATTTTAGAACTCTGTCTGTCTTCCGGATTTCTATGAGGTGATCTGGACTTAAGTGGACTGACAGTATTGACAGCATCTTCTGATGGGTTTGAAAATGAAAAGCGTTGGGAGGACTTCGCTCTAACCGCACTAGTTTTAAGGGGAGCTTCCAAAGACTTTTGGGTATTTTTTTTATTAGCCGCCATTATAAAATATCAGACCTATGGGTATATATATATAGAAAAACACTAAAATGACACTAGAAATATTTGACCTAAAGGGTGGACAAAAGACTTTAGGGTTGCGAAATGACTGGGAACAATGGCTAGAAGAAATTTGCGTTAAACAAATATCAATCCAACAAGAGGCAATCAATACCCTTAAAAACTGCAAAATTATGTACCCCCTAAAATGCAATCCTTAAAATATGAATTACAATCAAAAGTAACAAAAAAAATAATGAAATTGACCTGAGGGATAAAAATAAAAGGCACATATAGTTCTTAACATGAAACTAATTATTATGGAGGCTTGCAAATCTGTAGAGTTCCATGGGCACCAACTATTATATATATATCAAGTAGCGTAGTCACAGGGTATATATATGAGGGCAGAAACAGATCCTCCTATCCCCCCCTCCCCTCAGAGTCAAGTCTCGCAGTCAAAATGATATTACACCGTTTGGAGTTTAATAAACCTCTGTATCAGTATTAATATAGAATCAGCACCATGGACAGCAGTTCAGAGCGACGCTGCAGCAGGAGGCAGGAGAAATTGACTGGTATAAGTTCAGCACCATGGACAGCAGTACAGACTAATATAAGATCAGCACCATGGACAGCAGTTCAGATCAGCACCATGGACAGCAGTGCAGAGCGACGCCGCAGCAGAGGGCAGGAGAATTTGATCAGCACCATGGACAGCAGTGCTGAGCTACGCCGCAGCAGGAGGCGGGAGATTTAAAGAATATCAGCTGATTGGAAGTGTGTGACAGTGGAGGGTAGCGGGGCTGCTGCAGCGGGGGACCAGAGGCAAAAATCAAAGCGCAGCGGCGCTGTCACAGGAGGGGTAGGCAGTCACAGGGGTCTGCAGGGTCCAGACACCATAGAAACATACACAGCAGAGCGGCACAGCGGGGGTAGATGGAACGGACCTCGGCACCGGCGGCACTCAACAGCTGGAAGCAGGGGGAACGGAGCGGCTCCTTGTCAGAGGAAGGAGAGGTACCGCCGCCACTATATATATCTTGAGAACGTGGAAACACCAGCCACATATACCGGCAGTGCCCGGCATCAGAGAAAACAGCTGATGCCGGCTCCGGAGCAGAGGAGGGGGAACCGCTACTATGGGAACAGCCTGAGGTGCAGGTAACAGCCGGAGAGGAGAGAGCCGGGCGCAGACAGCAGCGGTGGCAGTAAGCCGAGGGGGGGAAAGGGTCGCAGCAGCTTCACAGGGACACAAGGGGACACCGCTACTACCGGAGCAGCCCCGGAACCCTGAGCAACGGACCCCAGAAACCCAATAAGAGCCCTGGCATCAGCCGGGGCTTATCAAACCTTAGCCTTAGATATGAAGTCCCGCTCCGTCCCAGTCTCCTGAGCTCCGCGTCGGACAAGCTAGATTCTCAGTCCCTCGCCGGCAGCAGGGGTCTCGTCCTCGGGGTCCAGTGGGGTTGATTGTATTTGGTCCGGGGGTGGTAGTGCCGCTTCTTTATGGGTTGGGGTCCTGCAGGTCCGGTCCGGTCCTCCGTGGGGCTGTGACAGCAGATTGCAGGGCTGGGTTTTTTCAGGATATCGCCGGTAACTCGATCTCAGTCTCCTCTTCTCCTCTGTTCTTGGGTCCGGTGTCGGGACAGCTGATGCTGCTGTAAGGTCCTGCTCCCGGGGTCAGGAGCAGAGCAGAGCAGACCTGCGCTGCTATCACAGTCACTCCAGAGTCACGTTGCAGAGTGACTGGAAACAAGAAAAGGGCCGCAGAGTGACTGGAAACAAGAAAAGGGCCGCCAATAATCGCCTGGGTGTCAGAACCAGAACCAAAATGTGCCACCCCGTGGGTTAAATATAAGCTCTGACAACAGTCAGGGGGCCCAGTATATAATGTTCAGTTAAATGAAGTGAGAGAAATATGTGCCCCCACCGATCTGTGAGCTTAAAGGGGCACGTCACAGCCTCAAGGACTGGAATGTTCACCAGGACTTACCGCAGCTGCATATAAAGCCTGCTGGTAGTCCTTAAGTCCGGTATAAAACGATGTAATCCTGGGTCCGGAGGTAAAAGGGCATAAATGGGTCCACAATCCTGTAGGGCCACGTTACAGAGTCACTTCAATGGTGGATTCTGAGCCTCACCCAAATGTCTGAGCACAAAGCATCTCCAGGGTTGATGGGGTTAGCAGGGATTCCTTGGTGTCAAAATGATCCCTGAATGATAGGAAGTCAAATTATATAGGAATTTTGGAAAAAAATCTTCTTTTGTTGCTTAAAAAGTAGCTTTAAAGCGAAGCCCTCAGGGAGCTCAGGATCAAGCTGCCATCTCGTCCTGTGCTCAGGCCACTCCCCATCTCACTCTCTTTGAATCTTCTTTATCATGCTAGGATTAGCAGGAAAAAGCAAAAAATTTCAGAATTGCACCTTGCAATGTGGAGATATTACTGTTTGTGCATTTACAATATTCATTGATTTTTGCCATTGAAAAACGTCCAGAAATGTTTGAAGCTACTGACTGAATGAAAGGAGCTGGCATCTCACTCTCTTTGAATCTTCTTTATCATGCTAGGATTAGCAGGAAAAAGCAAAAAATTTCAGAATTGCACCTTGCAATGTGGAGATATTACTGTTTGTGCATTTACAATATTCATTGATTTTTGCCATTGAAAAACGTCTAGAAATGTTTGAAGCTACTGACTGAATGAAAGGAGCTGGCATCTCACGCTCTTTGAATCTTCTTTATCATGCTAGGATTAGCAGGAAAAAGCAAAAAATTTCAGAATTGCACCTTGCAATGTGGAGATATTACTGTTTGTGCATTTACAATATTCATTGATTTTTGCCATTGAAAAACATCATGTTATTCATATACCAGAAATGTTTGAAGCTACTGACTGAATGAAAGGAGCTGGCATCTCACTCTCTTTGAATCTTCTTTATCATGCTAGGATTAGCAGGAAAAAGCAAAAAATTTCAGAATTGCACCTTGCAATGTGGAGATATTACTGTTTGTGCATTTACAATATTCATTGATTTTTGCCATTGAAAAACGTCCAGAAATGTTTGAAGCTACTGACTGAATGAAAGGAGCTGGCATCTCACTCTCTTTGAATCTTCTTTATCATGCTAGGATTAGCAGGAAAAAGCAAAAAATTTTAGAATTGCACCTTGCAATGTGGAGATATTACTGTTTGTGCATTTACAATATTCATTGATTTTTGCCATTGAAAAACGTCCAGAAATGTTTGAAGCTACTGACTGAATGAAAGGAGCTGGCATCTCACTCTCTTTGAATCTTCTTTATCATGCTAGGATTAGCAGGAAAAAGCAAAAAATTTCAGAATTTCACCTTGCAATGTGGAGATATTACTGTTTGTGCATTTACAATATTCATTGATTTTTGCCATTGAAAAACATCATGTTATTCATATACCAGAAATGTTTGAAGCTACTGACTGAATGAAAGGAGCTGGCATCTCACTCTCTTTGAATCTTCTTTATCATGCTAGGATTAGCAGGAAAAAGCAAAAAATTTCAGAATTGCACCTTGCAATGTGGAGATATTACTGTTTGTGCATTTACAATATTCATTGATTTTTGCCATTGAAAAACGTCCAGAAATGTTTGAAGCTACTGACTGAATGAAAGGAGCTGGCATCTCACTCTCTTTGAATCTTCTTTATCATGCTAGGATTAGCAGGAAAAAGCAAAAAATTTCAGAATTGCACCTTGCAATGTGGAGATATTACTGTTTGTGCATTTACAATATTCATTGATTTTTGCCATTGAAAAACGTCCAGAAATGTTTGAAGCTACTGACTGAATGAAAGGAGCTGGCATCTCACTCTCTTTGAATCTTCTTTATCATGCTAGGATTAGCAGGAAAAAGCAAAAAATTTCAGAATTGCACCTTGCAATGTGGAGATATTACTGTTTGTGCATTTACAATATTCATTGATTTTTGCCATTGAAAAACGTCCAGAAATGTTTGAAGCTACTGACTGAATGAAAGGAGCTGGCATCTCACTCTCTTTGAATCTTCTTTATCATGCTAGGATTAGCAGGAAAAAGCAAAAAATTTCAGAATTGCACCTTGCAATGTGGAGATATTACTGTTTGTGCATTTACAATATTCATTGATTTTTGCCATTGAAAAACGTCCAGAAATGTTTGAAGCTACTGACTGAATGAAAGGAGCTGGCATCTCACTCTCTTTGAATCTTCTTTATCATGCTAGGATTAGCAGGAAAAAGCAAAAAATTTCAGAATTGCACCTTGCAATGTGGAGATATTACTGTTTGTGCATTTACAATATTCATTGATTTTTGCCATTGAAAAACGTCCAGAAATGTTTGAAGCTACTGACTGAATGAAAGGAGCTGGCATCTCACTCTCTTTGAATCTTCTTTATCATGCTAGGATTAGCAGGAAAAAGCAAAAAATTTCAGAATTTCACCTTGCAATGTGGAGATATTACTGTTTGTGCATTTACAATATTCATTGATTTTTGCCATTGAAAAACATCATGTTATTCATATACCAGAAATGTTTGAAGCTACTGACTGAATGAAAGGAGCTGGCATCTCACTCTCTTTGAATCTTCTTTATCATGCTAGGATTAGCAGGAAAAAGCAAAAAATTTCAGAATTGCACCTTGCAATGTGGAGATATTACTGTTTGTGCATTTACAATATTCATTGATTTTTGCCATTGAAAAACGTCCAGAAATGTTTGAAGCTACTGACTGAATGAAAGGAGCTGGCATCTCACTCTCTTTGAATCTTCTTTATCATGCTAGGATTAGCAGGAAAAAGCAAAAAATTTCAGAATTGCACCTTGCAATGTGGAGATATTACTGTTTGTGCATTTACAATATTCATTGATTTTTGCCATTGAAAAACGTCCAGAAATGTTTGAAGCTACTGACTGAATGAAAGGAGCTGGCATCTCACGCTCTTTGAATCTTCTTTATCATGCCAGGATTAGCAGGAAAAAGCAAAAAATTTCAGAATTGCACCTTGCAATGTGGAGATATTACTGTTTGTGCATTTACAATATTCATTGATTTTTGCCATTGAAAAACATCCAGAAATGTTTGAAGCTACTGACTGAATGAAAGGAGCTGGCATCTCACTCTCTTTGAATCTTCTTTATCATGCTAGGATTAGCAGGAAAAAGCAAAAAATTTCAGAATTGCACCTTGCAATGTGGAGATATTACTGTTTGTGCATTTACAATATTCATTGATTTTTGCCATTGAAAAACATCATGTTATTCATATACCAGAAATGTTTGAAGCTACTGACTGAATGAAAGGAGCTGGCATCTCACTCTCTTTGAATCTTCTTTATCATGCTAGGATTAGCAGGAAAAAGCAAAAAATTTCAGAATTGCACCTTGCAATGTGGAGATATTACTGTTTGTGCATTTACAATATTCATTGATTTTTGCCATTGAAAAACGTCCAGAAATGTTTGAAGCTACTGACTGAATGAAAGGAGCTGACATCTCACTCTCTTTGAATCTTCTTTATCATGCTAGGATTAGCAGGAAAAAGCAAAAAATTTCAGAATTGCACCTTGCAATGTGGAGATATTACTGTTTGTGCATTTACAATATTCATTGATTTTTGCCATTGAAAAACATCCAGAAATGTTTGAAGCTACTGACTGAATGAAAGGAGCTGGCATCTCACTCTCTTTGAATCTTCTTTATCATGCTAGGATTAGCAGGAAAAAGCAAAAAATTTCAGAATTGCACCTTGCAATGTGGAGATATTACTGTTTGTGCATTTACAATATTCATTGATTTTTGCCATTGAAAAACATCATGTTATTCATATATCAGAAATGTTTGAAGCTACTGACTGAATGAAAGGAGCTGGCATCTCACTCTCTTTGAATCTTCTTTATCATGCTAGGATTAGCAGGAAAAAGCAAAAAATTTCAGAATTGCACCTTGCAATGTGGAGATATTACTGTTTGTGCATTTACAATATTCATTGATTTTTGCCATTGAAAAACGTCCAGAAATGTTTGAAGCTACTGACTGAATGAAAGGATCTGGCATCTCACTCTCTTTGAATCTTCTTTATCATGCTAGGATTAGCAGGAAAAAGCAAAAAATTTCAGAATTGCACCTTGCAATGTGGAGATATTACTGTTTGTGCATTTACAATATTCATTGATTTTTGCCATTGAAAAACGTCCAGAAATGTTTGAAGCTACTGACTGAATGAAAGGAGCTGGCATCTCACTCTCTTTGAATCTTCTTTATCATGCTAGGATTAGCAGGAAAAAGCAAAAAATTTCAGAATTGCACCTTGCAATGTGGAGATATTACTGTTTGTGCATTTACAATATTCATTGATTTTTGCCATTGAAAAACGTCTAGAAATGTTTGAAGCTACTGACTGAATGAAAGGAGCTGGCATCTCACTCTCTTTGAATCTTCTTTATCATGCTAGGATTAGCAGGAAAAAGCAAAAAATTTCAGAATTGCACCTTGCAATGTGGAGATATTACTGTTTGTGCATTTACAATATTCATTGATTTTTGCCATTGAAAAACATCATGTTATTCATATACCAGAAATGTTTGAAGCTACTGACTGAATGAAAGGAGCTGGCATCTCACTCTCTTTGAATCTTCTTTATCATGCTAGGATTAGCAGGAAAAAGCAAAAAATTTCAGAATTGCACCTTGCAATGTGGAGATATTACTGTTTGTGCATTTACAATATTCATTGATTTTTGCCATTGAAAAACATCCAGAAATGTTTGAAGCTACTGACTGAATGAAAGGAGCTGGCATCTCACTCTCTTTGAATCTTCTTTATCATGCTAGGATTAGCAGGAAAAAGCAAAAAATTTCAGAATTGCACCTTGCAATGTGGAGATATTACTGTTTGTGCGTTTACAATATTCATTGATTTTTGCCATTGAAAAACATCATGTTATTCATATACCAGAAATGTTTGAAGCTACTGACTGAATGAAAGGAGCTGGCATCTCACTCTCTTTGAATCTTCTTTATCATGCTAGGATTAGCAGGAAAAAGCAAAAAATTTCAGAATTGCACCTTGCAATGTGGAGATATTACTGTTTGTGCATTTACAATATTCATTGATTTTTGCCATTGAAAAACGTCCAGAAATGTTTGAAGCTACTGACTGAATGAAAGGAGCTGACATCTCACTCTCTTTTAATCTTCTTTATCATGCTAGGATTAGCAGGAAAAAGCAAAAAATTTCAGAATTGCACCTTGCAATGTGGAGATATTACTGTTTGTGCATTTACAATATTCATTGATTTTTGCCATTGAAAAACATCCAGAAATGTTTGAAGCTACTGACTGAATGAAAGGAGCTGGCATCTCACTCTCTTTGAATCTTCTTTATCATGCTAGGATTAGCAGGAAAAAGCAAAAAATTTCAGAATTGCACCTTGCAATGTGGAGATATTACTGATTGTGCATTTACAATATTCATTGATTTTTGCCATTGAAAAACATCATGTTATTCATATACCAGAAATGTTTGAAGCTACTGACTGAATGAAAGGAGCTGGCATGTCACTCTCTTTGAATCTTCTTTATCATGCTAGGATTAGCAGGAAAAAGCAATAAATTTCAGAATTGCACCTTGCAATGTGGAGATATTACTGTTTGTGCATTTACAATATTCATTGATTTTTGCTATTGAAAAACGTCCAGAAATGTTTGAAGCTACTGATTGAATGAAAGGAGCTGGCATCTCACTCTCTTTGAATCTTCTTTATCATGCTAGGATTAGCAGGAAAAAGCAAAAAATTTCAGAATTGCACCTTGCAATGTGGAGATATTACTGTTTGTGCATTTACAATATTCATTGATTTTTGCCATTGAAAAACGTCTAGAAATGTTTGAAGCTACTGACTGAATGAAAGGAGCTGGCATCTCACTCTCTTTGAATCTTCTTTATCATGCTAGGATTAGCAGGAAAAAGCAAAAAATTTCAGAATTGCACCTTGCAATGTGGAGATATTACTGTTTGTGCATTTACAATATTCATTGATTTTTGCCATTGAAAAACATCATGTTATTCATATACCAGAAATGTTTGAAGCTACTGACTGAATGAAAGGAGCTGGCATCTCACTCTCTTTGAATCTTCTTTATCATGCTAGGATTAGCAGGAAAAAGCAAAAAATTTCAGAATTGCACCTTGCAATGTGGAGATATTACTGTTTGTGCATTTACAATATTCATTGATTTTTGCCATTGAAAAACGTCCAGAAATGTTTGAAGCTACTGACTGAATGAAAGGAGCTGGCATCTCACTCTCTTTGAATCTTCTTTATCATGCTAGGATTAGCAGGAAAAAGCAAAAAATTTCAGAATTGCACCTTGCAATGTGGAGATATTACTGTTTGTGCATTTACAATATTCATTGATTTTTGCCATTGAAAAACGTCCAGAAATGTTTGAAGCTACTGACTGAATGAAAGGAGCTGGCATCTCACTCTCTTTGAATCTTCTTTATCATGCTAGGATTAGCAGGAAAAAGCAAAAAATTTCAGAATTGCACCTTGCAATGTGGAGATATTACTGTTTGTGCATTTACAATATTCATTGATTTTTGCCATTGAAAAACATCCAGAAATGTTTGAAGCTACTGACTGAATGAAAGGAGCTGGCATCTCACTCTCTTTGAATCTTCTTTATCATGCTAGGATTAGCAGGAAAAAGCAAAAAATTTCAGAATTGCACCTTGCAATGTGGAGATATTACTGTTTGTGCATTTACAATATTCATTGATTTTTGCCATTGAAAAACATCATGTTATTCATATACCAGAAATGTTTGAAGCTACTGACTGAATGAAAGGAGCTGGCATCTCACTCTCTTTGAATCTTCTTTATCATGCTAGGATTAGAAGGAAAAAGCAAAAAATTTCAGAATTGCACCTTGCAATGTGGAGATATTACTGTTTGTGCATTTACAATATTCATTGATTTTTGCCATTGAAAAACGTCCAGAAATGTTTGAAGCTACTGACTGAATGAAAGGAGCTGACATCTCACTCTCTTTTAATCTTCTTTATCATGCTAGGATTAGCAGGAAAAAGCAAAAAATTTCAGAATTGCACCTTGCAATGTGGAGATATTACTGTTTGTGCATTTACAATATTCATTGATTTTTGCCATTGAAAAACATCCAGAAATGTTTGAAGCTACTGACTGAATGAAAGGAGCTGGCATCTCACTCTCTTTGAATCTTCTTTATCATGCTAGGATTAGCAGGAAAAAGCAAAAAATTTCAGAATTGCACCTTGCAATGTGGAGATATTACTGTTTGTGCATTTACAATATTCATTGATTTTTGCCATTGAAAAACATCATGTTATTCATATACCAGAAATGTTTGAAGCTACTGACTGAATGAAAGGAGCTGGCATCTCACTCTCTTTGAATCTTCTTTATCATGCTAGGATTAGCAGGAAAAAGCAAAAAATTTCAGAATTGCACCTTGCAATGTGGAGATATTACTGTTTGTGCATTTACAATATTCATTGATTTTTGCCATTGAAAAACATCCAGAAATGTTTGAAGCTACTGACTGAATGAAAGGAGCTGGCATCTCACTCTCTTTGAATCTTCTTTATCATGCTAGGATTAGCAGGAAAAAGCAAAAAATTTCAGAATTGCACCTTGCAATGTGGAGATATTACTGTTTGTGCGTTTACAATATTCATTGATTTTTGCCATTGAAAAACATCATGTTATTCATATACCAGAAATGTTTGAAGCTACTGACTGAATGAAAGGAGCTGGCATCTCACTCTCTTTGAATCTTCTTTATCATGCTAGGATTAGCAGGAAAAAGCAAAAAATTTCAGAATTGCACCTTGCAATGTGGAGATATTACTGTTTGTGCATTTACAATATTCATTGATTTTTGCCATTGAAAAACGTCCAGAAATGTTTGAAGCTACTGACTGAATGAAAGGAGCTGACATCTCACTCTCTTTTAATCTTCTTTATCATGCTAGGATTAGCAGGAAAAAGCAAAAAATTTCAGAATTGCACCTTGCAATGTGGAGATATTACTGTTTGTGCATTTACAATATTCATTGATTTTTGCCATTGAAAAACATCCAGAAATGTTTGAAGCTACTGACTGAATGAAAGGAGCTGGCATCTCACTCTCTTTGAATCTTCTTTATCATGCTAGGATTAGCAGGAAAAAGCAAAAAATTTCAGAATTGCACCTTGCAATGTGGAGATATTACTGATTGTGCATTTACAATATTCATTGATTTTTGCCATTGAAAAACATCATGTTATTCATATACCAGAAATGTTTGAAGCTACTGACTGAATGAAAGGAGCTGGCATGTCACTCTCTTTGAATCTTCTTTATCATGCTAGGATTAGCAGGAAAAAGCAATAAATTTCAGAATTGCACCTTGCAATGTGGAGATATTACTGTTTGTGCATTTACAATATTCATTGATTTTTGCTATTGAAAAACATCCAGAAATGTTTGAAGCTACTGACTGAATGAAAGGAGCTGGCATCTCACTCTCTTTGAATCTTCTTTATCATGCTAGGATTAGCAGGAAAAAGCAAAAAATTTCAGAATTGCACCTTGCAATGTGGAGATATTACTGTTTGTGCATTTACAATATTCATTGATTTTTGCCATTGAAAAACGTCTAGAAATGTTTGAAGCTACTGACTGAATGAAAGGAGCTGGCATCTCACTCTCTTTGAATCTTCTTTATCATGCTAGGATTAGCAGGAAAAAGCAAAAAATTTCAGAATTGCACCTTGCAATGTGGAGATATTACTGTTTGTGCATTTACAATATTCATTGATTTTTGCCATTGAAAAACATCATGTTATTCATATACCAGAAATGTTTGAAGCTACTGACTGAATGAAAGGAGCTGGCATCTCACTCTCTTTGAATCTTCTTTATCATGCTAGGATTAGCAGGAAAAAGCAAAAAATTTCAGAATTGCACCTTGCAATGTGGAGATATTACTGTTTGTGCATTTACAATATTCATTGATTTTTGCCATTGAAAAACGTCCAGAAATGTTTGAAGCTACTGACTGAATGAAAGGAGCTGGCATCTCACTCTCTTTGAATCTTCTTTATCATGCTAGGATTAGCAGGAAAAAGCAAAAAATTTCAGAATTGCACCTTGCAATGTGGAGATATTACTGTTTGTGCATTTACAATATTCATTGATTTTTGCCATTGAAAAACGTCCAGAAATGTTTGAAGCTACTGACTGAATGAAAGGAGCTGGCATCTCACTCTCTTTGAATCTTCTTTATCATGCTAGGATTAGCAGGAAAAAGCAAAAAATTTCAGAATTGCACCTTGCAATGTGGAGATATTACTGTTTGTGCATTTACAATATTCATTGATTTTTGCCATTGAAAAACATCCAGAAATGTTTGAAGCTACTGACTGAATGAAAGGAGCTGGCATCTCACTCTCTTTGAATCTTCTTTATCATGCTAGGATTAGCAGGAAAAAGCAAAAAATTTCAGAATTGCACCTTGCAATGTGGAGATATTACTGTTTGTGCATTTACAATATTCATTGATTTTTGCCATTGAAAAACATCATGTTATTCATATACCAGAAATGTTTGAAGCTACTGACTGAATGAAAGGAGCTGGCATCTCACTCTCTTTGAATCTTCTTTATCATGCTAGGATTAGCAGGAAAAAGCAAAAAATTTCAGAATTGCACCTTGCAATGTGGAGATATTACTGTTTGTGCATTTACAATATTCATTGATTTTTGCCATTGAAAAACGTCCAGAAATGTTTGAAGCTACTGACTGAATGAAAGGAGCTGACATCTCACTCTCTTTTAATCTTCTTTATCATGCTAGGATTAGCAGGAAAAAGCAAAAAATTTCAGAATTGCACCTTGCAATGTGGAGATATTACTGTTTGTGCATTTACAATATTCATTGATTTTTGCCATTGAAAAACATCCAGAAATGTTTGAAGCTACTGACTGAATGAAAGGAGCTGGCATCTCACTCTCTTTGAATCTTCTTTATCATGCTAGGATTAGCAGGAAAAAGCAAAAAATTTCAGAATTGCACCTTGCAATGTGGAGATATTACTGTTTGTGCATTTACAATATTCATTGATTTTTGCCATTGAAAAACATCATGTTATTCATATACCAGAAATGTTTGAAGCTACTGACTGAATGAAAGGAGCTGGCATCTCACTCTCTTTGAATCTTCTTTATCATGCTAGGATTAGCAGGAAAAAGCAAAAAATTTCAGAATTGCACCTTGCAATGTGGAGATATTACTGTTTGTGCATTTACAATATTCATTGATTTTTGCCATTGAAAAACGTCCAGAAATGTTTGAAGCTACTGACTGAATGAAAGGAGCTGACATCTCACTCTCTTTTAATCTTCTTTATCATGCTAGGATTAGCAGGAAAAAGCAAAAAATTTCAGAATTGCACCTTGCAATGTGGAGATATTACTGTTTGTGCATTTACAATATTCATTGATTTTTGCCATTGAAAAACATCCAGAAATGTTTGAAGCTACTGACTGAATGAAAGGAGCTGGCATCTCACTCTCTTTGAATCTTCTTTATCATGCTAGGATTAGCAGGAAAAAGCAAAAAATTTCAGAATTGCACCTTGCAATGTGGAGATATTACTGATTGTGCATTTACAATATTCATTGATTTTTGCCATTGAAAAACATCATGTTATTCATATAGCAGAAATGTTTGAAGCTACTGACTGAATGAAAGGAGCTGGCATGTCACTCTCTTTGAATCTTCTTTATCATGCTAGGATTAGCAGGAAAAAGCAATAAATTTCAGAATTGCACCTTGCAATGTGGAGATATTACTGTTTGTGCATTTACAATATTCATTGATTTTTGCCATTGAAAAACGTCCAGAAATGTTTGAAGCTACTGACTGAATGAAAGGAGCTGGCATCTCACTCTCTTTGAATCTTCTTTATCATGCTAGGATTAGCAGGAAAAAGCAAAAAATTTCAGAATTGCACCTTGCAATGTGGAGATATTACTGTTTGTGCATTTACAATATTCATTGATTTTTGCCATTGAAAAACGTCTAGAAATGTTTGAAGCTACTGACTGAATGAAAGGAGCTGGCATCTCACTCTCTTTGAATCTTCTTTATCATGCTAGGATTAGCAGGAAAAAGCAAAAAAGTTCAGAATTGCACCTTGCAATGTGGAGATATTACTGTTTGTGCATTTACAATATTCATTGATTTTTGCCATTGAAAAACATCATGTTATTCATATACCAGAAATGTTTGAAGCTACTGACTGAATGAAAGGAGCTGGCATCTCACTCTCTTTGAATCTTCTTTATCATGCTAGGATTAGCAGGAAAAAGCAAAAAATTTCAGAATTGCACCTTGCAATGTGGAGATATTACTGTTTGTGCATTTACAATATTCATTGATTTTTGCCATTGAAAAACGTCCAGAAATGTTTGAAGCTACTGACTGAATGAAAGGAGCTGGCATCTCACTCTCTTTGAATCTTCTTTATCATGCTAGGATTAGCAGGAAAAAGCTAAAAATTTCAGAATTGCACCTTGCAATGTGGAGATATTACTGTTTGTGCATTTACAATATTCATTGATTTTTGCCATTGAAAAACGTCCAGAAATGTTTGAAGCTACTGACTGAATGAAAGGAGCTGGCATCTCACTCTCTTTGAATCTTCTTTATCATGCTAGGATTAGCAGGAAAAAGCAAAAAATTTCAGAATTGCACCTTGCAATGTGGAGATATTACTGTTTGTGCATTTACAATATTCATTGATTTTTGCCATTGAAAAACATCATGTTATTCATATACCAGAAATGTTTGAAGCTACTGACTGAATGAAAGGAGCTGGCATCTCACTCTCTTTGAATCTTCTTTATCATGCTAGGATTAGCAGGAAAAAGCAAAAAATTTCAGAATTGCACCTTGCAATGTGGAGATTTTACTGTTTGTGCATTTACAATATTCATTGATCTTTGCCATTGAAAAACGTCCAGAAATGTTTGAAGCTACTGACTGAATGAAAGGAGCTGGCATCTCACTCTCTTTGAATCTTCTTTATCATGCTAGGATTAGCAGGAAAAAGCAAAAAATTTCAGAATTGCACCCTGCAATGTGGAGATATTACTGTTTGTGCATTTACAATATTCATTGATTTTTGCCATTGAAAAACGTCCAGAAATGTTTGAAGCTACTGACTGAATGAAAGGAGCTGGCATCTCACTCTCTTTGAATCTTCTTTATCATGCTAGGATTAGCAGCAAAAAGCAAAAAATTTCAGAATTGCACCTTGCAATGTGGAGATATTACTGTTTGTGCATTTACAATATTCATTGATTTTTGCCATTGAAAAACATCCAGAAATGTTTGAAGCTACTGACTGAATGAAAGGAGCTGGCATCTCACTCTCTTTGAATCTTCTTTATCATGCTAGGATTAGCAGGAAAAAGCAAAAAATTTCAGAATTGCACCTTGCAATGTGGAGATATTACTGTTTGTGCATTTACAATATTCATTGATTTTTGTCATTGAAAAACATCATGTTATTCATATACCAGAAATGTTTGAAGCTACTGACTGAATGAAAAGAGCTGGCATCTCACTCTCTTTGAATCTTCTTTATCATGCTAGGATTAGCAGGAAAAAGCAAAAAATTTCAGAATTGCACCTTGCAATGTGGAGATATTACTGTTTGTGCATTTACAATATTCATTGATTTTTGCCATTGAAAAACATCATGTTATTCATATACCAGAAATGTTTGAAGCTACTGACTGAATGAAAGGAGCTGGCATCTCACTCTCTTTGAATCTTCTTTATCATGCTAGGATTAGCAGGAAAAAGCAAAAAATTTCAGAATTGCACCTTGCAATGTGGAGATATTACTGTTTGTGCATTTACAATATTCATTGATTTTTGCCATTGAAAAACGTCCAGAAATGTTTGAAGCTACTGACTGAATGAAAGGAGCTGGCATCTCACTCTCTTTGAATCTTCTTTATCATGCTAGGATTAGCAGGAAAAAGCAATAAATTTCAGAATTGCACCTTGCAATGTGGAGATATTACTGTTTGTGCATTTACAATATTCATTGATTTTTGCCATTGAAAAACGTCCAGAAATGTTTGAAGCTACTGACTGAATGAAAGGAGCTGACATCTCACTCTCTTTGAATCTTCTTTATCATGCTAGGATTAGCAGGAAAAAGCAAAAAATTTCAGAATTGCACCTTGCAATGTGGAGATATTACTGTTTGTGCATTTACAATATTCATTGATTTTTGCCATTGAAAAACATCCAGAAATGTTTGAAGCTACTGACTGAATGAAAGGAGCTGGCATCTCACTCTCTTTGAATCTTCTTTATCATGCTAGGATTAGCAGGAAAAAGCAAAAAATTTCAGAATTGCACCTTGCAATGTGGAGATATTACTGTTTGTGCATTTAGAATATTCATTGATTTTTGCCATTGAAAAACATCATGTTATTCATATACCAGAAATGTTTGAAGCTACTGACTGAATGAAAGGAGCTGGCATGTCACTCTCTTTGAATCTTCTTTATCATGCTAGGATTAGCAGGAAAAAGCAAAAAATTTCAGAATTGCACCTTGCAATGTGGAGATATTACTGTTTGTGCATTTACAATATTCATTGATTTTTGCCATTGAAAAACGTCCAGAAATGTTTGAAGCTACTGACTGAATGAAAGGAGCTGGCATCTCACTCTCTTTGAATCTTCTTTATCATGCTAGGATTAGCAGGAAAAAGCAAAAAATTTCAGAATTGCACCTTGCAATGTGGAGATATTACTGTTTGTGCATTTACAATATTCATTGATTTTTGCCATTGAAAAACGTCCAGAAATGTTTGAAGCTACTGACTGAATGAAAGGAGCTGGCATCTCACTCTCTTTGAATCTTCTTTATCATGCTAGGATTAGCAGGAAAAAGCAAAAAATTTCAGAATTGCACCTTGCAATGTGGAGATATTACTGTTTGTGCATTTACAATATTCATTGATTTTTGCCATTGAAAAACGTCTAGAAATGTTTGAAGCTACTGACTGAATGAAAGGAGCTGGCATCTCACTCTCTTTGAATCTTCTTTATCATGCTAGGATTAGCAGGAAAAAGCAAAAAATTTCAGAATTGCACCTTGCAATGTGGAGATATTACTGTTTGTGCATTTACAATATTCATTGATTTTTGCCATTGAAAAACATCATGTTATTCATATACCAGAAATGTTTGAAGCTACTGACTGAATGAAAGGAGCTGGCATCTCACTCTCTTTGAATCTTCTTTATCATGCTAGGATTAGCAGGAAAAAGCAAAAAATTTCAGAATTGCACCTTGCAATGTGGAGATATTACTGTTTGTGCATTTACAATATTCATTGATTTTTGCCATTGAAAAACGTCCAGAAATGTTTGAAACTACTGACTGAATGAAAGGAGCTGGCATCTCACTCTCTTTGAATCTTCTTTATCATGCTAGGATTAGCAGGAAAAAGCAAAAAATTTCAGAATTGCACCTTGCAATGTGGAGATATTACTGTTTGTGCATTTACAATATTCATTGATTTTTGCCATTGAAAAACGTCCAGAAATGTTTGAAGCTACTGACTGAATGAAAGGAGCTGACATCTCACTCTCTTTGAATCTTCTTTATCATGCTAGGATTAGCAGGAAAAAGCAAAAAATTTCAGAATTGCACCTTGCAATGTGGAGATATTACTGTTTGTGCATTTACAATATTCATTGATTTTTGCCATTGAAAAACATCATGTTATTCATATACCAGAAATGTTTGAAGCTACTGACTGAATGAAAGGAGCTGGCATCTCACTCTCTTTGAATCTTCTTTATCATGCTAGGATTAGCAGGAAAAAGCAAAAAATTTCAGAATTGCACCTTGCAATGTGGAGATATTACTGTTTGTGCATTTACAATATTCATTGATTTTTGCCATTGAAAAACGTCCAGAAATGTTTGAAGCTACTGACTGAATGAAAGGAGCTGGCATCTCACTCTCTTTGAATCTTCTTTATCATGCTAGGATTAGCAGGAAAAAGCAAAAAATTTCAGAATTGCACCTTGCAATGTGGAGATATTACTGTTTGTGCATTTACAATATTCATTGATTTTTGCCATTGAAAAACGTCCAGAAATGTTTGAAGCTACTGACTGAATGAAAGGAGCTGGCATCTCACTCTCTTTGAATCTTCTTTATCATGCTAGGATTAGCAGGAAAAAGCAAAAAATTTCAGAATTGCACCTTGCAATGTGGAGATATTACTGTTTGTGCATTTACAATATTCATTGATTTTTGCCATTGAAAAACATCATGTTATTCATATACCAGAAATGTTTGAAGCTACTGACTGAATGAAAGGAGCTGGCATCTCACTCTCTTTGAATCTTCTTTATCATGCTAGGATTAGCAGGAAAAAGCAAAAAATTTCAGAATTGCACCTTGCAATGTGGAGATATTACTGTTTGTGCATTTACAATATTCATTGATTTTTGCCATTGAAAAACGTCCAGAAATGCTTGAAGCTACTGACTGAATGAAAGGAGCTGGCATCTCACTCTCTTTGAATCTTCTTTATCATGCTAGGATTAGCAGGAAAAAGCAAAAAATTTCAGAATTGCACCTTGCAATGTGGAGATATTACTGTTTGTGCATTTACAATATTCATTGATTTTTGCCATTGAAAAACGTCCAGAAATGTTTGAAGCTACTGACTGAATGAAAGGAGCTGGCATCTCACTCTCTTTGAATCTTCTTTATCATGCTAGGATTAGCAGGAAAAAGCAAAAAATTTCAGAATTGCACCTTGCAATGTGGAGATATTACTGTTTGTGCATTTACAATATTCATTGATTTTTGCCATTGAAAAACATCATGTTATTCATATACCAGAAATGTTTGAAGCTACTGACTGAATGAAAGGAGCTGGCATGTCACTCTCTTTGAATCTTCTTTATCATGCTAGGATTAGCAGGAAAAAGCAAAAAATTTCAGAATTGCACCTTGCAATGTGGAGATATTACTGTTTGTGCATTTACAATATTCATTGATTTTTGCCATTGAAAAACATCATGTTATTCATATACCAGAAATGTTTGAAGCTACTGACTGAATGAAAGGAGCTGGCATGTCACTCTCTTTGAATCTTCTTTATCATGCTAGGATTAGCAGGAAAAAGCAAAAAATTTCAGAATTGCACCTTGCAATGTGGAGATATTACTGTTTGTGCATTTACAATATTCATTGATTTTTGCCATTGAAAAACGTCCAGAAATGTTTGAAGCTACTGACTGAATGAAAGGAGCTGGCATCTCACTCTCTTTGAATCTTCTTTATCATGCTAGGATTAGCAGGAAAAAGCAAAAAATTTCAGAATTGCACCTTGCAATGTGGAGATATTACTGTTTGTGCATTTACAATATTCATTGATTTTTGCCATTGAAAAACATCATGTTATTCATATACCAGAAATGTTTGAAGCTACTGACTGAATGAAAGGAGCTGGCATGTCACTCTCTTTGAATCTTCTTTATCATGCTAGGATTAGCAGGAAAAAGCAAAAAATTTCAGAATTGCACCTTGCAATGTGGAGATATTACTGTTTGTGCATTTACAATATTCATTGATTTTTGCCATTGAAAAACATCATGTTATTCATATACCAGAAATGTTTGAAGCTACTGACTGAATGAAAGGAGCTGGCATGTCACTCTCTTTGAATCTTCTTTATCATGCTAGGATTAGCAGGAAAAAGCAAAAAATTTCAGAATTGCACCTTGCAATGTGGAGATATTACTGTTTGTGCATTTACAATATTCATTGATTTTTGCCATTGAAAAACGTCCAGAAATGTTTGAAGCTACTGACTGAATGAAAGGAGCTGGCATCTCACTCTCTTTGAATCTTCTTTATCATGCTAGGATTAGCAGGAAAAAGCAAAAAATTTCAGAATTGCACCTTGCAATGTGGAGATATTACTGTTTGTGCATTTACAATATTCATTGATTTTTGCCATTGAAAAACGTCCAGAAATGTTTGAAGCTACTGACTGAATGAAAGGAGCTGGCATCTCACTCTCTTTGAATCTTCTTTATCATGCTAGGATTAGCAGGAAAAAGCAAAAAATTTCAGAATTGCACCTTGCAATGTGGAGATATTACTGTTTGTACATTTACAATATTCATTGATTTTTGCCATTGAAAAACGTCTAGAAATGTTTGAAGCTACTGACTGAATGAAAGGAGCTGGCATCTCACTCTCTTTGAATCTTCTTTATCATGCTAGGATTAGCAGGAAAAAGCAAAAAATTTCAGAATTGCACCTTGCAATGTGGAGATATTACTGTTTGTGCATTTACAATATTCATTGATTTTTGCCATTGAAAAACATCATGTTATTCATATACCAGAAATGTTTGAAGCTACTGAATGAATGAAAGGAGCTGGCATCTCACTCTCTTTGAATCTTCTTTATCATGCTAGGATTAGCAGGAAAAAGCAAAAAATTTCAGAATTGCACCTTGCAATGTGGAGATATTACTGTTTGTGCATTTACAATATTCATTGATTTTTGCCATTGAAAAACGTCCAGAAATGTTTGAAACTACTGACTGAATGAAAGGAGCTGGCATCTCACTCTCTTTGAATCTTCTTTATCATGCTAGGATTAGCAGGAAAAAGCAAAAAATTTCAGAATTGCACCTTGCAATGTGGAGATATTACTGTTTGTGCATTTACAATATTCATTGATTTTTGCCATTGAAAAACGTCCAGAAATGTTTGAAGCTACTGACTGAATGAAAGGAGCTGGCATCTCACTCTCTTTGAATCTTCTTTATCATGCTAGGATTAGCAGGAAAAAGCAAAAAATTTCAGAATTGCACCTTGCAATGTGGAGATATTACTGTTTGTGCATTTACAATATTCATTGATTTTTGCCATTGAAAAACATCATGTTATTCATATACCAGAAATGTTTGAAGCTACTGACTGAATGAAAGGAGCTGGCATCTCACTCTCTTTGAATCTTCTTTATCATGCTAGGATTAGCAGGAAAAAGCAAAAAATTTCAGAATTGCACCTTGCAATGTGGAGATATTACTGTTTGTGCATTTACAATATTCATTGATTTTTGCCATTGAAAAACGTCCAGAAATGTTTGAAGCTACTGACTGAATGAAAGGAGCTGGCATCTCCCTCTCTTTGAATCTTCTTTATCATGCTAGGATTAGCAGGAAAAAGCAAAAAATTTCAGAATTGCACCTTGCAATGTGGAGATATTACTGTTTGTGCATTTACAATATTCATTGATTTTTGCCATTGAAAAACGTCCAGAAATGTTTGAAGCTACTGACTGAATGAAAGGAGCTGGCATCTCACTCTCTTTGAATCTTCTTTATCATGCTAGGATTAGCAGGAAAAAGCAAAAAATTTCAGAATTGCACCTTGCAATGTGGAGATATTACTGTTTGTGCATTTACAATATTCATTGATTTTTGCCATTGAAAAACATCCAGAAATGTTTGAAGCTACTGACTGAATGAAAGGAGCTGGCATCTCACTCTCTTTGAATCTTCTTTATCATGCTAGGATTAGCAGGAAAAAGCAAAAAATTTCAGAATTGCACCTTGCAATGTGGAGATATTACTGTTTGTGCATTTACAATATTCATTGATTTTTGCCATTGAAAAACATCATGTTATTCATAAACCAGAAATGTTTGAAGCTACTGACTGAATGAAAGGAGCTGGCATCTCACTCTCTTTGAATCTTCTTTATCATGCTAGGATTAGCAGGAAAAAGCAAACAATTTCAGAATTGCACCTTGCAATGTGGAGATATTACTGTTTGTGCATTTACAATATTCATTGATTTTTGCCATTGAAAAACGTCCAAAAATGTTTGAAGCTACTGACTGAATGAAAGGAGCTGACATCTCACTCTCTTTGAATCTTCTTTATCATGCTAGGATTAGCAGGAAAAAGCAAAAAATTTCAGAATTGCACCTTGCAATGTGGAGATATTACTGTTTGTGCATTTACAATATTCATTGATTTTTGCCATTGAAAAACATCCAGAAATGTTTGAAGCTACTGACTGAATGAAAGGAGCTGGCATCTCACTCTCTTTGAATCTTCTTTATCATGCTAGGATTAGCAGGAAAAAGCAAAAAATTTCAGAATTGCACCTTGCAATGTGGAGATATTACTGTTTGTGCATTTACAAAATTCATTGATTTTTCCATTGAAAAACATCATGTTATTCATATACCAGAAATGTTTGAAGCTACTGACTGAATGAAAGGAACTGGCATGTCACTCTCTTTGAATCTTCTTTATCATGCTAGGATTAGCAGGAAAAAGCAAAAAATTTCAGAATTGCACCTTGCAATGTGGAGATATTACTGTTTGTGCATTTACAATATTCATTGATTTTTGCCATTGAAAAACGTCCAGAAATGTTTGAAGCTACTGACTGAATGAAAGGAGCTGGCATCTCACTCTCTTTGAATCTTCTTTATCATGCTAGGATTAGCAGGAAAAAGCAAAAAATTTCAGAATTGCACCTTGCAATGTGGAGATATTACTGTTTGTGCATTTACAATATTCATTGATTTTTGCCATTGAAAAACGTCTAGAAATGTTTGAAGCTACTGACTGAATGAAAGGAGCTGGCATCTCACTCTCTTTGAATCTTCTTTATCATGCTAGGATTAGCAGGAAAAAGCAAAAAATTTCAGAATTGCACCTTGCAATGTGGAGATATTACTGTTTGTGCATTTACAATATTCATTGATTTTTGCCATTGAAAAACATCATGTTATTCATATACCAGAAATGTTTGAAGCTACTGACTGAATGAAAGGAGCTGGCATCTCACTCTCTTTGAATCTTCTTTATCATGCTAGGATTAGCAGGAAAAAGCAAAAAATTTCAGAATTGCACCTTGCAATGTGGAGATATTACTGTTTGTGCATTTACAATATTCATTGATTTTTGCCATTGAAAAACATCATGTTATTCATATACCAGAAATGTTTGAAGCTACTGACTGAATGAAAGGAGCTGGCATGTCACTCTCTTTGAATCTTCTTTATCATGCTAGGATTAGCAGGAAAAAGCAAAAAATTTCAGAATTGCACCTTGCAATGTGGAGATATTACTGTTTGTGCATTTACAATATTCATTGATTTTTGCCATTGAAAAACGTGCAGAAATGTTTGAAGCTACTGACTGAATGAAAGGAGCTGGCATCTCACTCTCTTTGAATCGTCTTTATCATGCTAGGATTAGCAGGAAAAAGCAAAAAATTTCAGAATTGCACCTTGCAATGTGGAGCTATTACTGTTTGTGCATTTACAATATTCATTGATTTTTGCCATTGAAAAACGTCCAGAAATGTTTGAAGCTACTGACTGAATGAAAGGAGCTGGCATCTCACTCTCTTTGAATCTTCTTTTTCATGCTAGGATTAGCAGGAAAAAGCAAAAAATTTCAGAATTGCACCTTGCAATGTGGAGATATTACTGTTTGTGCATTTACAATATTCATTGATTTTTGCCATTGAAAAACGTCTAGAAATGTTTGAAGCTACTGACTGAATGAAAGGAGCTGGCATCTCACTCTCTTTGAATCTTCTTTATCATGCTAGGATTAGCAGGAAAAAGCAAAAAATTTCAGAATTGCACCTTGCAATGTGGAGATATTACTGTTTGTGCATTTACAATATTCATTGATTTTTGCCATTGAAAAACATCATGTTATTCATATACCAGAAATGTTTGAAGCTACTGACTGAATGAAAGGAGCTGGCATCTCACTCTCTTTGAATCTTCTTTATCATGCTAGGATTAGCAGGAAAAAGCAAAAAATTTCAGAATTGCACCTCGCAATGTGGAGATATTACTGTTTGTGCATTTACAATATTCATTGATTTTTGCCATTGAAAAACGTCCAGAAATGTTTGAAACTACTGACTGAATGAAAGGAGCTGGCATCTCACTCTCTTTGAATCTTCTTTATCATGCTAGGATTAGCAGGAAAAAGCAAAAAATTTCAGAATTGCACCTTGCAATGTGGAGATATTACTGTTTGTGCATTTACAATATTCATTGATTTTGCCATTGAAAAACGTCCAGAAATGTTTGAAGCTACTGACTGAATGAAAGGAGCTGGCATCTCACTCTCTTTGAATCTTCTTTATCATGCTATGATTAGCAGGAAAAAGCAAAAAATTTCAGAATTGCACCTTGCAATGTGGAGATATTACTGTTTGTGCATTTACAATATTCATTGATTTTTGCCATTGAAAAACATCATGTTATTCATATACCAGAAATGTTTGAAGCTACTGACTGAATGAAAGGAGCTGGCATCTCACTCTCTTTGAATCTTCTTTATCATGCTAGGATTAGCAGGAAAAAGCAAAAAATTTCAGAATTGCACCTTGCAATGTGGAGATATTACTGTTTGTGCATTTACAATATTCATTGATTTTTGCCATTGAAAAACGTCCAGAAATGTTTGAAGCTACTGACTGAATGAAAGGAGCTGGCATCTCACTCTCTTTGAATCTTCTTTATCATGCTAGGATTAGCAGGAAAAAGCAAAAAATTTCAGAATTGCACCTTGCAATGTGGAGATATTACTGTTTGTGCATTTACAATATTCATTGATTTTTGCCATTGAAAAACGTCTAGAAATGTTTGAAGCTACTGACTGAATGAAAGGAGCTGGCATCTCACTCTCTTTGAATCTTCTTTATCATGCTAGGATTAGCAGGAAAAAGCAAAAAATTTCAGAATTGCACCTTGCAATGTGGAGATATTACTGTTTGTGCATTTACAATATTCATTGATTTTTGCCATTGAAAAACATCATGTTATTCATATACCAGAAATGTTTGAAGCTACTGACTGAATGAAAGGAGCTGGCATCTCACTCTCTTTGAATCTTCTTTATCATGCTAGGATTAGCAGGAAAAAGCAAAAAATTTCAGAATTGCACCTTGCAATGTGGAGATATTACTGTTTGTGCATTTACAATATTCATTGATTTTTGCCATTGAAAAACATCATGTTATTCATATACCAGAAATGTTTGAAGCTACTGACTGAATGAAAGGAGCTGGCATGTCACTCTCTTTGAATCTTCTTTATCATGCTAGGATTAGCAGGAAAAAGCAAAAAATTTCAGAATTGCACCTTGCAATGTGGAGATATTACTGTTTGTGCATTTACAATATTCATTGATTTTTGCCATTGAAAAACGTGCAGAAATGTTTGAAGCTACTGACTGAATGAAAGGAGCTGGCATCTCACTCTCTTTGAATCGTCTTTATCATGCTAGGATTAGCAGGAAAAAGCAAAAAATTTCAGAATTGCACCTTGCAATGTGGAGCTATTACTGTTTGTGCATTTACAATATTCATTGATTTTTGCCATTGAAAAACGTCCAGAAATGTTTGAAGCTACTGACTGAATGAAAGGAGCTGGCATCTCACTCTCTTTGAATCTTCTTTTTCATGCTAGGATTAGCAGGAAAAAGCAAAAAATTTCAGAATTGCACCTTGCAATGTGGAGATATTACTGTTTGTGCATTTACAATATTCATTGATTTTTGCCATTGAAAAACGTCTAGAAATGTTTGAAGCTACTGACTGAATGAAAGGAGCTGGCATCTCACTCTCTTTGAATCTTCTTTATCATGCTAGGATTAGCAGGAAAAAGCAAAAAATTTCAGAATTGCACCTTGCAATGTGGAGATATTACTGTTTGTGCATTTACAATATTCATTGATTTTTGCCATTGAAAAACATCATGTTATTCATATACCAGAAATGTTTGAAGCTACTGACTGAATGAAAGGAGCTGGCATCTCACTCTCTTTGAATCTTCTTTATCATGCTAGGATTAGCAGGAAAAAGCAAAAAATTTCAGAATTGCACCTCGCAATGTGGAGATATTACTGTTTGTGCATTTACAATATTCATTGATTTTTGCCATTGAAAAACGTCCAGAAATGTTTGAAACTACTGACTGAATGAAAGGAGCTGGCATCTCACTCTCTTTGAATCTTCTTTATCATGCTAGGATTAGCAGGAAAAAGCAAAAAATTTCAGAATTGCACCTTGCAATGTGGAGATATTACTGTTTGTGCATTTACAATATTCATTGATTTTGCCATTGAAAAACGTCCAGAAATGTTTGAAGCTACTGACTGAATGAAAGGAGCTGGCATCTCACTCTCTTTGAATCTTCTTTATCATGCTATGATTAGCAGGAAAAAGCAAAAAATTTCAGAATTGCACCTTGCAATGTGGAGATATTACTGTTTGTGCATTTACAATATTCATTGATTTTTGCCATTGAAAAACATCATGTTATTCATATACCAGAAATGTTTGAAGCTACTGACTGAATGAAAGG
This sequence comes from Phyllobates terribilis, assembly GCF_046119375.1. NCBI lineage: Eukaryota > Metazoa > Chordata > Amphibia > Anura > Dendrobatidae > Phyllobates > Phyllobates terribilis. The sequence continues at coordinate 246,911 of NW_027364119.1, read as the reverse complement.
AGCTGGCATCTCACTCTCTTTGAATCTTCTTTATCATGCTAGGATTAGCAGGAAAAAGCAAAAAATTTCAGAATTGCACCTTGCAATGTGGAGATATTACTGTTTGTGCATTTACAATATTCATTGATTTTTGCCATTGAAAAACGTCCAGAAATGTTTGAAGCTACTGACTGAATGAAAGGAGCTGGCATCTCACTCTCTTTGAATCTTCTTTATCATGCTAGGATTAGCAGGAAAAAGCAAAAAATTTCAGAATTGCACCTTGCAATGTGGAGATATTACTGTTTGTGCATTTACAATATTCATTGATTTTTGCCATTGAAAAACGTCCAGAAATGTTTGAAGCTACTGACTGAATGAAAGGAGCTGGCATCTCACTCTCTTTGAATCTTCTTTATCATGCTAGGATTAGCAGGAAAAAGCAAAAAATTTCAGAATTGCACCTTGCAATGTGGAGATATTACTGTTTGTGCATTTACAATATTCATTGATTTTTGCCATTGAAAAACATCCAGAAATGTTTGAAGCTACTGACTGAATGAAAGGAGCTGGCATCTCACTCTCTTTGAATCTTCTTTATCATGCTAGGATTAGCAGGAAAAAGCAAAAAATTTCAGAATTGCACCTTGCAATGTGGAGATATTACTGTTTGTGCATTTACAATATTCATTGATTTTTGCCATTGAAAAACATCATGTTATTCATAAACCAGAAATTTTGAAGCTACTGACTGAATGAAAGGAGCTGGCATCTCACTCTCTTTGAATCTTCTTTATCATGCTAGGATTAGCAGGAAAAAGCAAACAATTTCAGAATTGCACCTTGCAATGTGGAGATATTACTGTTTGTGCATTTACAATATTCATTGATTTTTGCCATTAAAAAACGTCCAGAAATGTTTGAAGCTACTGACTGAATGAAAGGAGCTGACATCTCACTCTCTTTGAATCTTCTTTATCATGCTAGGATTAGCAGGAAAAAGCAAAAAATTTCAGAATTGCACCTTGCAATGTGGAGATATTACTGTTTGTGCATTTACAATATTCATTGATTTTTGCCATTGAAAAACATCCAGAAATGTTTGAAGCTACTGACTGAATGAAAGGAGCTGGCATCTCACTCTCTTTGAATCTTCTTTATCATGCTAGGATTAGCAGGAAAAAGCAAAAAATTTCAGAATTGCACCTTGCAATGTGGAGATATTACTGTTTGTGCATTTACAATATTCATTGATTTTTGCCATTGAAAAACATCATGTTATTCATATACCAGAAATGTTTGAAGCTACTGACTGAATGAAAGGAGCTGGCATGTCACTCTCTTTGAATCTTCTTTATCATGCTAGGATTAGCAGGAAAAAGCAAAAAATTTCAGAATTGCACCTTGCAATGTGGAGATATTACTGTTTGTGCATTTACAATATTCATTGATTTTTGCCATTGAAAAACGTCCAGAAATGTTTGAAGCTACTGACTGAATGAAAGGAGCTGGCATCTCACTCTCTTTGAATCTTCTTTATCATGCTAGGATTAGCAGGAAAAAGCAAAAAATTTCAGAATTGCACCTTGCAATGTGGAGATATTACTGTTTGTGCATTTACAATATTCATTGATTTTTGCCATTGAAAAACGTCTAGAAATGTTTGAAGCTACTGACTGAATGAAAGGAGCTGGCATCTCACTCTCTTTGAATCTTCTTTATCATGCTAGGATTAGCAGGAAAAAGCAAAAAATTTCAGAATTGCACCTTGCAATGTGGAGATATTACTGTTTGTGCATTTACAATATTCATTGATTTTTGCCATTGAAAAACATCATGTTATTCATATACCAGAAATGTTTGAAGCTACTGACTGAATGAAAGGAGCTGGCATCTCACTCTCTTTGAATCTTCTTTATCATGCTAGGATTAGCAGGAAAAAGCAAAAAATTTCAGAATTGCACCTTGCAATGTGGAGATATTACTGTTTGTGCATTTACAATATTCATTGATTTTTGCCATTGAAAAACATCATGTTATTCATATACCAGAAATGTTTGAAGCTACTGACTGAATGAAAGGAGCTGGCATCTCACTCTCTTTGAATCTTCTTTATCATGCTAGGATTAGCAGGAAAAAGCAAAAAATTTCAGAATTGCACCTTGCAATGTGGAGATATTACTGTTTGTGCATTTACAATATTCATTGATTTTTGCCATTGTAAAACGTCCAGAAATGTTTGAAGCTACTGACTGAATGAAAGGAGCTGGCATCTCACTCTCTTTGAATCTTCTTTATCATGCTAGGATTAGCAGGAAAAAGCAAAAAATTTCAGAATTGCACCTTGCAATGTGGAGATATTACTGTTTGTGCATTTACAATATTCATTGATTTTTGCCATTGAAAAACATCATGTTATTCATATACCAGAAATGTTTGAAGCTACTGACTGAATGAAAGGAGCTGGCATCTCACTCTCTTTGAATCTTCTTTATCATGCTAGGATTAGCAGGAAAAAGCAAAAAATTTCAGAATTGCACCTTGCAATGTGGAGATATTACTGTTTGTGCATTTACAATATTCATTGATTTTTGCCATTGAAAAACGTCCAGAAATGTTTGAAGCTACTGACTGAATGAAAGGAGCTGACATCTCACTCTCTTTGAATCTTCTTTATCATGCTAGGATTAGCAGGAAAAAGCAAAAAATTTCAGAATTGCACCTTGCAATGTGGAGATATTACTGTTTGTGCATTTACAATATTCATTGATTTTTGCCATTGAAAAACATCATGTTATTCATATACCAGAAATGTTTGAAGCTACTGACTGAATGAAAGGAGCTGGCATCTCACTCTCTTTGAATCTTCTTTATCATGCTAGGATTAGCAGGAAAAAGCAAAAAAATTCAGAATTGCACCTTGCAATGTGGAGATATTACTGTTTGTGCATTTACAATATTCATTGATTTTTGCCATTGAAAAACGTCCAGAAATGTTTGAAGCTACTGACTGAATGAAAGGAGCTGACATCTCACTCTCTTTGAATCTTCTTTATCATGCTAGGATTAGCAGGAAAAAGCAAAAAATTTCAGAATTGCACCTTGCAATGTGGAGATATTACTGTTTGTGCATTTACAATATTCATTGATTTTTGCCATTGAAAAACTTCCAGAAATGTTTGAAGCTACTGACTGAATGAAAGGAGCTGGCATCTCACTCTCTTTGAATCTTCTTTATCATGCTAGGATTAGCAGGAAAAAGCAAAAAATTTCAGAATTGCACCTTGCAATGTGGAGATATTACTGTTTGTGCATTTACAATATTCATTGATTTTTGCCATTGAAAAACATCATGTTATTCATATACCAGAAATGTTTGAAGCTACTGACTGAATGAAAGGAGCTGGCATCTCACTCTCTTTGAATCTTCTTTATCATGCTAGGATTAGCAGGAAAAAGCAAAAAATTTCAGAATTGCACCTTGCAATGTGGAGATATTACTGTTTGTGCATTTACAATATTCATTGATTTTTGCCATTGAAAAACGTCCAGAAATGTTTGAAGCTACTGACTGAATGAAAGGAGCTGGCATCTCACTCTCTTTGAATCTTCTTTATCATGCTAGGATTAGCAGGAGAAAGCAAAAAATTTCAGAATTGCACCTTGCAATGTGGAGATATTACTGTTTGTGCATTTACAATATTCATTGATTTTTGCCATTGAAAAACGTCCAGAAATGTTTGAAGCTACTGACTGAATGAAAGGAGCTGGCATTTCACTCTCTTTGAATCTTCTTTATCATGCTAGGATTAGCAGGAAAAAGCAAAAAATTTCAGAATTGCACCTTGCAATGTGGAGATATTACTGTTTGTGCATTTACAATATTCATTGATTTTTGCCATTGAAAAACGTCCAGAAATGTTTGAAGCTACTGACTGAATGAAAGGAGCTGGCATCTCACTCTCTTTGAATCTTCTTTATCATGCTAGGATTAGCAGGAAAAAGCAAAAAATTTCAGAATTGCACCTTGCAATGTGGAGATATTACTGTTTGTGCATTTACAATATTCATTGATTTTTGCCATTGAAAAACATCATGTTATTCATATACCAGAAATGTTTGAAGCTACTGACTGAATGAAAGGAGCTGGCATCTCACTCTCTTTGAATCTTCTTTATCATGCTAGGATTAGCAGGAAAAAGCAAAAAATTTCAGAATTGCACCTTGCAATGTGGAGATATTACTGTTTGTGCATTTACAATATTCATTGATTTTTGCCATTGAAAAACGTCCAGAAATGTTTGAAGCTACTGACTGAATGAAAGGAGCTGGCATCTCACTCTCTTTGAATCTTCTTTATCATGCTAGGATTAGCAGGAAAAAGCAAAAAATTTCAGAATTGCACCTTGCAATGTGGAGATATTAGTTTGTGCATTTACAATATTCATTGATTTTTGCCATTGAAAAACGTCCAGAAATGTTTGAAGCTACTGACTGAATGAAAGGAGCTGGCATCTCACTCTCTTTGAATCTTCTTTATCATGCTAGGATTAGCAGGAAAAAGCAAAAAATTTCAGAATTGCACCTTGCAATGTGGAGATATTACTGTTTGTGCATTTACAATATTCATTGATTTTTGCCATTGAAAAACGTCTAGAAATGTTTGAAGCTACTGACTGAATGAAAGGAGCTGGCATCTCACTCTCTTTGAATCTTCTTTATCATGCTAGGATTAGCAGGAAAAAGCAAAAAATTTCAGAATTGCACCTTGCAATGTGGAGATATTACTGTTTGTGCATTTACAATATTCATTGATTTTTGCCATTGAAAAACATCATGTTATTCATATACCTGAAATGTTTGAAGCTACTGACTGAATGTAAGGAGCTGGCATCTCACTCTCTTTGAATCTTCTTTATCATGGTAGGATTAGCAGGAAAAAGCAAAAAATTTCAGAATTGCACCTTGCAATGTGGAGATATTACTGTTTGTGCATTTACAATATTCATTGATTTTTGCCATTGAAAAACGTCCAGAAATGTTTGAAGCTACTGACTGAATGAAAGGAGCTGGCATCTCACTCTCTTTGAATCTTCTTTATCATGCTAGGATTAGCAGGAAAAAGCAAAAAATTTCAGAATTGCACCTTGCAATGTGGAGATATTACTGTTTGTGCATTTACAATATTCATTGATTTTTGCCATTGAAAAACGTCCAGAAATGTTTGAAGCTACTGACTGAATGAAAGGAGCTGGCATCTCACTCTCTTTGAATCTTCTTTATCATGCTAGGATTAGCAGGAAAAAGCAAAAAATTTCAGAATTGCACCTTGCAATGTGGAGATATTACTGTTTGTGCATTTACAATATTCATTGATTTTTGCCATTGAAAAACGTCCAGAAATGTTTGAAGCTACTGACTGAATGAAAGGAGCTGGCATTTCACTCTCTTTGAATCTTCTTTATCATGCTAGGATTAGCAGGAAAAAGCAAAAAATTTCAGAATTGCACCTTGCAATGTGGAGATATTACTGTTTGTGCATTTACAATATTCATTGATTTTTGCCATTGAAAAACGTCCAGAAATGTTTGAAGCTACTGACTGAATGAAAGGAGCTGACATCTCACTCTCTTTGAATCTTCTTTATCATGCTGGGATTAGCAGGAAAAAGCAAAAAATTTCAGAATTGCACCTTGCAATGTGGAGATATTGCTGTTTGTGCATTTACAATATTCATTGATTTTTGCCATTGAAAAACTTCTAGAAATGTTTGAAGCTACTGACTGAATGAAAGGAGCTGGCATCTCACTCTCTTTGAATCTTCTTTATCATGCTAGGATTAGCAGGAAAAAGCAAAAAATTTCAGAATTGCACCTTGCAATGTGGAGATATTACTGTTTGTGCATTTACAATATTCATTGATTTTTGCCATTGAAAAACATCATGTTATTCATATACCAGAAATGTTTGAAGCTACTGACTGAATGAAAGGAGCTGGCATCTCACTCTCTTTGAATCTTCTTTATCATGCTAGGATTAGCAGGAAAAAGCAAAAAATTTCAGAATTGCACCTTGCAATGTGGAGATATTACTGTTTGTGCATTTACAATATTCATTGATTTTTGCCATTGAAAAACGTCCAGAAATGTTTGAAGCTACTGACTGAATGAAAGGAGCTGGCATCTCACTCTCTTTGAATCTTCTTTATCATGCTAGGATTAGCAGGAAAAAGCAAAAAATTTCAGAATTGCACCTTGCAATGTGGAGATATTAGTTTGTGCATTTACAATATTCATTGATTTTTGCCATTGAAAAACGTCCAGAAATGTTTGAAGCTACTGACTGAATGAAAGGAGCTGGCATCTCACTCTCTTTGAATCTTCTTTATCATGCTAGGATTAGCAGGAAAAAGCAAAAAATTTCAGAATTGCACCTTGCAATGTGGAGATATTACTGTTTGTGCATTTACAATATTCAATGATTTTTGCCATTGAAAAACGTCTAGAAATGTTTGAAGCTACTGACTGAATGAAAGGAGCTGGCATCTCACTCTCTTTGAATCTTCTTTATCATGCTAGGATTAGCAGGAAAAAGCAAAAAATTTCAGAATTGCACCTTGCAATGTGGAGATATTACTGTTTGTGCATTTACAATATTCATTGATTTTTGCCATTGAAAAACATCATGTTATTCATATACCAGAAATGTTTGAAGCTACTGACTGAATGAAAGGAGCTGGCATCTCACTCTCTTTGAATCTTCTTTATCATGCTAGGATTAGCAGGAAAAAGAAAAAAATTTCAGAATTGCACCTTGCAATGTGGAGATATTACTGTTTGTGCATTTACAATATTCATTGATTTTTGCCATTGAAAAACATCATGTTATTCATATACCAGAAATGTTTGAAGCTACTGACTGAATGAAAGGAGCTGGCATCTCACTCTCTTTGAATCTTCTTTATCATGCTAGGATTAGCAGGAAAAAGCAAAAAATTTCAGAATTGTACCTTGCAATGTGGAGATATTACTGTTTGTGCATTTACAATATTCATTGATTTTTGCCATTGAAAAACGTCCAGAAATGTTTGAAGCTACTGACTGAATGAAAGGAGCTGGCATCTCACTCTCTTTGAATCTTCTTTATCATGCTAGGATTAGCAGGAAAAAGCAAAAAATTTCAGAATTGCACCTTGCAATGTGGAGATATTACTGTTTGTGCATTTACAATATTCATTGATTTTTGCCATTGAAAAACGTCCAGAAATGTTTGAAGCTACTGACTGAATGAAAGGAGCTGGCATCTCACTCTCTTTGAATCTTCTTTATCATGCTAGGATTAGCAGGAAAAAGCAAAAAATTTCAGAATTGCACCTTGCAATGTGGAGATATTACTGTTTGTGCATTTACAATATTCATTGATTTTTGCCATTGAAAAACATCCAGAAATGTTTGAAGCTACTGACTGAATGAAAGGAGCTGGCATCTCACTCTCTTTGAATCTTCTTTATCATGCTAGGATTAGCAGGAAAAAGCAAAAAATTTCAGAATTGCACCTTGCAATGTGGAGATATTACTGTTTGTGCATTTACAATATTCATTGATTTTTGCCATTGAAAAACATCATGTTATTCATATACCAGAAATGTTTGAAGCTACTGACTGAATGAAAGGAGCTGGCATCTCACTCTCTTTGAATCTTCTTTATCATGCTAGGATTAGCAGGAAAAAGCAAAAAATTTCAGAATTGCACCTTGCAATGTGGAGATATTACTGTTTGTGCATTTACAATATTCATTGATTTTTGCCATTGAAAAACGTCCAGAAATGTTTGAAGCTACTGACTGAATGAAAGGAGCTGGCATCTCACTCTCTTTGAATCTTCTTTATCATGCTAGGATTAGCAGGAAAAAGCAAAAAATTTCATAATTGCACCTTGCAATGTGGAGATATTACTGTTTGTGCATTTACAATATTCATTGATTTTTGCCATTGAAAAACATCATGTTATTCATATACCAGAAATGTTTGAAGCTACTGACTGAATGAAAGGAGCTGGCATCTCACTCTCTTTGAATCTTCTTTATCATGCTAGGATTAGCAGGAAAAAGCAAAAAATTTCAGAATTGCACCTTGCAATGTGGAGATATTACTGTTTGTGCATTTACAATATTCATTGATTTTTGCCATTGAAAAACGTCCAGAAATGTTTGAAGCTACTGACTGAATGAAAGGAGCTGGCATCTCACTCTCTTTGAATCTTCTTTATCATGCTAGGATTAGCAGGAAAAAGCAAAAAATTTCAGAATTGCACCTTGCAATGTGGAGATATTACTGTTTGTGCATTTACAATATTCATTGATTTTTGCCATTGAAAAACGTCCAGAAATGTTTGAAGCTACTGACTGAATGAAAGGAGCTGGCATTTCACTCTCTTTGAATCTTCTTTATCATGCTAGGATTAGCAGGAAAAAGCAAAAAATTTCAGAATTGCACCTTGCAATGTGGAGATATTACTGTTTGTGCATTTACAATATTCATTGATTTTTGCCATTGAAAAACATCCAGAAATGTTTGAAGCTACTGACTGAATGAAAGGAGCTGGCATCTCACTCTCTTTGAATCTTCTTTATCATGCTAGGATTAGCAGGAAAAAGCAAAAAATTTCAGAATTGCACCTTGCAATGTGGAGATATTACTGTTTGTGCATTTACAATATTCATTGATTTTTGCCATTGAAAAACATCATGTTATTCATATACCAGAAATGTTTGAAGCTACTGACTGAATGAAAGGAGCTGGCATCTCACTCTCTTTGAATCTTCTTTATCATGCTAGGATTAGCAGGAAAAAGCAAAAAATTTCAGAATTGCACCTTGCAATGTGGAGATATTACTGTTTGTGCATTTACAATATTCATTGATTTTTGCCATTGAAAAACGTCCAGAAATGTTTGAAGCTACTGACTGAATGAAAGGAGCTGGCATCTCACTCTCTTTGAATCTTCTTTATCATGCTAGGATTAGCAGGAAAAAGCAAAAAATTTCAGAATTGCACCTTGCAATGTGGAGATATTACTGTTTGTGCATTTACAATATTCATTGATTTTTGCCATTGAAAAACATCCAGAAATGTTTGAAGCTACTGACTGAATGAAAGGAGCTGGCATCTCACTCTCTTTGAATCTTCTTTATCATGCTAGGATTAGCAGGAAAAAGCAAAAAATTTCAGAATTGCACCTTGCAATGTGGAGATATTACTGTTTGTGCATTTACAATATTCATTGATTTTTGCCATTGAAAAACTTCATGTTATTCATATACCAGAAATGTTTGAAGCTACTGACTGAATGAAAGGAGCTGGCATCTCACTCTCTTTGAATCTTCTTTATCATGCTAGGATTAGGAGGAAAAAGCAAAAAATTTCAGAATTGCACCTTGCAATGTGGAGATATTACTGTTTGTGCATTTACAATATTCATTGATTTTTGCCATTGAAAAACGTCCAGAAATGTTTGAAGCTACTGACTGAATGAAAGGAGCTGGCATCTCACTCTCTTTGAATCTTCTTTATCATGCTAGGATTAGCAGGAAAAAGCAAAAAATTTCAGAATTGCACCTTGCAATGTGGAGATATTAGTTTGTGCATTTACAATATTCATTGATTTTTGCCATTGAAAAACGTCCAGAAATGTTTGAAGCTACTGACTGAATGAAAGGAGCTGGCATATCACTCTCTTTGAATCTTCTTTATCATGCTAGGATTAGCAGGAAAAAGCAAAAAATTTCAGAATTGCACCTTGCAATGTGGAGATATTACTGTTTGTGCATTTACAATATTCAATGATTTTTGCCATTGAAAAACGTCTAGAAATGTTTGAAGCTACTGACTGAATGAAAGGAGCTGGCATCTCACTCTCTTTGAATCTTCTTTATCATGCTAGGATTAGCAGGAAAAAGCAAAAAATTTCAGAATTGCACCTTGCAATGTGGAGATATTACTGTTTGTGCATTTACAATATTCATTGATTTTTGCCATTGAAAAACATCATGTTATTCATATACCAGAAATGTTTGAAGCTACTGACTGAATGAAAGGAGCTGGCATCTCACTCTCTTTGAATCTTCTTTATCATGCTAGGATTAGCAGGAAAAAGCAAAAAATTTCAGAATTGCACCTTGCAATGTGGAGATATTACTGTTTGTGCATTTACAATATTCATTGATTTTTGCCATAGAAAAACATCATGTTATTCATATACCAGAAATGTTTGAAGCTACTGACTGAATGAAAGGAGCTGGCATCTCACTCTCTTTGAATCTTCTTTATCATGCTAGGATTAGCAGGAAAAAGCAAAAAATTTCAGAATTGCACCTTGCAATGTGGAGATATTACTGTTTGTGCATTTACAATATTCATTGATTTTTGCCATTGAAAAACGTCCAGAAATGTTTGAAGCTACTGACTGAATGAAAGGAGCTGGCATCTCACTCTCTTTGAATCTTCTTTATCATGCTAGGATTAGCAGGAAAAAGCAAAAAATTTCATAATTGCACCTTGCAACGTGGAGATATTACTGTTTGTGCATTTACAATATTCATTGATTTTTGCCATTGAAAAACATCATGTTATTCATATACCAGAAATGTTTGAAGCTACTGACTGAATGAAAGGAGCTGGCATCTCACTCTCTTTGAATCTTCTTTATCATGCTAGGATTAGCAGGAAAAAGCAAAAAATTTCAGAATTGCACCTTGCAATGTGGAGATATTACTGTTTGTGCATTTACAATATTCATTGATTTTTGCCATTGAAAAACGTCCAGAAATGTTTGAAGCTACTGACTGAATGAAAGGAGCTGGCATCTCACTCTCTTTGAATCTTCTTTATCATGCTAGGATTAGCAGGAAAAAGCAAAAAATTTCAGAATTGCACCTTGCAATGTGGAGATATTACTGTTTGTGCATTTACAATATTCATTGATTTTTGCCATTGAAAAACGTCCAGAAATGTTTGAAGCTACTGACTGAATGAAAGGAGCTGGCATTTCACTCTCTTTGAATCTTCTTTATCATGCTAGGATTAGCAGGAAAAAGCAAAAAATTTCAGAATTGCACCTTGCAATGTGGAGATATTACTGTTTGTGCATTTACAATATTCATTGATTTTTGCCATTGAAAAACATCCAGAAATGTTTGAAGCTACTGACTGAATGAAAGGAGCTGGCATCTCACTCTCTTTGAATCTTCTTTATCATGCTAGGATTAGCAGGAAAAAGCAAAAAATTTCAGAATTGCACCTTGCAATGTGGAGATATTACTGTTTGTGCATTTACAATATTCATTGATTTTTGCCATTGAAAAACATCATGTTATTCATATACCAGAAATGTTTGAAGCTACTGACTGAATGAAAGGAGCTGGCATCTCACTCTCTTTGAATCTTCTTTATCATGCTAGGATTAGCAGGAAAAAGCAAAAAATTTCAGAATTGCACCTTGCAATGTGGAGATATTACTGTTTGTGCATTTACAATATTCATTGATTTTTGCCATTGAAAAACGTCCAGAAATGTTTGAAGCTACTGACTGAATGAAAGGAGCTGGCATCTCACTCTCTTTGAATCTTCTTTATCATGCTAGGATTAGCAGGAAAAAGCAAAAAATTTCAGAATTGCACCTTGCAATGTGGAGATATTACTGTTTGTGCATTTACAATATTCATTGATTTTTGCCATTGAAAAACATCCAGAAATGTTTGAAGCTACTGACTGAATGAAAGGAGCTGGCATCTCACTCTCTTTGAATCTTCTTTATCATGCTAGGATTAGCAGGAAAACGCAAAAAATTTCAGAATTGCACCTTGCAATGTGGAGATATTACTGTTTGTGCATTTACAATATTCATTGATTTTTGCCATTGAAAAACATCATGTTATTCATATACCAGAAATGTTTGAAGCTACTGACTGAATGAAAGGAGCTGGCATCTCACTCTCTTTGAATCTTCTTTATCATGCTAGGATTAGCAGGAAAAAGCAAAAAATTTCAGAATTGCACCTTGCAATGTGGAGATATTACTGTTTGTGCATTTACAATATTCATTGATTTTTGCCATTGAAAAACGTCCAGAAATGTTTGAAGCTACTGACTGAATGAAAGGAGCTGACATCTCACTCTCTTTGAATCTTCTTTATCATGCTAGGATTAGCAGGAAAAAGCAAAAAATTTCAGAATTGCACCTTGCAATGTGGAGATATTACTGTTTGTGCATTTACAATATTCATTGATTTTTGCCATTGAAAAACATCCAGAAATGTTTGAAGCTACTGACTGAATGAAAGGAGCTGGCATCTCACTCTCTTTGAATCTTCTTTATCATGCTAGGATTAGCAGGAAAAAGCAAAAAATTTCAGAATTGCACCTTGCAATGTGGAGATATTACTGTTTGTGCATTTACAATATTCATTGATTTTTGCCATTGAAAAACATCATGTTATTCATATACCAGAAATGTTTGAAGCTACTGACTGAATGAAAGGAGCTGGCATGTCACTCTCTTTGAATCTTCTGTATCATGCTAGGATTAGCAGGAAAAAGCAAAAAATTTCAGAATTGCACCTTGCAATGTGGAGATATTACTGTTTGTGCATTTACAATATTCATTGATTTTTGCCATTGAAAAACGTCCAGAAATGTTTGAAGCTACTGACTGAATGAAAGGAGCTGGCATCTCACTCTCTTTGAATCTTCTTTATCATGCTAGGATTAGCAGGAAAAAGCAATAAATTTCAGAATTGCACCTTGCAATGTGGAGATATTACTGTTTGTGCATTTACAATATTCATTGATTTTTGCCATTGAAAAACGTCCAGAAATGTTTGAAGCTACTGACTGAATGAAAGGAGCTGACATATCACTCTCTTTGAATCTTCTTTATCATGCTAGGATTAGCAGGAAAAAGCAAAAAATTTCAGAATTGCACCTTGCAATGTGGAGATATTACTGTTTGTGCATTTACAATATTCATTGATTTTTGCCATTGAAAAACATCCAGAAATGTTTGAAGCTACTGACTGAATGAAAGGAGCTGGCATCTCACTCTCTTTGAATCTTCTTTATCATGCTAGGATTAGCAGGAAAAAGCAAAAAATTTCAGAATTGCACCTTGCAATGTGGAGATATTACTGTTTGTGCATTTACAATATTCATTGATTTTTGCCATTGAAAAACGTCCAGAAATGTTTGAAGCTACTGACTGAATGAAAGGAGCTGGCATCTCACGCTCTTTGAATCTTCTTTATCATGCTAGGATTAGCAGGAAAAAGCAAAAAATTTCAGAATTGCACCTTGCAATGTGGAGATATTACTGTTTGTGCATTTACAATATTCATTGATTTTTGCCATTGAAAAACGTCCAGAAATGTTTGAAGCTACTGACTGAATGAAAGGAGCTGGCATTTCACTCTCTTTGAATCTTCTTTATCATGCTAGGATTAGCAGGAAAAAGCAAAAAATTTCAGAATTGCACCTTGCAATGTGGAGATATTACTGTTTGTGCATTTACAATATTCATTGATTTTTGCCATTGAAAAACATCCAGAAATGTTTGAAGCTACTGACTGAATGAAAGGAGCTGGCATCTCACTCTCTTTGAATCTTCTTTATCATGCTAGGATTAGCAGGAAAAAGCAAAAAATTTCAGAATTGCACCTTGCAATGTGGAGATATTACTGTTTGTGCATTTACAATATTCATTGATTTTTGCCATTGAAAAACATCATGTTATTCATATACCAGAAATGTTTGAAGCTACTGACTGAATGAAAGGAGCTGGCATCTCACTCTCTTTGAATCTTCTCTATCATGCTAGGATTAGCAGGAAAAAGCAAAAAATTTCAGAATTGCACCTTGCAATGTGGAGATATTACTGTTTGTGCATTTACAATATTCATTGATTTTTGCCATTGAAAAACGTCCAGAAATGTTTGAAGCTACTGACTGAATGAAAGGAGCTGGCATCTCACTCTCTTTGAATCTTCTTTATCATGCTAGGATTAGCAGGAAAAAGTAAAAAATTTCAGAATTGCACCTTGCAATGTGGAGATATTACTGTTTGTGCATTTACAATATTCATTGATTTTTGCCATTGAAAAACATCCAGAAATGTTTGAAGCTACTGACTGAATGAAAGGAGCTGGCATCTCACTCTCTTTGAATCTTCTTTATCATGCTAGGATTAGCAGGAAAAAGCAAAAAATTTCAGAATTGCACCTTGCAATGTGGAGATATTACTGTTTGTGCATTTACAATATTCATTGATTTTTGCCATTGAAAAACGTCCAGAAATGTTTGAAGCTACTGACTGAATGAAAGGAGCTGACATCTCACTCTCTTTGAATCTTCTTTATCATGCTAGGATTAGCAGGAAAAAGCAAAAAATTTCAGAATTGCACCTTGCAATGTGGAGATATTACTGTTTGTGCATTTACAATATTCATTGATTTTTGCCATTGAAAAACATCCAGAAATGTTTGAAGCTACTGACTGAATGAAAGGAGCTGGCATCTCACTCTCTTTGAATCTTCTTTATCATGCTAGGATTAGCAGGAAAAAGCAAAAAATTTCAGAATTGCACCTTGCAATGTGGAGATATTACTGTTTGTGCATTTACAATATTCATTGATTTTTGCCATTGAAAAACATCATGTTATTCATATACCAGAAATGTTTGAAGCTACTGACTGAATGAAAGGAGCTGGCATCTCACTCTCTTTGAATCTTCTTTATCATGCTAGGATTAGCAGGAAAAAGCAAAAAATTTCAGAATTGCACCTTGCAATGTGGAGATATTACTGTTTGTGCATTTACAATATTCATTGATTTTTGCCATTGAAAAACGTCCAGAAATGTTTGAAGCTACTGACTGAATGAAAGGAGCTGGCATCTCACTCTCTTTGAATCTTCTTTATCATGCTAGGATTAGCAGGAAAAAGCAATAAATTTCAGAATTGCACCTTGCAATGTGGAGATATTACTGTTTGTGCATTTACAATATTCATTGATTTTTGCCATTGAAAAACATCATGTTATTCATATACCAGAAATGTTTGAAGCTACTGACTGAATGAAAGGAGCTGGCATCTCACTCTCTTTGAATCTTCTTTATCATGCTAGGATTAGCAGGAAAAAGCAAAAAATTTCAGAATTGCACCTTGCAATGTGGAGATATTACTGTTTGTGCATTTACAATATTCATTGATTTTTGCCATTGAAAAACGTCCAGAAATGTTTGAAGCTACTGACTGAATGAAAGGAGCTGGCATCTCACTCTCTTTGAATCTTCTTTATCATGCTAGGATTAGCAGGAAAAAGCAAAAAATTTCAGAATTGCACCTTGCAATGTGGAGATATTACTGTTTGTGCATTTACAATATTCATTGATTTTTGCCATTGAAAAACGTCCAGAAATGTTTGAAGCTACTGACTGAATGAAAGGAGCTGGCATTTCACTCTCTTTGAATCTTCTTTATCATGCTAGGATTAGCAGGAAAAAGCAAAAAATTTCAGAATTGCACCTTGCAATGTGGAGATATTACTGTTTGTGCATTTACAATATTCATTGATTTTTGCCATTGAAAAACATCCAGAAATGTTTGAAGCTACTGACTGAATGAAAGGAGCTGGCATCTCACTCTCTTTGAATCTTCTTTATCATGCTAGGATTAGCAGGAAAAAGCAAAAAATTTCAGAATTGCACCTTGCAATGTGGAGATATTACTGTTTGTGCATTTACAATATTCATTGATTTTTGCCATTGAAAAACATCATGTTATTCATATACCAGAAATGTTTGAAGCTACTGACTGAATGAAAGGAGCTGGCATCTCACTCTCTTTGAATCTTCTTTATCATGCTAGGATTAGCAGGAAAAAGCAAAAAATTTCAGAATTGCACCTTGCAATGTGGAGATATTACTGTTTGTGCATTTACAATATTCATTGATTTTTGCCATTGAAAAACGTCCAGAAATGTTTGAAGCTACTGACTGAATGAAAGGAGCTGGCATCTCACTCTCTTTGAATCTTCTTTATCATGCTAGGATTAGCAGGAAAAAGCAAAAAATTTCAGAATTGCACCTTGCAATGTGGAGAT
Organism: Phyllobates terribilis; assembly: GCF_046119375.1. NCBI lineage: Eukaryota > Metazoa > Chordata > Amphibia > Anura > Dendrobatidae > Phyllobates > Phyllobates terribilis. The sequence continues at coordinate 230,781 of NW_027364119.1, read as the reverse complement.
ATTACTGTTTGTGCATTTACAATATTCATTGATTTTTGCCATTGAAAAACATCCAGAAATGTTTGAAGCTACTGACTGAATGAAAGGAGCTGGCATCTCACTCTCTTTGAATCTTCTTTATCATGCTAGGATTAGCAGGAAAAAGCAAAAAATTTCAGAATTGCACCTTGCAATGTGGAGATATTACTGTTTGTGCATTTACAATATTCATTGATTTTTGCCATTGAAAAACATCATGTTATTCATATACCAGAAATGTTTGAAGCTACTGACTGAATGAAAGGAGCTGGCATCTCACTCTCTTTGAATCTTCTTTATCATGCTAGGATTAGCAGGAAAAAGCAAAAAATTTCAGAATTGCACCTTGCAATGTGGAGATATTACTGTTTGTGCATTTACAATATTCATTGATTTTTGCCATTGAAAAACGTCCAGAAATGTTTGAAGCTACTGACTGAATGAAAGGAGCTGACATCTCACTCTCTTTGAATCTTCTTTATCATGCTAGGATTAGCAGGAAAAAGCAAAAAATTTCAGAATTGCACCTTGCAATGTGGAGATATTACTGTTTGTGCATTTACAATATTCATTGATTTTTGCCATTGAAAAACATCCAGAAATGTTTGAAGCTACTGACTGAATGAAAGGAGCTGGCATCTCACTCTCTTTGAATCTTCTTTATCATGCTAGGATTAGCAGGAAAAAGCAAAAAATTTCAGAATTGCACCTTGCAATGTGGAGATATTACTGTTTGTGCATTTACAATATTCATTGATTTTTGCCATTGAAAAACATCATGTTATTCATATACCAGAAATGTTTGAAGCTACTGACTGAATGAAAGGAGCTGGCATCTCACTCTCTTTGAATCTTCTTTATCATGCTAGGATTAGCAGGAAAAAGCAAAAAATTTCAGAATTGCACCTTGCAATGTGGAGATATTACTGTTTGTGCATTTACAATATTCATTGATTTTTGCCATTGAAAAACGTCCAGAAATGTTTGAAGCTACTGACTGAATGAAATGAGCTGGCATCTCACTCTCTTTGAATCTTCTTTATCATGCTAGGATTAGCAGGAAAAAGCAATAAATTTCAGAATTGCACCTTGCAATGTGGAGATATTTCTGTTTGTGCATTTACAATATTCATTGATTTTTGCCATTGAAAAACATCATGTTATTCATATACCAGAAATGTTTGAAGCTACTGACTGAATGAAAGGAGCTGGCATCTCACTCTCTTTGAATCTTCTTTATCATGCTAGGATTAGCAGGAAAAAGCAAAAAATTTCAGAATTGCACCTTGCAATGTGGAGATATTACTGTTTGTGCATTTACAATATTCATTGATTTTTGCCATTGAAAAACGTCCAGAAATGTTTGAAGCTACTGACTGAATGAAAGGAGCTGGCATCTCACTCTCTTTGAATCTTCTTTATCATGCTAGGATTAGCAGGAAAAAGCAAAAAATTTCAGAATTGCACCTTGCAATGTGGAGATATTACTGTTTGTGCATTTACAATATTCATTGATTTTTGCCATTGAAAAACGTCCAGAAATGTTTGAAGCTACTGACTGAATGAAAGGAGCTGGCATTTCACTCTCTTTGAATCTTCTTTATCATGCTAGGATTAGCAGGAAAAAGCAAAAAATTTCAGAATTGCACCTTTCAATGTGGAGATATTACTGTTTGTGCATTTACAATATTCATTGATTTTTGCCATTGAAAAACATCCAGAAATGTTTGAAGCTACTGACTGAATGAAAGGAGCTGGCATCTCACTCTCTTTGAATCTTCTTTATCATGCTAGGATTAGCAGGAAAAAGCAAAAAATTTCAGAATTGCACCTTGCAATGTGGAGATATTACTGTTTGTGCATTTACAATATTCATTGATTTTTGCCATTGAAAAACATCATGTTATTCATATACCAGAAATGTTTGAAGCTACTGACTGAATGAAAGGAGCTGGCATCTCACTCTCTTTGAATCTTCTTTATCATGCTAGGATTAGCAGGAAAAAGCAAAAAATTTCAGAATTGCACCTTGCAATGTGGAGATATTACTGTTTGTGCATTTACAATATTCATTGATTTTTGCCATTGAAAAACGTCCAGAAATGTTTGAAGCTACTGACTGAATGAAAGGAGCTGGCATCTCACTCTCTTTGAATCTTCTTTATCATGCTAGGATTAGCAGGAAAAAGCAAAAAATTTCAGAATTGCACCTTGCAATGTGGAGATATTACTGTTTGTGCATTTACAATATTCATTGATTTTTGCCATTGAAAAACATCCAGAAATGTTTGAAGCTACTGACTGAATGAAAGGAGCTGGCATCTCACTCTCTTTGAATCTTCTTTATCATGCTAGGATTAGCAGGAAAAAGCAAAAAATTTCAGAATTGCACCTTGCAATGTGGAGATATTACTGTTTGTGCATTTACAATATTCATTGATTTTTGCCATTGAAAAACATCATGTTATTCATATACCAGAAATGTTTGAAGCTACTGACTGAATGAAAGGAGCTGGCATCTCACTCTCTTTGAATCTTCTTTATCATGCTAGGATTAGCAGGAAAAAGCAAAAAATTTCAGAATTGCACCTTGCAATGTGGAGATATTACTGTTTGTGCATTTACAATATTCATTGATTTTTGCCATTGAAAAACGTCCAGAAATGTTTGAAGCTACTGACTGAATGAAAGGAGCTGACATCTCACTCTCTTTGAATCTTCTTTATCATGCTAGGATTAGCAGGAAAAAGCAAAAAATTTCAGAATTGCACCTTGCAATGTGGAGATATTACTGTTTGTGCATTTACAATATTCATTGATTTTTGCCATTGAAAAACATCCAGAAATGTTTGAAGCTACTGACTGAATGAAAGGAGCTGGCATCTCACTCTCTTTGAATCTTCTTTATCATGCTAGGATTAGCAGGAAAAAGCAAAAAATTTCAGAATTGCACCTTGCAATGTGGAGATATTACTGTTTGTGCATTTACAATATTCATTGATTTTTGCCATTGAAAAACATCATGTTATTCATATACCAGAAATGTTTGAAGCTACTGACTGAATGAAAGGAGCTGGCATGTCACTCTCTTTGAATCTTCTGTATCATGCTAGGATTAGCAGGAAAAAGCAAAAAATTTCAGAATTGCACCTTGCAATGTGGAGATATTACTGTTTGTGCATTTACAATATTCATTGATTTTTGCCATTGAAAAACGTCCAGAAATGTTTGAAGCTACTGACTGAATGAAAGGAGCTGGCATCTCACTCTCTTTGAATCTTCTTTATCATGCTAGGATTAGCAGGAAAAAGCAATAAATTTCAGAATTGCACCTTGCAATGTGGAGATATTACTGTTTGTGCATTTACAATATTCATTGATTTTTGCCATTGAAAAACGTCCAGAAATGTTTGAAGCTACTGACTGAATGAAAGGAGCTGACATCTCACTCTCTTTGAATCTTCTTTATCATGCTAGGATTAGCAGGAAAAAGCAAAAAATTTCAGAATTGCACCTTGCAATGTGGAGATATTACTGTTTGTGCATTTACAATATTCATTGATTTTTGCCATTGAAAAACATCCAGAAATGTTTGAAGCTACTGACTGAATGAAAGGAGCTGGCATCTCACTCTCTTTGAATCTTCTTTATCATGCTAGGATTAGCAGGAAAAAGCAAAAAATTTCAGAATTGCACCTTGCAATGTGGAGATATTACTGTTTGTGCATTTACAATATTCATTGATTTTTGCCATTGAAAAACGTCCAGAAATGTTTGAAGCTACTGACTGAATGAAAGGAGCTGGCATCTCACGCTCTTTGAATCTTCTTTATCATGCTAGGATTAGCAGGAAAAAGCAAAAAATTTCAGAATTGCACCTTGCAATGTGGAGATATTACTGTTTGTGCATTTACAATATTCATTGATTTTTGCCATTGAAAAACGTCCAGAAATGTTTGAAGCTACTGACTGAATGAAAGGAGCTGGCATTTCACTCTCTTTGAATCTTCTTTATCATGCTAGGATTAGCAGGAAAAAGCAAAAAATTTCAGAATTGCACCTTGCAATGTGGAGATATTACTGTTTGTGCATTTACAATATTCATTGATTTTTGCCATTGAAAAACATCCAGAAATGTTTGAAGCTACTGACTGAATGAAAGGAGCTGGCATCTCACTCTCTTTGAATCTTCTTTATCATGCTAGGATTAGCAGGAAAAAGCAAAAAATTTCAGAATTGCACCTTGCAATGTGGAGATATTACTGTTTGTGCATTTACAATATTCATTGATTTTTGCCATTGAAAAACATCATGTTATTCATATACCAGAAATGTTTGAAGCTACTGACTGAATGAAAGGAGCTGGCATCTCACTCTCTTTGAATCTTCTCTATCATGCTAGGATTAGCAGGAAAAAGCAAAAAATTTCAGAATTGCACCTTGCAATGTGGAGATATTACTGTTTGTGCATTTACAATATTCATTGATTTTTGCCATTGAAAAACGTCCAGAAATGTTTGAAGCTACTGACTGAATGAAAGGAGCTGGCATCTCACTCTCTTTGAATCTTCTTTATCATGCTAGGATTAGCAGGAAAAAGCAAAAAATTTCAGAATTGCACCTTGCAATGTGGAGATATTACTGTTTGTGCATTTACAATATTCATTGATTTTTGCCATTGAAAAACATCCAGAAATGTTTGAAGCTACTGACTGAATGAAAGGAGCTGGCATCTCACTCTCTTTGAATCTTCTTTATCATGCTAGGATTAGCAGGAAAAAGCAAAAAATTTCAGAATTGCACCTTGCAATGTGGAGATATTACTGTTTGTGCATTTACAATATTCATTGATTTTTGCCATTGAAAAACATCATGTTATTCATATACCAGAAATGTTTGAAGCTACTGACTGAATGAAAGGAGCTGGCATCTCACTCTCTTTGAATCTTCTTTATCATGCTAGGATTAGCAGGAAAAAGCAAAAAATTTCAGAATTGCACCTTGCAATGTGGAGATATTACTGTTTGTGCATTTACAATATTCATTGATTTTTGCCATTGAAAAACGTCCAGAAATGTTTGAAGCTACTGACTGAATGAAAGGAGCTGACATCTCACTCTCTTTGAATCTTCTTTATCATGCTAGGATTAGCAGGAAAAAGCAAAAAATTTCAGAATTGCACCTTGCAATGTGGAGATATTACTGTTTGTGCATTTACAATATTCATTGATTTTTGCCATTGAAAAACATCATGTTATTCATATACCAGAAATGTTTGAAGCTACTGACTGAATGAAAGGAGCTGGCATCTCACTCTCTTTGAATCTTCTTTATCATGCTAGGATTAGCAGGAAAAAGCAAAAAATTTCAGAATTGCACCTTGCAATGTGGAGATATTACTGTTTGTGCATTTACAATATTCATTGATTTTTGCCATTGAAAAACGTCCAGAAATGTTTGAAGCTACTGACTGAATGAAAGGAGCTGGCATCTCACTCTCTTTGAATCTTCTTTATCATGCTAGGATTAGCAGGAAAAAGCAAAAAATTTCAGAATTGCACCTTGCAATGTGGAGATATTACTGTTTGTGCATTTACAATATTCATTGATTTTTGCCATTGAAAAACGTCCAGAAATGTTTGAAGCTACTGACTGAATGAAAGGAGCTGGCATTTCACTCTCTTTGAATCTTCTTTATCATGCTAGGATTAGCAGGAAAAAGCAAAAAATTTCAGAATTGCACCTTGCAATGTGGAGATATTACTGTTTGTGCATTTACAATATTCATTGATTTTTGCCATTGAAAAACATCCAGAAATGTTTGAAGCTACTGACTGAATGAAAGGAGCTGGCATCTCACTCTCTTTGAATCTTCTTTATCATGCTAGGATTAGCAGGAAAAAGCAAAAAATTTCAGAATTGCACCTTGCAATGTGGAGATATTACTGTTTGTGCATTTACAATATTCATTGATTTTTGCCATTGAAAAACATCATGTTATTCATATACCAGAAATGTTTGAAGCTACTGACTGAATGAAAGGAGCTGGCATCTCACTCTCTTTGAATCTTCTTTATCATGCTAGGATTAGCAGGAAAAAGCAAAAAATTTCAGAATTGCACCTTGCAATGTGGAGATATTACTGTTTGTGCATTTACAATATTCATTGATTTTTGCCATTGAAAAACGTCCAGAAATGTTTGAAGCTACTGACTGAATGAAAGGAGCTGGCATCTCACTCTCTTTGAATCTTCTTTATCATGCTAGGATTAGCAGGAAAAAGCAAAAAATTTCAGAATTGCACCTTGCAATGTGGAGATATTACTGTTTGTGCATTTACAATATTCATTGATTTTTGCCATTGAAAAACATCCAGAAATGTTTGAAGCTACTGACTGAATGAAAGGAGCTGGCATCTCACTCTCTTTGAATCTTCTTTATCATGCTAGGATTAGCAGGAAAAAGCAAAAAATTTCAGAATTGCACCTTGCAATGTGGAGATATTACTGTTTGTGCATTTACAATATTCATTGATTTTTGCCATTGAAAAACATCATGTTATTCATATACCAGAAATGTTTGAAGCTACTGACTGAATGAAAGGAGCTGGCATCTCACTCTCTTTGAATCTTCTTTATCATGCTAGGATTAGCAGGAAAAAGCAAAAAATTTCAGAATTGCACCTTGCAATGTGGAGATATTACTGTTTGTGCATTTACAATATTCATTGATTTTTGCCATTGAAAAACGTCCAGAAATGTTTGAAGCTACTGACTGAATGAAAGGAGCTGACATCTCACTCTCTTTGAATCTTCTTTATCATGCTAGGATTAGCAGGAAAAAGCAAAAAATTTCAGAATTGCACCTTGCAATGTGGAGATATTACTGTTTGTGCATTTACAATATTCATTGATTTTTGCCATTGAAAAACATCCAGAAATGTTTGAAGCTACTGACTGAATGAAAGGAGCTGGCATCTCACTCTCTTTGAATCTTCTTTATCATGCTAGGATTAGCAGGAAAAAGCAAAAAATTTCAGAATTGCACCTTGCAATGTGGAGATATTACTGTTTGTGCATTTACAATATTCATTGATTTTTGCCATTGAAAAACATCATGTTATTCATATACCAGAAATGTTTGAAGCTACTGACTGAATGAAAGGAGCTGGCATGTCACTCTCTTTGAATCTTCTGTATCATGCTAGGATTAGCAGGAAAAAGCAAAAAATTTCAGAATTGCACCTTGCAATGTGGAGATATTACTGTTTGTGCATTTACAATATTCATTGATTTTTGCCATTGAAAAACGTCCAGAAATGTTTGAAGCTACTGACTGAATGAAAGGAGCTGGCATCTCACTCTCTTTGAATCTTCTTTATCATGCTAGGATTAGCAGGAAAAAGCAATAAATTTCAGAATTGCACCTTGCAATGTGGAGATATTACTGTTTGTGCATTTACAATATTCATTGATTTTTGCCATTGAAAAACGTCCAGAAATGTTTGAAGCTACTGACTGAATGAAAGGAGCTGACATCTCACTCTCTTTGAATCTTCTTTATCATGCTAGGATTAGCAGGAAAAAGCAAAAAATTTCAGAATTGCACCTTGCAATGTGGAGATATTACTGTTTGTGCATTTACAATATTCATTGATTTTTGCCATTGAAAAACATCCAGAAATGTTTGAAGCTACTGACTGAATGAAAGGAGCTGGCATCTCACTCTCTTTGAATCTTCTTTATCATGCTAGGATTAGCAGGAAAAAGCAAAAAATTTCAGAATTGCACCTTGCAATGTGGAGATATTACTGTTTGTGCATTTACAATATTCATTGATTTTTGCCATTGAAAAACGTCCAGAAATGTTTGAAGCTACTGACTGAATGAAAGGAGCTGGCATCTCACGCTCTTTGAATCTTCTTTATCATGCTAGGATTAGCAGGAAAAAGCAAAAAATTTCAGAATTGCACCTTGCAATGTGGAGATATTACTGTTTGTGCATTTACAATATTCATTGATTTTTGCCATTGAAAAACGTCCAGAAATGTTTGAAGCTACTGACTGAATGAAAGGAGCTGGCATTTCACTCTCTTTGAATCTTCTTTATCATGCTAGGATTAGCAGGAAAAAGCAAAAAATTTCAGAATTGCACCTTGCAATGTGGAGATATTACTGTTTGTGCATTTACAATATTCATTGATTTTTGCCATTGAAAAACATCCAGAAATGTTTGAAGCTACTGACTGAATGAAAGGAGCTGGCATCTCACTCTCTTTGAATCTTCTTTATCATGCTAGGATTAGCAGGAAAAAGCAAAAAATTTCAGAATTGCACCTTGCAATGTGGAGATATTACTGTTTGTGCATTTACAATATTCATTGATTTTTGCCATTGAAAAACATCATGTTATTCATATACCAGAAATGTTTGAAGCTACTGACTGAATGAAAGGAGCTGGCATCTCACTCTCTTTGAATCTTCTCTATCATGCTAGGATTAGCAGGAAAAAGCAAAAAATTTCAGAATTGCACCTTGCAATGTGGAGATATTACTGTTTGTGCATTTACAATATTCATTGATTTTTGCCATTGAAAAACGTCCAGAAATGTTTGAAGCTACTGACTGAATGAAAGGAGCTGGCATCTCACTCTCTTTGAATCTTCTTTATCATGCTAGGATTAGCAGGAAAAAGCAAAAAATTTCAGAATTGCACCTTGCAATGTGGAGATATTACTGTTTGTGCATTTACAATATTCATTGATTTTTGCCATTGAAAAACATCCAGAAATGTTTGAAGCTACTGACTGAATGAAAGGAGCTGGCATCTCACTCTCTTTGAATCTTCTTTATCATGCTAGGATTAGCAGGAAAAAGCAAAAAATTTCAGAATTGCACCTTGCAATGTGGAGATATTACTGTTTGTGCATTTACAATATTCATTGATTTTTGCCATTGAAAAACATCATGTTATTCATATACCAGAAATGTTTGAAGCTACTGACTGAATGAAAGGAGCTGGCATCTCACTCTCTTTGAATCTTCTTTATCATGCTAGGATTAGCAGGAAAAAGCAAAAAATTTCAGAATTGCACCTTGCAATGTGGAGATATTACTGTTTGTGCATTTACAATATTCATTGATTTTTGCCATTGAAAAACGTCCAGAAATGTTTGAAGCTACTGACTGAATGAAAGGAGCTGACATCTCACTCTCTTTGAATCTTCTTTATCATGCTAGGATTAGCAGGAAAAAGCAAAAAATTTCAGAATTGCACCTTGCAATGTGGAGATATTACTGTTTGTGCATTTACAATATTCATTGATTTTTGCCATTGAAAAACATCCAGAAATGTTTGAAGCTACTGACTGAATGAAAGGAGCTGGCATCTCACTCTCTTTGAATCTTCTTTATCATGCTAGGATTAGCAGGAAAAAGCAAAAAATTTCAGAATTGCACCTTGCAATGTGGAGATATTACTGTTTGTGCATTTACAATATTCATTGATTTTTGCCATTGAAAAACATCATGTTATTCATATACCAGAAATGTTTGAAGCTACTGACTGAATGAAAGGAGCTGGCATCTCACTCTCTTTGAATCTTCTTTATCATGCTAGGATTAGCAGGAAAAAGCAAAAAATTTCAGAATTGCACCTTGCAATGTGGAGATATTACTGTTTGTGCATTTACAATATTCATTGATTTTTGCCATTGAAAAACGTCCAGAAATGTTTGAAGCTACTGACTGAATGAAAGGAGCTGGCATCTCACTCTCTTTGAATCTTCTTTATCATGCTAGGATTAGCAGGAAAAAGCAATAAATTTCAGAATTGCACCTTGCAATGTGGAGATATTACTGTTTGTGCATTTACAATATTCATTGATTTTTGCCATTGAAAAACGTCCAGAAATGTTTGAAGCTACTGACTGAATGAAAGGAGCTGACATCTCACTCTCTTTGAATCTTCTTTATCATGCTAGGATTAGCAGGAAAAAGCAAAAAATTTCAGAATTGCACCTTGCAATGTGGAGATATTACTGTTTGTGCATTTACAATATTCATTGATTTTTGCCATTGAAAAACATCATGTTATTCATATACCAGAAATGTTTGAAGCTACTGACTGAATGAAAGGAGCTGGCATGTCACTCTCTTTGAATCTTCTTTATCATGCTAGGATTAGCAGGAAAAAGCAAAAAATTTCAGAATTGCACCTTGCAATGTGGAGATATTACTGTTTGTGCATTTACAATATTCATTGATTTTTGCCATTGAAAAACGTCCAGAAATGTTTGAAGCTACTGACTGAATGAAAGGAGCTGGCATCTCACTCTCTTTGAATCTTCTTTATCATGCTAGGATTAGCAGGAAAAAGCAAAAAATTTCAGAATTGCACCTTGCAATGTGGAGATATTACTGTTTGTGCATTTACAATATTCATTGATTTTTGCCATTGAAAAACGTCCAGAAATGTTTGAAGCTACTGACTGAATGAAAGGAGCTGGCATCTCACTCTCTTTGAATCTTCTTTATCATGCTAGGATTAGCAGGAAAAAGCAAAAAATTTCAGAATTGCACCTTGCAATGTGGAGATATTACTGTTTGTGCATTTACAATATTCATTGATTTTTGCCATTGAAAAACGTCCAGAAATGTTTGAAGCTACTGACTGAATGAAAGGAGCTGACATCTCACTCTCTTTGAATCTTCTTTATCATGCTAGGATTAGCAGGAAAAAGCAAAAAATTTCAGAATTGCACCTTGCAATGTGGAGATATTACTGTTTGTGCATTTACAATATTCATTGATTTTTGCCATTGAAAAACGTCCAGAAATGTTTGAAGCTACTGACTGAATGAAAGGAGCTGGCATCTCACGCTCTTTGAATCTTCTTTATCATGCTAGGATTAGCAGGAAAAAGCAAAAAATTTCAGAATTGCACCTTGCAATGTGGAGATATTACTGTTTGTGCATTTACAATATTCATTGATTTTTGCCATTGAAAAACGTCCAGAAATGTTTGAAGCTACTGACTGAATGAAAGGAGCTGGCATTTCACTCTCTTTGAATCTTCTTTATCATGCTAGGATTAGCAGGAAAAAGCAAAAAATTTCAGAATTGCACCTTGCAATGTGGAGATATTACTGTTTGTGCATTTACAATATTCATTGATTTTTGCCATTGAAAAACATCCAGAAATGTTTGAAGCTACTGACTGAATGAAAGGAGCTGGCATCTCACTCTCTTTGAATCTTCTTTATCATGCTAGGATTAGCAGGAAAAAGCAAAAAATTTCAGAATTGCACCTTGCAATGTGGAGATATTACTGTTTGTGCATTTACAATATTCATTGATTTTTGCCATTGAAAAACATCATGTTATTCATATACCAGAAATGTTTGAAGCTACTGACTGAATGAAAGGAGCTGGCATCTCACTCTCTTTGAATCTTCTCTATCATGCTAGGATTAGCAGGAAAAAGCAAAAAATTTCAGAATTGCACCTTGCAATGTGGAGATATTACTGTTTGTGCATTTACAATATTCATTGATTTTTGCCATTGAAAAACGTCCAGAAATGTTTGAAGCTACTGACTGAATGAAAGGAGCTGGCATCTCACTCTCTTTGAATCTTCTTTATCATGCTAGGATTAGCAGGAAAAAGCAAAAAATTTCAGAATTGCACCTTGCAATGTGGAGATATTACTGTTTGTGCATTTACAATATTCATTGATTTTTGCCATTGAAAAACATCCAGAAATGTTTGAAGCTACTGACTGAATGAAAGGAGCTGGCATCTCACTCTCTTTGAATCTTCTTTATCATGCTAGGATTAGCAGGAAAAAGCAAAAAATTTCAGAATTGCACCTTGCAATGTGGAGATATTACTGTTTGTGCATTTACAATATTCATTGATTTTTGCCATTGAAAAACATCATGTTATTCATATACCAGAAATGTTTGAAGCTACTGACTGAATGAAAGGAGCTGGCATCTCACTCTCTTTGAATCTTCTTTATCATGCTAGGATTAGCAGGAAAAAGCAAAAAATTTCAGAATTGCACCTTGCAATGTGGAGATATTACTGTTTGTGCATTTACAATATTCATTGATTTTTGCCATTGAAAAACGTCCAGAAATGTTTGAAGCTACTGACTGAATGAAAGGAGCTGACATCTCACTCTCTTTGAATCTTCTTTATCATGCTAGGATTAGCAGGAAAAAGCAAAAAATTTCAGAATTGCACCTTGCAATGTGGAGATATTACTGTTTGTGCATTTACAATATTCATTGATTTTTGCCATTGAAAAACATCCAGAAATGTTTGAAGCTACTGACTGAATGAAAGGAGCTGGCATCTCACTCTCTTTGAATCTTCTTTATCATGCTAGGATTAGCAGGAAAAAGCAAAAAATTTCAGAATTGCACCTTGCAATGTGGAGATATTACTGTTTGTGCATTTACAATATTCATTGATTTTTGCCATTGAAAAACATCATGTTATTCATATACCAGAAATGTTTGAAGCTACTGACTGAATGAAAGGAGCTGGCATCTCACTCTCTTTGAATCTTCTTTATCATGCTAGGATTAGCAGGAAAAAGCAAAAAATTTCAGAATTGCACCTTGCAATGTGGAGATATTACTGTTTGTGCATTTACAATATTCATTGATTTTTGCCATTGAAAAACGTCCAGAAATGTTTGAAGCTACTGACTGAATGAAAGGAGCTGGCATCTCACTCTCTTTGAATCTTCTTTATCATGCTAGGATTAGCAGGAAAAAGCAATAAATTTCAGAATTGCACCTTGCAATGTGGAGATATTACTGTTTGTGCATTTACAATATTCATTGATTTTTGCCATTGAAAAACGTCCAGAAATGTTTGAAGCTACTGACTGAATGAAAGGAGCTGACATCTCACTCTCTTTGAATCTTCTTTATCATGCTAGGATTAGCAGGAAAAAGCAAAAAATTTCAGAATTGCACCTTGCAATGTGGAGATATTACTGTTTGTGCATTTACAATATTCATTGATTTTTGCCATTGAAAAACATCATGTTATTCATATACCAGAAATGTTTGAAGCTACTGACTGAATGAAAGGAGCTGGCATGTCACTCTCTTTGAATCTTCTTTATCATGCTAGGATTAGCAGGAAAAAGCAAAAAATTTCAGAATTGCACCTTGCAATGTGGAGATATTACTGTTTGTGCATTTACAATATTCATTGATTTTTGCCATTGAAAAACGTCCAGAAATGTTTGAAGCTACTGACTGAATGAAAGGAGCTGGCATCTCACTCTCTTTGAATCTTCTTTATCATGCTAGGATTAGCAGGAAAAAGCAAAAAATTTCAGAATTGCACCTTGCAATGTGGAGATATTACTGTTTGTGCATTTACAATATTCATTGATTTTTGCCATTGAAAAACGTCCAGAAATGTTTGAAGCTACTGACTGAATGAAAGGAGCTGGCATCTCACTCTCTTTGAATCTTCTTTATCATGCTAGGATTAGCAGGAAAAAGCAAAAAATTTCAGAATTGCACCTTGCAATGTGGAGATATTACTGTTTGTGCATTTACAATATTCATTGATTTTTGCCATTGAAAAACATCATGTTATTCATATACCAGAAATGTTTGAAGCTACTGACTGAATGAAAGGAGCTGGCATCTCACTCTCTTTGAATCTTCTTTATCATGCTAGGATTAGCAGGAAAAAGCAAAAAATTTCAGAATTGCACCTTGCAATGTGGAGATATTACTGTTTGTGCATTTACAATATTCATTGATTTTTGCCATTGAAAAACGTCCAGAAATGTTTGAAACTACTGACTGAATGAAAGGAGCTGGCATCTCACTCTCTTTGAATCTTCTTTATCATGCTAGGATTAGCAGGAAAAAGCAAAAAATTTCAGAATTGCACCTTGCAATGTGGAGATATTACTGTTTGTGCATTTACAATATTCATTGATTTTTGCCATTGAAAAACGTCCAGAAATGTTTGAAGCTACTGACTGAATGAAAGGAGCTGGCATCTCACTCTCTTTGAATCTTCTTTATCATGCTAGGATTAGCAGGAAAAAGCAAAAAATTTCAGAATTGCACCTTGCAATGTGGAGATATTACAGTTTGTGCATTTACAATATTCATTGATTTTTGCCATTGAAAAACATCATGTTATTCATATACCAGAAATGTTTGAAGCTACTGACTGAATGAAAGGAGCTGGCATCTCACTCTCTTTGAATCTTCTTTATCATGCTAGGATTAGCAGGAAAAAGCAAAAAATTTCAGAATTGCACCTTGCAATGTGGAGATATTACTGTTTGTGCATTTACAATATTCATTGATTTTTGCCATTGAAAAACGTCCAGAAATGTTTGAAGCTACTGACTGAATGAAAGGAGCTGGCATCTCACTCTCTTTGAATCTTCTTTATCATGCTAGGATTAGCAGGAAAAAGCAAAAAATTTCAGAATTGCACCTTGCAATGTGGAGATATTACTGTTTGTGCATTTACAATATTCATTGATTTTTGCCATTGAAAAACGTCCAGAAATGTTTGAAGCTACTGACTGAATGAAAGGAGCTGGCATCTCACTCTCTTTGAATCTTCTTTATCATGCTAGGATTAGCAGGAAAAAGCAAAAAATTTCAGAATTGCACCTTGCAATGTGGAGATATTACTGTTTGTGCATTTACAATATTCATTGATTTTTGCCATTGAAAAACATCCAGAAATGTTTGAAGCTACTGACTGAATGAAAGGAGCTGGCATCTCACTCTCTTTGAATCTTCTTTATCATGCTAGGATTAGCAGGAAAAAGCAAAAAATTTCAGAATTGCACCTTGCAATGTGGAGATATTACTGTTTGTGCATTTACAATATTCATTGATTTTTGCCATTGAAAAACATCATGTTATTCATATACCAGAAATGTTTGAAGCTACTGACTGAATGAAAGGAGCTGGCATCTCACTCTCTTTGAATCTTCTTTATCATGCTAGGATTAGCAGGAAAAAGCAAAAAATTTCAGAATTGCACCTTGCAATGTGGAGATATTACTGTTTGTGCATTTACAATATTCATTGATTTTTGCCATTGAAAAACGTCCAGAAATGTTTGAAGCTACTGACTGAATGAAAGGAGCTGACATCTCACTCTCTTTGAATCTTCTTTATCATGCTAGGATTAGCAGGAAAAAGCAAAAAATTTCAGAATTGCACCTTGCAATGTGGAGATATTACTGTTTGTGCATTTACAATATTCATTGATTTTTGCCATTGAAAAACATCCAGAAATGTTTGAAGCTACTGACTGAATGAAAGGAGCTGGCATCTCACTCTCTTTGAATCTTCTTTATCATGCTAGGATTAGCAGGAAAAAGCAAAAAATTTCAGAATTGCACCTTGCAATGTGGAGATATTACTGTTTGTGCATTTACAATATTCATTGATTTTTGCCATTGAAAAACATCATGTTATTCATATACCAGAAATGTTTGAAGCTACTGACTGAATAAAAGGAGCTGGCATCTCACTCTCTTTGAATCTTCTTTATCATGCTAGGATTAGCAGGAAAAAGCAAAAAATTTCAGAATTGCACCTTGCAATGTGGAGATATTACTGTTTGTGCATTTACAATATTCATTGATTTTTGCCATTGAAAAACGTCCAGAAATGTTTGAAGCTACTGACTGAATGAAAGGAGCTGACATCTCACTCTCTTTGAATCTTCTTTATCATGCTAGGATTAGCAGGAAAAAGCAAAAAATTTCAGAATTGCACCTTGCAATGTGGAGATATTACTGTTTGTGCATTTACAATATTCATTGATTTTTGCCATTGAAAAACATCCAGAAATGTTTGAAGCTACTGACTGAATGAAAGGAGCTGGCATCTCACTCTCTTTGAATCTTCTTTATCATGCTAGGATTAGCAGGAAAAAGCAAAAAATTTCAGAATTGCACCTTGCAATGTGGAGATATTACTGTTTGTGCATTTACAATATTCATTGATTTTTGCCATTGAAAAACGTCCAGAAATGTTTGAAGCTACTGACTGAATGAAAGGAGCTGACATCTCACTCTCTTTGAATCTTCTTTATCATGCTAGGATTAGCAGGAAAAAGCAAAAAATTTCAGAATTGCACCTTGCAATGTGGAGATATTACTGTTTGTGCATTTACAATATTCATTCATTTTTGCCATTGAAAAACATCCAGAAATGTTTGAAGCTACTGACTGAATGAAAGGAGCTGGCATCTCACTCTCTTTGAATCTTCTTTATCATGCTAGGATTAGCAGGAAAAAGCAAAAAATTTCAGAATTGCACCTTGCAATGTGGAGATATTACTGTTTGTGCATTTACAATATTCATTGATTTTTGCCATTGAAAAACATCATGTTATTCATATACCAGAAATGTTTGAAGCTACTGACTGAATGAAAGGAGCTGGCATGTCACTCTCTTTGAATCTTCTTTATCATGCTAGGATTAGCAGGAAAAAGCAAAAAATTTCAGAATTGCACCTTGCAATGTGGAGATATTACTGTTTGTGCATTTACAATATTCATTGATTTTTGCCATTGAAAAACGTCCAGAAATGTTTGAAGCTACTGACTGAATGAAAGGAGCTGGCATCTCACTCTCTTTGAATCTTCTTTATCATGCTAGGATTAGCAGGAAAAAGCAAAAAATTTCAGAATTGCACCTTGCAATGTGGAGATATTACTGTTTGTGCATTTACAATATTCATTGATTTTTGCCATTGAAAAACGTCTAGAAATGTTTGAAGCTACTGACTGAATGAAAGAAGCTGGCATCTCACTCTCTTTGAATCTTCTTTATCATGCTAGGATTAGCAGGAAAAAGCAAAAAATTTCAGAATTGCACCTTGCAATGTGGAGATATTACTGTTTGTGCATTTACAATATTCATTGATTTTTGCCATTGAAAAACATCATGTTATTCATATACCAGAAATGTTTGAAGCTACTGACTGAATGAAAGGAGCTGGCATCTCACTCTCTTTGAATCTTCTTTATCATGCTAGGATTAGCAGGAAAAAGCAAAAAATTTCAGAATTGCACCTTGCAATGTGGAGATATTACTGTTTGTGCATTTACAATATTCATTGATTTTTGCCATTGAAAAACATCATGTTATTCATATACCAGAAATGTTTGAAGCTACTGACTGAATGAAAGGAGCTGGCATCTCACTCTCTTTGAATCTTCTTTATCATGCTAGGATTAGCAGGAAAAAGCAAAAAATTTCAGAATTGCACCTTGCAATGTGGAGATATTACTGTTTGTGCATTTACAATATTCATTGATTTTTGCCATTGAAAAACGTCCAGAAATGTTTGAAGCTACTGACTGAATGAAAGGAGCTGGCATCTCACTCTCTTTGAATCTTCTTTATCATGCTAGGATTAGCAGGAAAAAGCAAAAAATTTCAGAATTGCACCTTGCAATGTGGAGATATTACTGTTTGTGCATTTACAATATTCATTGATTTTTGCCATTGAAAAACATCATGTTATTCATATACCAGAAATGTTTGAAGCTACTGACTGAATGAAAGGAGCTGGCATCTCACTCTCTTTGAATCTTCTTTATCATGCTAGGATTAGCAGGAAAAAGCAAAAAAATTCAGAATTGCACCTTGCAATGTGGAGATATTACTGTTTGTGCTTTTACAATATTCATTGATTTTTGCCATTGAAAAACGTCCAGAAATGTTTGAAGCTACTGACTGAATGAAAGGAGCTGACATCTCACTCTCTTTGAATCTTCTTTATCATGCTAGGATTAGCAGGAAAAAGCAAAAAATTTCAGAATTGCACCTTGCAATGTGGAGATATTACTGTTTGTGCATTTACAATATTCATTGATTTTTGCCATTGAAAAACTTCCAGAAATGTTTGAAGCTACTGACTGAATGAAAGGAGCTGGCATCTCACTCTCTTTGAATCTTCTTTATCATGCTAGGATTAGCAGGAAAAAGCAAAAAATTTCAGAATTGCACCTTGCAATGTGGAGATATTACTGTTTGTGCATTTACAATATTCATTGATTTTTGCCATTGAAAAACATCATGTTATTCATATACCAGAAATGTTTGAAGCTACTGACTGAATGAAAGGAGCTGGCATCTCACTCTCTTTGAATCTTCTTTATCATGCTAGGATTAGCAGGAAAAAGCAAAAAATTTCAGAATTGCACCTTGCAATGTGGAGATATTACTGTTTGTGCATTTACAATATTCATTGATTTTTGCCATTGAAAAACGTCCAGAAATGTTTGAAGCTACTGACTGAATGAAAGGAGCTGGCATCTCACTCTCTTTGAATCTTCTTTATCATGCTAGGATTAGCAGGAAAAAGCAAAAAATTTCAGAATTGCACCTTGCAATGTGGAGATATTACTGTTTGTGCATTTACAATATTCATTGATTTTTGCCATTGAAAAACGTCCAGAAATGTTTGAAGCTACTGACTGAATGAAAGGAGCTGGCATCTCACTCTCTTTGAATCTTCTTTATCATGCTAGGATTAGCAGGAAAAAGTAAAAATTTCAGAATTGCACCTTGCAATGTGGAGATATTACTGTTTGTGCATTTACAATATT
Organism: Phyllobates terribilis; assembly: GCF_046119375.1. Classification (NCBI taxonomy): domain Eukaryota; kingdom Metazoa; phylum Chordata; class Amphibia; order Anura; family Dendrobatidae; genus Phyllobates; species Phyllobates terribilis. The sequence goes on along the minus strand of NW_027364119.1, from coordinate 212,121 downwards.
CATTGATTTTTGCCATTGAAAAACGTCTAGAAATGTTTGAAGCTACTGACTGAATAAAAGGAGCTGGCATCTCACTCTCTTTGAATCTTCTTTATCATGCTAGGATTAGCAGGAAAAAGCAAAAAAATTCAGAATTGCACCTTGCAATGTGGAGATATTACTGTTTGTGCATTTACAATATTCATTGATTTTTGCCATTGAAAAACGTCCAGAAATGTTTGAAGCTACTGACTGAATGAAAGGAGCTGACATCTCACTCTCTTTGAATCTTCTTTATCATGCTGGGATTAGCAGGAAAAAGCAAAAAATTTCAGAATTGCACCTTGCAATGTGGAGATATTACTGTTTGTGCATTTACAATATTCATTGATTTTTGCCATTGAAAAACTTCTAGAAATGTTTGAAGCTACTGACTGAATGAAAGGAGCTGGCATCTCACTCTCTTTGAATCTTCTTTATCATGCTAGGATTAGCAGGAAAAAGCAAAAAATTTCAGAATTGCACCTTGCAATGTGGAGATATTACTGTTTGTGCATTTACAATATTCATTGATTTTTGCCATTGAAAAACATCATGTTATTCATATACCAGAAATGTTTGAAGCTACTGACTGAATGAAAGGAGCTGGCATCTCACTCTCTTTGAATCTTCTTTATCATGCTAGGATTAGCAGGAAAAAGCAAAAAATTTCAGAATTGCACCTTGCAATGTGGAGATATTACTGTTTGTGCATTTACAATATTCATTGATTTTTGCCATTGAAAAACGTCCAGAAATGTTTGAAGCTACTGACTGAATGAAAGGAGCTGGCATCTCACTCTCTTTGAATCTTCTTTATCATGCTAGGATTAGCAGGAAAAAGCAAAAAATTTCAGAATTGCACCTTGCAATGTGGAGATATTAGTTTGTGCATTTACAATATTCATTGATTTTTGCCATTGAAAAACGTCCAGAAATGTTTGAAGCTACTGACTGAATGAAAGGAGCTGGCATCTCACTCTCTTTGAATCTTCTTTATCATGCTAGGATTAGCAGGAAAAAGCAAAAAATTTCAGAATTGCACCTTGCAATGTGGAGATATTACTGTTTGTGCATTTACAATATTCATTGATTTTTGCCATTGAAAAACGTCTAGAAATGTTTGAAGCTACTGACTGAATGAAAGGAGCTGGCATCTCACTCTCTTTGAATCTTCTTTATCATGCTAGGATTAGCAGGAAAAAGCAAAAAATTTCAGAATTGCACCTTGCAATGTGGAGATATTACTGTTTGTGCATTTACAATATTCATTGATTTTTGCCATTGAAAAACATCATGTTATTCATATACCAGAAATGTTTGAAGCTACTGACTGAATGAAAGGAGCTGGCATCTCACTCTCTTTGAATCTTCTTTATCATGCTAGGATTAGCAGGAAAAAGCAAAAAATTTCAGAATTGCACCTTGCAATGTGGAGATATTACTGTTTGTGCATTTACAATATTCATTGATTTTTGCCATTGAAAAACATCATGTTATTCATATACCAGAAATGTTTGAAGCTACTGACTGAATGAAAGGAGCTGGCATCTCACTCTCTTTGAATCTTCTTTATCATGCTAGGATTAGCAGGAAAAAGCAAAAAATTTCAGAATTGTACCTTGCAATGTGGAGATATTACTGTTTGTGCATTTACAATATTCATTGAATTTTGCCATTGAAAAACGTCCAGAAATGTTTGAAGCTACTGACTGAATGAAAGGAGCTGGCATCTCACTCTCTTTGAATCTTCTTTATCATGCTAGGATTAGAAGGAAAAAGCAAAAAATTTCAGAATTGCACCTTGCAATGTGGAGATATTACTGTTTGTGCATTTACAATATTCATTGATTTTTGCCATTGAAAAACGTCCAGAAATGTTTGAAGCTACTGACTGAATGAAAGGAGCTGGCATCTCACTCTCTTTGAATCTTCTTTATCATGCTAGGATTAGCAGGAAAAAGCAAAAAATTTCAGAATTGCACCTTGCAATGTGGAGATATTACTGTTTGTGCATTTACAATATTCATTGATTTTTTCCATTGAAAAACATCCAGAAATGTTTGAAGCTACTGACTGAATGAAAGGAGCTGGCATCTCACTCTCTTTGAATCTTCTTTATCATGCTAGGATTAGCAGGAAAAAGCAAAAAATTTCAGAATTGCACCTTGCAAAGTGGAGATATTACTGTTTGTGCATTTACAATATTCATTGATTTTTGCCATTGAAAAACATCATGTTATTCATATACCAGAAATGTTTGAAGCTACTGACTGAATGAAAGGAGCTGGCATCTCACTCTCTTTGAATCTTCTTTATCATGCTAGGATTAGCAGGAAAAAGCAAAAAATTTCAGAATTGCACCTTGCAATGTGGAGATATTACTGTTTGTGCATTTACAATATTCATTGATTTTTGCCATTGAAAAACGTCCAGAAATGTTTGAAGCTACTGACTGAATGAAAGGAGCTGACATCTCACTCTCTTTGAATCTTCTTTATCATGCTAGGATTAGCAGGAAAAAGCAAAAAATTTCAGAATTGCACCTTGCAATGTGGAGATATTACTGTTTGTGCATTTACAATATTCATTGATTTTTGCCATTGAAAAACATCATGTTATTCATATACCAGAAATGTTTGAAGCTACTGACTGAATGAAAGGAGCTGGCATCTCACTCTCTTTTAATCTTCTTTATCATGCTAGGATTAGCAGGAAAAAGCAAAAAATTTCAGAATTGCACCTTGCAATGTGGAGATATTACTGTTTGTGCATTTACAATATTCATTGATTTTTGCCATTGAAAAACATCCAGAAATGTTTGAAGCTACTGACTGAATGAAAGGAGCTGGCATCTCGCTCTCTTTGAATCTTCTTTATCATGCTAGGATTAGCAGGAAAAAGCAAAAAATTTCAGAATTGCACCTTGCAATGTGGAGATATTACTGTTTGTGCATTTACAATATTCATTGATTTTTGCCATTGAAAAACGTCCAGAAATGTTTGAAGCTACTGACTGAATGAAAGGAGCTGACATCTCACTCTCTTTGAATCTTCTTTATCATGCTAGGATTAGCAGGAAAAAGCAAAAATTTTCAGAATTGCACCTTGCAATGTGGAGATATTACTGTTTGTGCATTTACAATATTCATTGATTTTTGCCATTGAAAAACATCCAGAAATGTTTGAAGCTACTGACTGAATGAAAGGAGCTGGCATCTCACTCTCTTTGAATCTTCTTTATCATGCTAGGATTAGCAGGAAAAAGCAAAAAATTTCAGAATTGCACCTTGCAATGTGGAGATATTACTGTTTGTGCATTTACAATATTCATTGATTTTTGCCATTGAAAAACATCATGTTATTCATATACCAGAAATGTTTGAAGCTACTGACTGAATGAAAGGAGCTGGCATCTCACTCTCTTTGAATCTTCTTTATCATGCTAGGATTAGCAGGAAAAAGCAAAAAATTTCAGAATTGCACCTTGCAATGTGGAGATATTACTGTTTGTGCATTTACAATATTCATTGATTTTTGCCATTGAAAAACGTCCAGAAATGTTTGAAGCTACTGACTGAATGAAAGGAGCTGGCATCTCACTCTCTTTGAATCTTCTTTATCATGCTAGGATTAGCAGGAAAAAGCAAAAAATTTCAGAATTGCACCTTGCAATGTGGAGATATTACTGTTTGTGCATTTACAATATTCATTGATTTTTGCCATTGAAAAACGTCCAGAAATGTTTGAAGCTACTAACTGAATGAAAGGAGCTGGCATCTCACTCTCTTTGAATCTTCTTTATCATGCTAGGATTAGCAGGAAAAAGCAAAAAATTTCAGAATTGCACCTTGCAATGTGGAGATATTACTGTTTGTGCATTTACAATATTCATTGATTTTTGCCATTGAAAAACGTCTAGAAATGTTTGAAGCTACTGACTGAATGAAAGGAGCTGGCATCTCACTCTCTTTGAATCTTCTTTATCATGCTAGGATTAGCAGGAAAAAGCAAAAAATTTCAGAATTGCACCTTGCAATGTGGAGATATTACTGTTTGTGCATTTACAATATTCATTGATTTTTGCCATTGAAAAACATCATGTTATTCATATACCAGAAATGTTTGAAGCTACTGACTGAATGAAAGGAGCTGGCATCTCACTCTCTTTGAATCTTCTTTATCATGCTAGGATTAGCAGGAAAAAGCAAAAAATTTCAGAATTGCACCTTGCAATGTGGAGATATTACTGTTTGTGCATTTACAATATTCATTGATTTTTGCCATTGAAAAACGTCCAGAAATGTTTGAAGCTACTGACTGAATGAAAGGAGCTGACATCTCACTCTCTTTTAATCTTCTTTATCATGCTAGGATTAGCAGGAAAAAGCAAAAAATTTCAGAATTGCACCTTGCAATGTGGAGATATTACTGTTTGTGCATTTACAATATTCATTGATTTTTGCTATTGAAAAACATCCAGAAATGTTTGAAGCTACTGACTGAATGAAAGGAGCTGGCATCTCACTCTCTTTGAATCTTCTTTATCATGCTAGGATTAGCAGGAAAAAGCAAAAAATTTCAGAATTGCACCTTGCAATGTGGAGATATTACTGATTGTGCATTTACAATATTCATTGATTTTTGCCATTGAAAAACATCATGTTATTCATATACCAGAAATGTTTGAAGCTACTGACTGAATGAAAGGAGCTGGCATGTCACTCTCTTTGAATCTTCTTTATCATGCTAGGATTAGCAGGAAAAAGCAATAAATTTCAGAATTGCACCTTGCAATGTGGAGATATTACTGTTTGTGCATTTACAATATTCATTGATTTTTGCCATTGAAAAACGTCCAGAAATGTTTGAAGCTACTGACTGAATGAAAGGAGCTGGCATCTCACTCTCTTTGAATCTTCTTTATCATGCTAGGATTAGCAGGAAAAAGCAAAAAATTTCAGAATTGCACCTTGCAATGTGGAGATATTACTGTTTGTGCATTTACAATATTCATTGATTTTTGCCATTGAAAAACATCTAGAAATGTTTGAAGCTACTGACTGAATGAAAGGAGCTGGCATCTCACTCTCTTTGAATCTTCTTTATCATGCTAGGATTAGCAGGAAAAAGCAAAAAATTTCAGAATTGCACCTTGCAATGTGGAGATATTACTGTTTGTGCATTTACAATATTCATTGATTTTTGCTATTGAAAAACATCATGTTATTCATATACCAGAAATGTTTGAAGCTACTGACTGAATGAAAGGAGCTGGCATCTCACTCTCTTTGAATCTTCTTTATCATGCTAGGATTAGCAGGAAAAAGCAAAAAATTTCAGAATTGCACCTTGCAATGTGGAGATATTACTGTTTGTGCATTTACAATATTCATTGATTTTTGCCATTGAAAAACGTCCAGAAATGTTTGAAGCTACTGACTGAATGAAAGGAGCTGGCATCTCACTCTCTTGGAATCTTCCTTATCATGCTAGGATTAGCAGGAAAAAGCAAAAAAATTCAGAATTGCACCTTGCAATGTGGAGATATTACTGTTTGTGCATTTACAATATTCATTGATTTTTACCATTGAAAAACGTCCAGAAATGTTTGAAGCTACTGACTGTATGAAAGGAGCTGGCATCTCACTCTCTTTGAATCTTCTTTATCATGCTAGGATTAGCAGGAAAAAGCAAAAAATTTCAGAATTGCACCTTGCAATGTGGAGATATTACTGTTTGTGCATTTACAATATTCATTGATTTTTGCCATTGAAAAACATCATGTTATTCATATACCAGAAATGTTTGAAGCTACTGACTGAATGAAAGGAGCTGGCATCTCTCTCTCTTTGAATCTTCTTTATCATGCTAGGATTAGCAGGAAAAAGCAAAAAATTTCAGAATTGCACCTTGCAATGTGGAGATATTACTGTTTGTGCATTTACAATATTCATTGATTTTTGCCATTGAAAAACGTCCAGAAATGTTTGAAGCTACTGACTGAATGAAAGGAGCTGGCATCTCACTCTCTTTGAATCTTCTTTATCATGCTAGGATTAGCAGGAAAAAGCAAAAAATTTCAGAATTGCACCTTGCAATGTGGAGATATTACTGTTTGTGCATTTACAATATTCATTGATTTTTGCCATTGAAAAACGTCCAGAAATGTTTGAAGCTACTGACTGAATGAAAGGAGCTGGCATCTCACTCTCTTTGAATCTTCTTTATCATGCTAGGATTAGCAGGAAAAAGCAAAAAATTTCAGAATTGCTCCTTGCAATGTGGAGATATTACTGTTTGTGCATTTACAATATTCATTGATTTTTGCCATTGAAAAACATCCAGAAATGTTTGAAGCTACTGACTGAATGAAAGGAGCTGGCATCTCACTCTCTTTGAATCTTCTTTATCATGCTAGGATTAGCAGGAAAAAGCAAAAAATTTCAGAATTGCACCTTGCAATGTGGAGATATTACTGTTTGTGCATTTACAATATTCATTGATTTTTGCCATTGAAAAACATCATGTTATTCATATACCAGAAATGTTTGAAGCTACTGACTGAATGAAAGGAGCTGGCATCTCACTCTCTTTGAATCTTCTTTATCATGCTAGGATTAGCAGGAAAAAGCAAAAAATTTCAGAATTGCACCTTGCAATGTGGAGATATTACTGTTTGTGCATTTACAATATTCATTGATTTTTGCCATTGAAAAACGTCCAGAAATGTTTGAAGCTACTGACTGAATGAAAGGAGCTGACATCTCACTCTCTTTGAATCTTCTTTATCATGCTAGGATTAGCAGGAAAAAGCAAAAAATTTCAGAATTGCACCTTGCAATGTGGAGATATTACTGTTTGTGCATTTACAATATTCATTGATTTTTGCCATTGAAAAACATCCAGAAATGTTTGAAGCTACTGACTGAATGAAAGGAGCTGGCATCTCACTCTCTTTGAATCTTCTTTATCATGCTAGGATTAGCAGGAAAAAGCAAAAAATTTCAGAATTGCACCTTGCAATGTGGAGATATTACTGTTTGTGCATTTACAATATTCATTGATTTTTGCCATTGAAAAACATCATGTTATTCATATACCAGAAATGTTTGAAGCTACTGACTGAATGAAAGGAGCTGGCATCTCACTCTCTTTGAATCTTCTTTATCATGCTAGGATTAGCAGGAAAAAGCAAAAAATTTCAGAATTGCACCTTGCAATGTGGAGATATTACTGTTTGTGCATTTACAATATTCATTGATTTTTGCCATTGAAAAACGTCCAGAAATGTTTGAAGCTACTGACTGAATGAAAGGAGCTGGCATCTCACTCTCTTTGAATCTTCTTTATCATGCTAGGATTAGCAGGAAAAAGCAATAAATTTCAGAATTGCACCTTGCAATGTGGAGATATTACTGTTTGTGCATTTACAATATTCATTGATTTTTGCCATTGAAAAACGTCCAGAAATGTTTGAAGCTACTGACTGAATGAAAGGAGCTGACATCTCAATCTCTTTGAATCTTCTTTATCATGCTAGGATTAGCAGGAAAAAGCAAAAAATTTCAGAATTGCACCTTGCAATGTGGAGATATTACTGTTTGTGCATTTACAATATTCATTGATTTTTGCCATTGAAAAACATCCAGAAATGTTTGAAGCTACTGACTGAATGAAAGGAGCTGGCATCTCACTCTCTTTGAATCTTCTTTATCATGCTAGGATTAGCAGGAAAAAGCAAAAAATTTCAGAATTGCACCTTGCAATGTGGAGATATTACTGTTTGTGCATTTACAATATTCATTGATTTTTGCCATTGAAAAACATCATGTTATTCATATACCAGAAATGTTTGAAGCTACTGACTGAATGAAAGGAGCTGGCATGTCACTCTCTTTGAATCTTCTTTATCATGCTAGGATTAGCAGGAAAAAGCAAAAAATTTCAGAATTGCACCTTGCAATGTGGAGATATTACTGTTTGTGCATTTACAATATTCATTGATTTTTGCCATTGAAAAACGTCCAGAAATGTTTGAAGCTACTGACTGAATGAAAGGAGCTGGCATGTCACTCTCTTTGAATCTTCTTTATCATGCTAGGATTAGCAGGAAAAAGCAAAAAATTTCAGAATTGCACCTTGCAATGTGGAGATATTACTGTTTGTGCATTTACAATATTCATTGATTTTTGCCATTGAAAAACGTCCAGAAATGTTTGAAGCTACTGACTGAATGAAAGGAGCTGGCATCTCACTCTCTTTGAATCTTCTTTATCATGCTAGGATTAGCAGGAAAAAGCAAAAAATTTCAGAATTGCACCTTGCAATGTGGAGATATTACTGATTGTGCATTTACAATATTCATTGATTTTTGCCATTGAAAAACATCATGTTATTCATATACCAGAAATGTTTGAAGCTACTGACTGAATGAAAGGAGCTGGCATGTCACTCTCTTTGAATCTTCTTTATCATGCTAGGATTAGCAGGAAAAAGCAATAAATTTCAGAATTGCACCTTGCAATGTGGAGATATTACTGTTTGTGCATTTACAATATTCATTGATTTTTGCCATTGAAAAACGTCCAGAAATGTTTGAAGCTACTGACTGAATGAAAGGAGCTGGCATCTCACTCTCTTTGAATCTTCTTTATCATGCTAGGATTAGCAGGAAAAAGCAAAAAATTTCAGAATTGCACCTTGCAATGTGGAGATATTACTGTTTGTGCATTTACAATATTCATTGATTTTTGCCATTGAAAAACATCTAGAAATGTTTGAAGCTACTGACTGAATGAAAGGAGCTGGCATCTCACTCTCTTTGAATCTTCTTTATCATGCTAGGATTAGCAGGAAAAAGCAAAAAATTTCAGAATTGCACCTTGCAATGTGGAGATATTACTGTTTGTGCATTTACAATATTCATTGATTTTTGCTATTGAAAAACATCATGTTATTCATATACCAGAAATGTTTGAAGCTACTGACTGAATGAAAGGAGCTGGCATCTCACTCTCTTTGAATCTTCTTTATCATGCTAGGATTAGCAGGAAAAAGCAAAAAATTTCAGAATTGCACCTTGCAATGTGGAGATATTACTGTTTGTGCATTTACAATATTCATTGATTTTTGCCATTGAAAAACGTCCAGAAATGTTTGAAGCTACTGACTGAATGAAAGGAGCTGGCATCTCACTCTCTTGGAATCTTCTTTATCATGCTAGGATTAGCAGGAAAAAGCAAAAAAATTCAGAATTGCACCTTGCAATGTGGAGATATTACTGTTTGTGCATTTACAATATTCATTGATTTTTACAATTGAAAAACGTCCAGAAATGTTTGAAGCTACTGACTGTATGAAAGGAGCTGGCATCTCACTCTCTTTGAATCTTCTTTATCATGCTAGGATTAGCAGGAAGAAGCAAAAAATTTCAGAATTGCACCTTGCAATGTGGAGATATTACTGTTTGTGCATTTACAATATTCATTGATTTTTGCCATTGAAAAATATCATGTTATTCATATACCAGAAATGTTTGAAGCTACTGACTGAATGAAAGGAGCTGGCATCTCTCTCTCTTTGAATCTTCTTTATCATGCTAGGATTAGCAGGAAAAAGCAAAAAATTTCAGAATTGCACCTTGCAATGTGGAGATATTACTGTTTGTGCATTTACAATATTCATTGATTTTTGCCATTGAAAAACGTCCAGAAATGTTTGAAGCTACTGACTGAATGAAAGGAGCTGGCATCTCACTCTCTTTGAATCTTCTTTATCATGCTAGGATTAGCAGGAAAAAGCAAAAAATTTCAGAATTGCACCTTGCAATGTGGAGATATTACTGTTTGTGCATTTACAATATTCATTGATTTTTGCCATTGAAAAACGTCCAGAAATGTTTGAAGCTACTGACTGAATGAAAGGAGCTGGCATCTCACTCTCTTTGAATCTTCTTTATCATGCTAGGATTAGCAGGAAAAAGCAAAAAATTTCAGAATTGCTCCTTGCAATGTGGAGATATTACTGTTTGTGCATTTACAATATTCATTGATTTTTGCCATTGAAAAACATCCAGAAATGTTTGAAGCTACTGACTGAATGAAAGGAGCTGGCATCTCACTCTCTTTGAATCTTCTTTATCATGCTAGGATTAGCAGGAAAAAGCAAAAAATTTCAGAATTGCACCTTGCAATGTGGAGATATTACTGTTTGTGCATTTACAATATTCATTGATTTTTGCCATTGAAAAACATCATGTTATTCATATACCAGAAATGTTTGAAGCTACTGACTGAATGAAAGGAGCTGGCATCTCACTCTCTTTGAATCTTCTTTATCATGCTAGGATTAGCAGGAAAAAGCAAAAAATTTCAGAATTGCACCTTGCAATGTGGAGATATTACTGTTTGTGCATTTACAATATTCATTGATTTTTGCCATTGAAAAACGTCCAGAAATGTTTGAAGCTACTGACTGAATGAAAGGAACTGACATCTCACTCTCTTTGAATCTTCTTTATCATGCTAGGATTAGCAGGAAAAAGCAAAAAATTTCAGAATTGCACCTTGCAATGTGGAGATATTACTGTTTGTGCATTTACAATATTCATTGATTTTTGCCATTGAAAAACATCCAGAAATGTTTGAAGCTACTGACTGAATGAAAGGAGCTGGCATCTCACTCTCTTTGAATCTTCTTTATCATGCTAGGATTAGCAGGAAAAAGCAAAAAATTTCAGAATTGCACCTTGCAATGTGGAGATATTACTGTTTGTGCATTTACAATATTCATTGATTTTTGCCATTGAAAAACATCATGTTATTCATATACCAGAAATGTTTGAAGCTACTGACTGAATGAAAGGAGCTGGCATCTCACTCTCTTTGAATCTTCTTTATCATGCTAGGATTAGCAGGAAAAAGCAAAAAATTTCAGAATTGCACCTTGCAATGTGGAGATATTACTGTTTGTGCATTTACAATATTCATTGATTTTTGCCATTGAAAAACGTCCAGAAATGTTTGAAGCTACTGACTGAATGAAAGGAGCTGGCATCTCACTCTCTTTGAATCTTCTTTATCATGCTAGGATTAGCAGGAAAAAGCAAAAAATTTCAGAATTGCACCTTGCAATGTGGAGATATTACTGTTTGTGCATTTACAATATTCATTGATTTTTGCCATTGAAAAACGTCCAGAAATGTTTGAAGCTACTGACTGAATGAAAGGAGCTGGCATCTCACTCTCTTTGAATCTTCTTTATCATGCTAGGATTAGCAGGAAAAAGCAAAAAATTTCAGAATTGCACCTTGCAATGTGGAGATATTACTGTTTGTGCATTTACAATATTCATTGATTTTTGCCATTGAAAAACGTCTAGAAATGTTTGAAGCTACTGACTGAATGAAAGGAGCTGGCATCTCACTCTCTTTGAATCTTCTTTATCATGCTAGGATTAGCAGGAAAAAGCAAAAAATTTCAGAATTGCACCTTGCAATGTGGAGATATTACTGTTTGTGCATTTACAATATTCATTGATTTTTGCCATTGAAAAACATCATGTTATTCATATACCAGAAATGTTTGAAGCTACTGACTGAATGAAAGGAGCTGGCATCTCACTCTCTTTGAATCTTCTTTATCATGCTACGATTAGCAGGAAAAAGCAAAAAATTTCAGAATTGCACCTTGCAATGTGGAGATATTACTGTTTGTGCATTTACAATATTCATTGATTTTTGCCATTGAAAAACATCATGTTATTCATATACCAGAAATGTTTGAAGCTACTGACTGAATGAAAGGAGCTGGCATCTCACTCTCTTTGAATCTTCTTTATCATGCTAGGATTAGCAGGAAAAAGCAAAAAATTTCAGAATTGCACCTTGCAATGTGGAGATATTACTGTTTGTGCATTTACAATATTCATTGATTTTTGCCATTGAAAAACGTCCAGAAATGTTTGAAGCTACTGACTGAATGAAAGGAGCTGACATCTCACTCTCTTTGAATCTTCTTTATCATGCTAGGATTAGCAGGAAAAAGCAAAAAATTTCAGAATTGCACCTTGCAATGTGGAGATATTACTGTTTGTGCATTTACAATATTCATTGATTTTTGCCATTGAAAAACATCCAGAAATGTTTGAAGCTACTGACTGAATGAAAGGAGCTGGCATCTCACTCTCTTTGAATCTTCTTTATCATGCTAGGATTAGCAGGAAAAAGCAAAAAATTTCAGAATTGCACCTTGCAATGTGGAGATATTACTGTTTGTGCATTTACAATATTCATTGATTTTTGCCATTGAAAAACATCATGTTATTCATATACCAGAAATGTTTGAAGCTACTGACTGAATGAAAGGAGCTGGCATGTCACTCTCTTTGAATCTTCTTTATCATGCTAGGATTAGCAGGAAAAAGCAAAAAATTTCAGAATTGCTCCTTGCAATGTGGAGATATTACTGTTTGTGCATTTACAATATTCATTGATTTTTGCCATTGAAAAACGTCCAGAAATGTTTGAAGCTACTGACTGAATGAAAGGAGCTGGCATCTCACTCTCTTTGAATCTTCTTTATCATGCTAGGATTAGCAGGAAAAAGCAAAAAATTTCAGAATTGCACCTTGCAATGTGGAGATATTACTGTTTGTGCATTTACAATATTCATTGATTTTTGCCATTGAAAAACATCATGTTATTCATATACCAGAAATGTTTGAAGCTACTGACTGAATGAAAGGAGCTGGCATCTCACTCTCTTTGAATCTTCTTTATCATGCTAGGATTAGCAGGAAAAAGCAAAAAATTTCAGAATTGCACCTTGCAAAGTGGAGATATTACTGTTTGTGCATTTACAATATTCATTGATTTTTGCCATTGAAAAACGTCCAGAAATGTTTGAAGCTACTGACTGAATGAAATGAGCTGACATCTCACTCTCTTTGAATCTTCTTTATCATGCTAGGATTAGCAGGAAAAAGCAAAAAATTTCAGAATTGCACCTTGCAATGTGGAGATATTACTGTTTGTGCATTTACAATATTCATTGATTTTTGCCATTGAAAAACATCATGTTATTGATATACCAGAAATGTTTGAAGCTACTGACTGAATGAAAGGAGCTGGCATGTCACTCTCTTTGAATCTTCTTTATCATGCTAGGATTAGCAGGAAACAGCAAAAAATTTCAGAATTGCACCTTGCAATGTGGAGATATTACTGTTTGTGCATTTACAATATTCATTGATTTTTGCCATTGAAAAACGTCCAGAAATGTTTGAAGCTACTGACTGAATGAAAGGAGCTGGCATCTCACTCTCTTTGAATCTTCTTTATCATGCTAGGATTAGCAGGAAAAAGCAAAAAATTTCAGAATTGCACCTTGCAATGTGGAGATATTACTGTTTGTGCATTTACAATATTCATTGATTTTTGCCATTGAAAAACGTCCAGAAATGTTTGAAGCTACTGACTGAATGAAAGGAGCTGGCATCTCACTCTCTTTGAATCTTCTTTATCATGCTAGGATTAGCAGGAAAAAGCAAAAAATTTCAGAATTGCACCTTGCAATGTGGAGATATTACTGTTTGTGCATTTACAATATTCATTGATTTTTGCCATTGAAAAACGTCTAGAAATGTTTGAAGCTACTGACTGAATGAAAGGAGCTGGCATCTCACTCTCTTTGAATCTTCTTTATCATGCTAGGATTAGCAGGAAAAAGCAAAAAATTTCAGAATTGCACCTTGCAATGTGGAGATATTACTGTTTGTGCATTTACAATATTCATTGATTTTTGCCATTGAAAAACGTCCAGAAATGTTTGAAGCTACTGACTGAATGAAAGGAGCTGGCATCTCACTCTCTTTGAATCTTCTTTATCATGCTAGGATTAGCAGGAAAAAGCAAAAAATTTCAGAATTGCACCTTGCAATGTGGAGATATTACTGTTTGTGCATTTACAATATTCATTGATTTTTGCCATTGAAAAACGTCCAGAAATGTTTGAAGCTACTGACTGAATGAAAGGAGCTGGCATCTCACTCTCTTTGAATCTTCTTTATCATGCTAGGATTAGCAGGAAAAAGCAAAAAATTTCAGAATTGCACCTTGCAATGTGGAGATATTACTGTTTGTGCATTTACAATATTCATTGATTTTTGCCATTGAAAAACATCCAGAAATGTTTGAAGCTACTGACTGAATGAAAGGAGCTGGCATCTCACTCTCTTTGAATCTTCTTTATCATGCTAGGATTAGCAGGAAAAAGCAAAAAATTTCAGAATTGCACCTTGCAATGTGGAGATATTACTGTTTGTGCATTTACAATATTCATTGATTTTTGCCATTGAAAAACATCATGTTATTCATATACCAGAAATGTTTGAAGCTACTGACTGAATGAAAGGAGCTGGCATGTCACTCTCTTTGAATCTTCTTTATCATGCTAGGATTAGCAGGAAAAAGCAAAAAATTTCAGAATTGCTCCTTGCAATGTGGAGATATTACTGTTTGTGCATTTATAATATTCATTGATTTTTGCCATTGAAAAACGTCCAGAAATGTTTGAAGCTACTGACTGAATGAAAGGAGCTGGCATCTCACTCTCTTTGAATCTTCTTTATCATGCTAGGATTAGCAGGAAAAAGCAAAAAATTTCAGAATTGCACCTTGCAATGTGGAGATATTACTGTTTGTGCATTTACAATATTCATTGATTTTTGCCATTGAAAAACATCATGTTATTCATATACCAGAAATGTTTGAAGCTACTGACTGAATGAAAGGAGCTGGCATCTCACTCTCTTTGAATCTTCTTTATCATGCTAGGATTAGCAGGAAAAAGCAAAAAATTTCAGAATTGCACCTTGCAAAGTGGAGATATTACTGTTTGTGCATTTACAATATTCATTGATTTTTGCCATTGAAAAACGTCCAGAAATGTTTGAAGCTACTGACTGAATGAAATGAGCTGACATCTCACTCTCTTTGAATCTTCTTTATCATGCTAGGATTAGCAGGAAAAAGCAAAAAATTTCAGAATTGCACCTTGCAATGTGGAGATATTACTGTTTGTGCATTTACAATATTCATTGATTTTTGCCATTGAAAAACATCATGTTATTGATATACCAGAAATGTTTGAAGCTACTGACTGAATGAAAGGAGCTGGCATGTCACTCTCTTTGAATCTTCTTTATCATGCTAGGATTAGCAGGAAACAGCAAAAAATTTCAGAATTGCACCTTGCAATGTGGAGATATTACTGTTTGTGCATTTACAATATTCATTGATTTTTGCCATTGAAAAACGTCCAGAAATGTTTGAAGCTACTGACTGAATGAAAGGAGCTGGCATCTCACTCTCTTTGAATCTTCTTTATCATGCTAGGATTAGCAGGAAAAAGCAAAAAATTTCAGAATTGCACCTTGCAATGTGGAGATATTACTGTTTGTGCATTTACAATATTCATTGATTTTTGCCATTGAAAAACGTCCAGAAATGTTTGAAGCTACTGACTGAATGAAAGGAGCTGGCATCTCACTCTCTTTGAATCTTCTTTATCATGCTAGGATTAGCAGGAAAAAGCAAAAAATTTCAGAATTGCACCTTGCAATGTGGAGATATTACTGTTTGTGCATTTACAATATTCATTGATTTTTGCCATTGAAAAACGTCTAGAAATGTTTGAAGCTACTGACTGAATGAAAGGAGCTGGCATCTCACTCTCTTTGAATCTTCTTTATCATGCTAGGATTAGCAGGAAAAAGCAAAAAATTTCAGAATTGCACCTTGCAATGTGGAGATATTACTGTTTGTGCATTTACAATATTCATTGATTTTTGCCATTGAAAAACATCATGTTATTCATATACCAGAAATGTTTGAAGCTACTGACTGAATGAAAGGAGCTGGCATGTCACTCTCTTTGAATCTTCTTTATCATGCTAGGATTAGCAGGAAAAAGCAAAAATTTCAGAATTGCACCTTGCAATGTGGAGATATTACTGTTTGTGCATTTACAATATTCATTGATTTTTGCCATTGAAAAACGTCCAGAAATGTTTGAAGCTACTGACTGAATGAAAGGAGCTGGCATCTCACTCTCTTTGAATCTTCTTTATCATGCTAGGATTAGCAGGAAAAAGCAAAAAATTTCAGAATTGCACCTTGCAATGTGGAGATATTACTGTTTGTGCATTTACAATATTCATTGATTTTTGCCATTGAAAAACGTCCAGAAATGTTTGAAGCTACTGACTGAATGAAAGGAGCTGGCATCTCACTCTCTTTGAATCTTCTTTATCATGCTAGGATTAGCAGGAAAAAGCAAAAAATTTCAGAATTGCACCTTGCAATGTGGAGATATTACTGTTTGTGCATTTACAATATTCATTGATTTTTGCCATTGAAAAACGTCTAGAAATGTTTGAAGCTACTGACTGAATGAAAGGAGCTGGCATCTCACTCTCTTTGAATCTTCTTTATCATGCTAGGATTAGCAGGAAAAAGCAAAAAATTTCAGAATTGCACCTTGCAATGTGGAGATATTACTGTTTGTGCATTTACAATATTCATTGATTTTTGCCATTGAAAAACATCATGTTATTCATATACCAGAAATGTTTGAAGCTACTGACTGAATGAAAGGAGCTGGCATCTCACTCTCTTTGAATCTTCTTTATCATGCTAGGATTAGCAGGAAAAAGCAAAAAATTTCAGAATTGCACCTTGCAATGTGGAGATATTACTGTTTGTGCATTTACAATATTCATTGATTTTTGCCATTGAAAAACGTCCAGAAATGTTTGAAACTACTGACTGAATGAAAGGAGCTGGCATCTCACTCTCTTTGAATCTTCTTTATCATGCTAGGATTAGCAGGAAAAAGCAAAAAATTTCAGAATTGCACCTTGCAATGTGGAGATATTACTGTTTGTGCATTTACAATATTCATTGATTTTTGCCATTGAAAAACATCATGTTATTCATATACCAGAAATGTTTGAAGCTACTGACTGAATGAAAGGAGCTGGCATCTCACTCTCTTTGAATCTTCTTTATCATGCTAGGATTAGCAGGAAAAAGCAAAAAATTTCAGAATTGCACCTTGCAATGTGGAGATATTACTGTTTGTGCATTTACAATATTCATTGATTTTTGCCATTGAAAAACGTCCAGAAATGTTTGAAGCTACTGACTGAATGAAAGGAGCTGACATCTCACTCTCTTTGAATCTTCTTTATCATGCTAGGATTAGCAGGAAAAAGCAAAAAATTTCAGAATTGCACCTTGCAATGTGGAGATATTACTGTTTGTGCATTTACAATATTCATTGATTTTTGCCATTGAAAAACATCCAGAAATGTTTGAAGCTACTGACTGAATGAAAGGAGCTGGCATCTCACTCTCTTTGAATCTTCTTTATCATGCTAGGATTAGCAGGAAAAAGCAAAAAATTTCAGAATTGCACCTTGCAATGTGGAGATATTACTGTTTGTGCATTTACAATATTCATTGATTTTTGCCATTGAAAAACGTCCAGAAATGTTTGAAGCTACTGACTGAATGAAAGGAGCTGGCATCTCACTCTCTTTGAATCTTCTTTATCATGCTAGGATTAGCAGGAAAAAGCAAAAAATTTCAGAATTGCACCTTGCAATGTGGAGATATTACTGTTTGTGCATTTACAATATTCATTGATTTTTGCCATTGAAAAACGTCCAGAAATGTTTGAAGCTACTGACTGAATGAAAGGAGCTGGCATCTCACTCTCTTTGAATCTTCTTTATCATGCTAGGATTAGCAGGAAAAAGCAAAAAATTTCAGAATTGCACCTTGCAATGTGGAGATATTACTGTTTGTGCATTTACAATATTCATTGATTTTTGCCATTGAAAAACGTCTAGAAATGTTTGAAGCTACTGACTGAATGAAAGGAGCTGGCATCTCACTCTCTTTGAATCTTCTTTATCATGCTAGGATTAGCAGGAAAAAGCAAAAAATTTCAGAATTGCACCTTGCAATGTGGAGATATTACTGTTTGTGCATTTACAATATTCATTGATTTTTGCCATTGAAAAACATCATGTTATTCATATACCAGAAATGTTTGAAGCTACTGACTGAATGAAAGGAGCTGGCATCTCACTCTCTTTGAATCTTCTTTATCATGCTACGATTAGCAGGAAAAAGCAAAAAATTTCAGAATTGCACCTTGCAATGTGGAGATATTACTGTTTGTGCATTTACAATATTCATTGATTTTTGCCATTGAAAAACATCATGTTATTCATATACCAGAAATGTTTGAAGCTACTGACTGAATGAAAGGAGCTGGCATCTCACTCTCTTTGAATCTTCTTTATCATGCTAGGATTAGCAGGAAAAAGCAAAAAATTTCAGAATTGCACCTTGCAATGTGGAGATATTACTGTTTGTGCATTTACAATATTCATTGATTTTTGCCATTGAAAAACGTCCAGAAATGTTTGAAGCTACTGACTGAATGAAAGGAGCTGACATCTCACTCTCTTTGAATCTTCTTTATCATGCTAGGATTAGCAGGAAAAAGCAAAAAATTTCAGAATTGCACCTTGCAATGTGGAGATATTACTGTTTGTGCATTTACAATATTCATTGATTTTTGCCATTGAAAAACATCCAGAAATGTTTGAAGCTACTGACTGAATGAAAGGAGCTGGCATCTCACTCTCTTTGAATCTTCTTTATCATGCTAGGATTAGCAGGAAAAAGCAAAAAATTTCAGAATTGCACCTTGCAATGTGGAGATATTACTGTTTGTGCATTTACAATATTCATTGATTTTTGCCATTGAAAAACATCATGTTATTCATATACCAGAAATGTTTGAAGCTACTGACTGAATGAAAGGAGCTGGCATGTCACTCTCTTTGAATCTTCTTTATCATGCTAGGATTAGCAGGAAAAAGCAAAAAATTTCAGAATTGCTCCTTGCAATGTGGAGATATTACTGTTTGTGCATTTACAATATTCATTGATTTTTGCCATTGAAAAACGTCCAGAAATGTTTGAAGCTACTGACTGAATGAAAGGAGCTGGCATCTCACTCTCTTTGAATCTTCTTTATCATGCTAGGATTAGCAGGAAAAAGCAAAAAATTTCAGAATTGCACCTTGCAATGTGGAGATATTACTGTTTGTGCATTTACAATATTCATTGATTTTTGCCATTGAAAAACATCATGTTATTCATATACCAGAAATGTTTGAAGCTACTGACTGAATGAAAGGAGCTGGCATCTCACTCTCTTTGAATCTTCTTTATCATGCTAGGATTAGCAGGAAAAAGCAAAAAATTTCAGAATTGCACCTTGCAAAGTGGAGATATTACTGTTTGTGCATTTACAATATTCATTGATTTTTGCCATTGAAAAACGTCCAGAAATGTTTGAAGCTACTGACTGAATGAAATGAGCTGACATCTCACTCTCTTTGAATCTTCTTTATCATGCTAGGATTAGCAGGAAAAAGCAAAAAATTTCAGAATTGCACCTTGCAATGTGGAGATATTACTGTTTGTGCATTTACAATATTCATTGATTTTTGCCATTGAAAAACATCATGTTATTGATATACCAGAAATGTTTGAAGCTACTGACTGAATGAAAGGAGCTGGCATGTCACTCTCTTTGAATCTTCTTTATCATGCTAGGATTAGCAGGAAACAGCAAAAAATTTCAGAATTGCACCTTGCAATGTGGAGATATTACTGTTTGTGCATTTACAATATTCATTGATTTTTGCCATTGAAAAACGTCCAGAAATGTTTGAAGCTACTGACTGAATGAAAGGAGCTGGCATCTCACTCTCTTTGAATCTTCTTTATCATGCTAGGATTAGCAGGAAAAAGCAAAAAATTTCAGAATTGCACCTTGCAATGTGGAGATATTACTGTTTGTGCATTTACAATATTCATTGATTTTTGCCATTGAAAAACGTCCAGAAATGTTTGAAGCTACTGACTGAATGAAAGGAGCTGGCATCTCACTCTCTTTGAATCTTCTTTATCATGCTAGGATTAGCAGGAAAAAGCAAAAAATTTCAGAATTGCACCTTGCAATGTGGAGATATTACTGTTTGTGCATTTACAATATTCATTGATTTTTGCCATTGAAAAACGTCTAGAAATGTTTGAAGCTACTGACTGAATGAAAGGAGCTGGCATCTCACTCTCTTTGAATCTTCTTTATCATGCTAGGATTAGCAGGAAAAAGCAAAAAATTTCAGAATTGCACCTTGCAATGTGGAGATATTACTGTTTGTGCATTTACAATATTCATTGATTTTTGCCATTGAAAAACATCATGTTATTCATATACCAGAAATGTTTGAAGCTACTGACTGAATGAAAGGAGCTGGCATGTCACTCTCTTTGAATCTTCTTTATCATGCTAGGATTAGCAGGAAAAAGCAAAAATTTCAGAATTGCACCTTGCAATGTGGAGATATTACTGTTTGTGCATTTACAATATTCATTGATTTTTGCCATTGAAAAACGTCCAGAAATGTTTGAAGCTACTGACTGAATGAAAGGAGCTGGCATCTCACTCTCTTTGAATCTTCTTTATCATGCTAGGATTAGCAGGAAAAAGCAAAAAATTTCAGAATTGCACCTTGCAATGTGGAGATATTACTGTTTGTGCATTTACAATATTCATTGATTTTTGCCATTGAAAAACGTCCAGAAATGTTTGAAGCTACTGACTGAATGAAAGGAGCTGGCATCTCACTCTCTTTGAATCTTCTTTATCATGCTAGGATTAGCAGGAAAAAGCAAAAAATTTCAGAATTGCACCTTGCAATGTGGAGATATTACTGTTTGTGCATTTACAATATTCATTGATTTTTGCCATTGAAAAACGTCTAGAAATGTTTGAAGCTACTGACTGAATGAAAGGAGCTGGCATCTCACTCTCTTTGAATCTTCTTTATCATGCTAGGATTAGCAGGAAAAAGCAAAAAATTTCAGAATTGCACCTTGCAATGTGGAGATATTACTGTTTGTGCATTTACAATATTCATTGATTTTTGCCATTGAAAAACATCATGTTATTCATATACCAGAAATGTTTGAAGCTACTGACTGAATGAAAGGAGCTGGCATCTCACTCTCTTTGAATCTTCTTTATCATGCTAGGATTAGCAGGAAAAAGCAAAAAATTTCAGAATTGCACCTTGCAATGTGGAGATATTACTGTTTGTGCATTTACAATATTCATTGATTTTTGCCATTGAAAAACGTCCAGAAATGTTTGAAACTACTGACTGAATGAAAGGAGCTGGCATCTCACTCTCTTTGAATCTTCTTTATCATGCTAGGATTAGCAGGAAAAAGCAAAAAATTTCAGAATTGCACCTTGCAATGTGGAGATATTACTGTTTGTGCATTTACAATATTCATTGATTTTTGCCAGAAATGTTTGAAACTACTGACTGAATGAAAGGAGCTGGCATCTCACTCTCTTTGAATCTTCTTTATCATGCTAGGATTAGCAGGAAAAAGCAAAAAATTTCAGAATTGCACCTTGCAATGTGGAGATATTACTGTTTGTGCATTTACAATATTCATTGATTTTTGCCATTGAAAAACATCATGTTATTCATATACCAGAAATGTTTGAAGCTACTGACTGAATGAAAGGAGCTGGCATCTCACTCTCTTTGAATCTTCTTTATCATGCTAGGATTAGCAGGAAAAAGCAAAAAATTTCAGAATTGCACCTTGCAATGTGGAGATATTACTGTTTGTGCATTTACAATATTCATTGATTTTTGCCATTGAAAAACGTCCAGAAATGTTTGAAGCTACTGACTGAATGAAAGGAGCTGACATCTCACTCTCTTTGAATCTTCTTTATCATGCTAGGATTAGCAGGAAAAAGCAAAAAATTTCAGAATTGCACCTTGCAATGTGGAGATATTACTGTTTGTGCATTTACAATATTCATTGATTTTTGCCATTGAAAAACATCCAGAAATGTTTGAAGCTACTGACTGAATGAAAGGAGCTGGCATCTCACTCTCTTTGAATCTTCTTTATCATGCTAGGATTAGCAGGAAAAAGCAAAAAATTTCAGAATTGCACCTTGCAATGTGGAGATATTACTGTTTGTGCATTTACAATATTCATTGATTTTTGCCATTGAAAAACGTCCAGAAATGTTTGAAGCTACTGACTGAATGAAAGGAGCTGGCATCTCACTCTCTTTGAATCTTCTTTATCATGCTAGGATTAGCAGGAAAAAGCAAAAAATTTCAGAATTGCACCTTGCAATGTGGAGATATTACTGTTTGTGCATTTACAATATTCATTGATTTTTGCCATTGAAAAACATCCAGAAATGTTTGAAGCTACTGACTGAATGAAAGGAGCTGGCATCTCACTCTCTTTGAATCTTCTTTATCATGCTAGGATTAGCAGGAAAAAGCAAAAAATTTCAGAATTGCACCTTGCAATGTGGAGATATTACTGTTTGTGCATTTACAATATTCATTGATTTTTGCCATTGAAAAACATCATGTTATTCATATACCAGAAATGTTTGAAGCTACTGACTGAATGAAAGGAGCTGGCATGTCACTCTCTTTGAATCTTCTTTATCATGCTAGGATTAGCAGGAAAAAGCAAACAATTTCAGAATTGCACCTTGCAATGTGGAGATATTACTGTTTGTGCATTTACAATATGCATTGATTTTTGCCATTGAAAAACGTCCAGAAATGTTTGAAGCTACTGACTGAATGAAAGGAGCTGGCATCTCACTCTCTTTGAATCTTCTTTATCATGATAGGATTAGCAGGAAAAAGCAAAAAATTTCAGAATTGCACCTTGCAATGTGGAGATATTACTGTTTGTGCATTTACAATATTCATTGATTTTTGCCATTGAAAAACGTCCAGAAATGTTTGAAGCTACTGACTGAATGAAAGGAGCTGGCATCTCACTCTCTTTGAATCTTCTTTATCATGCTAGGATTAGCAGGAAAAAGCAAAAAATTTCAGAATTGCACCTTGCAATGTGGAGATATTACTGTTTGTGCATTTACAATATTCATTGATTTTTGCCATTGAAAAACGTCTAGAAATGTTTGAAGCTACTGACTGAATGAAAGGAGCTGGCATCTCACTCTCTTTGAATCTTCTTTATCATGCTAGGATTAGCAGGAAAAAGCAAAAAATTTCAGAATTGCACCTTGCAATGTGGAGATATTACTGTTTGTGCATTTACAATATTCATTGATTTTTGCCATTGAAAAACATCATGTTATTCATATACCAGAAATGTTTGAAGCTACTGACTGAATGAAAGGAGCTGGCATCTCACTCTCTTTGAATCTTCTTTATCATGCTAGGATTAGCAGGAAAAAGCAAAAAATTTCAGAATTGCACCTTGCAATGTGGAGATATTACTGTTTGTGCATTTACAATATTCATTGATTTTTGCCACTGAAAAACGTCCAGAAATGTTTGAAACTACTGACTGAATGAAAGGAGCTGGCATCTCACTCTCTTTGAATCTTCTTTATCATGCTAGGATTAGCAGGAAAAAGCAAAAAATTTCGTAATTGCACCTTGCAATGTGGAGATATTACTGTTTGTGCATTTACAATATTCATTGATTTTTGCCATTGAAAAACGTCCAGAAATGTTTGAAGCTACTGACTGAATGAAAGGAGCTGGCATCTCACTCTCTTTGAATCTTCTTTATCATGCTAGGATTAGCAGGAAAAAGCAAAAAATTTCAGAATTGCACCTTGCAATGTGGAGATATTACTGTTTGTGCATTTACAATATTCATTGATTTTTGCCATTGAAAAACATCATGTTATTCATATACCAGAAATGTTTGAAGCTACTGACTGAATGAAAGGAGCTGGCATCTCACTCTCTTTGAATCTTCTTTGTCATGCTAGGATTAGCAGGAAAAAGCAAAAAATTTCAGAATTGCACCTTGCAATGTGGAGATATTACTGTTTGTGCATTTACAATATTCATTGATTTTTGCCATTGAAAAACGTCCAGAAATGTTTGAAGCTACTGACTGAATGAAAGGAGCTGGCATCTCACTCTCTTTGAATCTTCTTTATCATGCTAGGATTAGCAGGAAAAAGCAAAAAATTTCAGAATTGCACCTTGCAATGTGGAGATATTACTGTTTGTGCATTTACAATATTCATTGATTTTTGCCATTGAAAAACGTCCAGAAATGTTTGAAGCTACTGACTGAATGAAAGGAGCTGGCATCTCACTCTCTTTGAATCTTCTTTATCATGCTAGGATTAGCAGGAAAAAGCAAAAAATTTCAGAATTGCACCTTGCAATGTGGAGATATTACTGTTTGTGCATTTACAATATTCATTGATTTTTGCCATTGAAAAACATCCAGAAATGTTTGAAGCTACTGACTGAATGAAAGGAGCTGGCATCTCACTCTCTTTGAATCTTCTTTATCATGCTAGGATTAGCAGGAAAAAGCAAAAAATTTCAGAATTGCACCTTGCAATGTGGAGATATTACTGTTTGTGCATTTACAATATTCATTGATTTTTGCCATTGAAAAACATCATGTTATTCATATACCAGAAATGTTTGAAGCTACTGACTGAATGAAAGGAGCTGGCATCTCACTCTCTTTGAATCTTCTTTATCATGCTAGGATTAGCAGGAAAAAGCAAAAAATTTCAGAATTGCACCTTGCAATGTGGAGATATTACTGTTTGTGCATTTACAATATTCATTGATTTTTGCCATTGAAAAACGTCCAGAAATGTTTGAAGCTACTGACTGAATGAAAGGAGCTGACATCTCACTCTCTTTGAATCTTCTTTATCATGCTAGGATTAGCAGGAAAAAGCAAAAAATTTCAGAATTGCACCTTGCAATGTGGAGATATTACTGTTTGTGCATTTACAATATTCATTGATTTTTGCCATTGAAAAACATCCAGAAATGTTTGAAGCTACTGACTGAATGAAAGGAGCTGGCTTCTCACTCTCTTTGAATCTTCTTTATCATGCTAGGATTAGCAGGAAAAAGCAAAAAATTTCAGAATTGCACCTTGCAATGTGGAGATATTACTGTTTGTGCATTTACAATATTCATTGATTTTTCCATTGAAAAACATCATGTTATTCATATACCAGAAATGTTTGAAGCTACTGACTGAATGAAAGGAGCTGGCATCTCACTCTGTTTGAATCTTCTTTATCATGCTAGGATTAGCAGGAAAAAGCAAAAAATTTCAGAATTGCACCTTGCAATGTGGAGATATTACTGTTTGTGCATTTACAATATTCATTGATTTTTGCCATTGAAAAACGTCCAGAAATGTTTGAAGCTACTGACTGAATGAAAGGAGCTGACATCTCACTCTCTTTGAATCTTCTTTATCATGCTAGGATTAGCAGGAAAAAGCAAAAAATTTCAGAATTGCACCTTGCAATGTGGAGATATTACTGTTTGTGCATTTACAATATTCATTGATTTTTGCCATTGAAAAACATCCAGAAATGTTTGAAGCTACTGACTGAATGAAAGGAGCTGGCATCTCACTCTCTTTGAATCTTCTTCATCATGCTAGGATTAGCAGGAAAAAGCAAAAAATTTCAGAATTGCACCTTGCAATGTGGAGATATTACTGTTTGTGCATTTACAATATTCATTGATTTTTGCCATTGAAAAACATCATATTATTCATATACCAGAAATGTTTGAAGCTACTGACTGAATGAAAGGAGCTGGCATCTCACTCTCTTTGAATCTTCTTTATCATGCTAGGATTAGCAGGAAAAAGCAAAAAATTTCAGAATTGCACCTTGCAATGTGGAGATATTACTGTTTGTGCATTTACAATATTCATTGATTTTTGCCATTGAAAAACGTCCAGAAATGTTTGAAGCTACTGACTGAATGAAAGGAGCTGGCATCTCACTCTCTTTGAATGTTCTTTATCATGCTAGGATTAGCAGGAAAAAGCAAAAAATTTCAGAATTGCACCTTGCAATGTGGAGATATTACTGTTTGTGCATTTACAATATTCATTGATTTTTGCCATTGAAAAACATCATGTTATTCATATACCAGAAATGTTTGAAGCTACTGACTGAATGAAAGGAGCTGGCATCTCACTCTCTTTGAATCTTCTTTATCATGCTAGGATTAGCAGGAAAAAGCAAACAATTTCAGAATTGCACCTTGCAATGTGGAGATATTACTGTTTGTGCATTTACAATATTCATTGATTTTTGCCATTGAAAAATGTCCAGAAATGTTTGAAGCTACTGACTGAATGAAAGGAGCTGACATCTCACTCTCTTTGAATCTTCTTTATCATGCTAGGATTAGCAGGAAAAAGCAAAAAATTTCAGAATTGCACCTTGCAATGTGGAGATATTACTTTTGTGCATTTACAATATTCATTGATTTTTGCCATTGAAAAACATCCAGAAATGTTTGAAGCTACTGACTGAATGAAAGGAGCTGGCATCTCACTCTCTTTGAATCTTCTTTATCATGCTAGGATTAGCAGGAAAAAGCAAAAAATTTCAGAATTGCACCTTGCAATGTGGAGATATTACTGTTTGTGCATTTACAATATTCATTGATTTTTGCCATTGAAAAACATCATGTTATTCATATACCAGAAATGTTTGAAGCTACTGACTGAATGAAAGGAGCTGGCATGTCACTCTCTTTGAATCTTCTTTATCATGCTAGGATTAGCAGGAAAAAGCAAAAAATTTCAGAATTGCACCTTGCAATGTGGAGATATTACTGTTTGTGCATTTACAATATTCATTGATTTTTGCCATTGAAAAACATCCAGAAATGTTTGAAGCTACTGACTGAATGAAAGGAGCTGGCATCTCACTCTCTTTGAATCTTCTTTATCATGCTAGGATTAGCAGGAAAAAGCAAAAAATTTCAGAATTGCACCTTGCAATGTGGAGATATTACTGTTTGTGCATTTACAATATTCATTGATTTTTGCCATTGAAAAACATCATGTTATTCATATACCAGAAATGTTTGAAGCTACTGACTGAATGAAAGGAGCTGGCATGTCACTCTCTTTGAATCTTCTTTATCATGCTAGGATTAGCAGGAAAAAGCAAACAATTTCAGAATTGCACCTTGCAATGTGGAGATATTACTGTTTGTGCATTTACAATATTCATTGATTTTTGCCATTGAAAAACGTCCAGAAATGTTTGAAGCTACTGACTGAATGAAAGGAGCTGGCATCTCACTCTCTTTTAATCTTCTTTATCATGCTAGGATTAGCAGGAAAAAGCAAAAAATTTCAGAATTGCACCTTGCAATGTGGAGATATTACTGTTTGTGCATTTACAATATTCATTGATTTTTGCCATTGAAAAACGTCCAGAAATGTTTGAAGCTACTGACTGAATGAAAGGAGCTGGCATCTCACTCTCTTTGAATCTTCTTTATCATGCTAGGATTAGCAGGAAAAAGCAAAAAATTTCAGAATTGCACCTTGCAATGTGGAGATATTACTGTTTGTGCATTTACAATATTCATTGATTTTTGCCATTGAAAAACGTCTAGAAATGTTTGAAGCTACTGACTGAATGAAAGGAGCTGGCATCTCACTCTCTTTGAATCTTCTTTATCATGCTAGGATTAGCAGGAAAAAGCAAAAAATTTCAGAATTGCACCTTGCAATGTGGAGATATTACTGTTTGTGCATTTACAATATTCATTGATTTTTGCCATTGAAAAACATCATGTTATTCATATACCAGAAATGTTTGAAGCTACTGACTGAATGAAAGGAGCTGGCATCTCACTCTCTTTGAATCTTCTTTATCATGCTAGGATTAGCAGGAAAAAGCAAAAAATTTCAGAATTGCACCTTGCAATGTGGAGATATTACTGTTTGTGCATTTACAATATTCATTGATTTTTGCCATTGAAAAACGTCCAGAAATGTTTGAAACTACTGACTGAATGAAAGGAGCTGGCATCTCACTCTCTTTGAATCTTCTTTATCATGCTAGGATTAGCAGGAAAAAGCAAAAAATTTCGTAATTGCACCTTGCAATGTGGAGATATTACTGTTTGTGCATTTACAATATTCATTGATTTTTGCCATTGAAAAACGTCCAGAAATGTTTGAAGCTACTGACTGAATGAAAGGAGCTGGCATCTCACTCTCTTTGAATCTTCTTTATCATGCTAGGATTAGCAGGAAAAAGCAAAAAATTTCAGAATTGCACCTTGCAATGTGGAGATATTACTGTTTGTGCATTTACAATATTCATTGATTTTTGCCATTGAAAAACATCATGTTATTCATATACCAGAAATGTTTGAAGCTACTGACTGAATGAAAGGAGCTGGCATCTCACTCTCTTTGAATCTTCATTATCATGCTAGGATTAGCAGGAAAAAGCAAAAAATTTCAGAATTGCACCTTGCAATGTGGAGGTATTACTGTTTGTGCATTTACAATATTCATTGATTTTTGCCATTGAAAAACGTCCAGAAATGTTTGAAGCTACTGACTGAATGAAAGGAGCTGGCATCTCACTCTCTTTGAATCTTCTTTATCATGCTAGGATTAGCAGGAAAAAGCAAAAAATTTCAGAATTGCACCTTGCAATGTGGAGATATTACTGTTTGTGCATCTACAATATTCATTGATTTTTGCCATTGAAAAACGTCCAGAAATGTTTGAAGCTACTGACTGAATGAAAGGAGCTGGCATCTCACTCTCTTTGAATCTTCTTTATCATGCTAGGATTAGCAGGAAAAAGCAAAAAATTTCAGAATTGCACCTTGCAATGTGGAGATATTACTGTTTGTGCATTTACAATATTCATTGATTTTTGCCATTGAAAAACATCATGTTATTCATATACCAGAAATGTTTGAAGCTACTGACTGAATGAAAGGAGCTGGCATGTCACTCTCTTTGAATCTTCTTTATCATGCTAGGATTAGCAGGAAAAAGCAAACAATTTCAGAATTGCACCTTGCAATGTGGAGATATTACTGTTTGTGCATTTACAATATTCATTGATTTTTGCCATTGAAAAACGTCCAGAAATGTTTGAAGCTACTGACTGAATGAAAGGAGCTGGCATCTCACTCTCTTTTAATCTTCTTTATCATGCTAGGATTAGCAGGAAAAAGCAAAAAATTTCAGAATTGCACCTTGCAATGTGGAGATATTACTGTTTGTGCATTTACAATATTCATTGATTTTTGCCATTGAAAAACGTCCAGAAATGTTTGAAGCTACTGACTGAATGAAAGGAGCTGGCATCTCACTCTCTTTGAATCTTCTTTATCATGCTAGGATTAGCAGGAAAAAGCAAAAAATTTCAGAATTGCACCTTGCAATGTGGAGATATTACTGTTTGTGCATTTACAATATTCATTGATTTTTGCCATTGAAAAACGTCTAGAAATGTTTGAAGCTACTGACTGAATGAAAGGAGCTGGCATCTCACTCTCTTTGAATCTTCTTTATCATGCTAGGATTAGCAGGAAAAAGCAAAAAATTTCAGAATTGCACCTTGCAATGTGGAGATATTACTGTTTGTGCATTTACAATATTCATTGATTTTTGCCATTGAAAAACATCATGTTATTCATATACCAGAAATGTTTGAAGCTACTGACTGAATGAAAGGAGCTGGCATCTCACTCTCTTTGAATCTTCTTTATCATGCTAGGATTAGCAGGAAAAAGCAAAAAATTTCAGAATTGCACCTTGCAATGTGGAGATATTACTGTTTGTGCATTTACAATATTCATTGATTTTTGCCATTGAAAAACGTCCAGAAATGTTTGAAACTACTGACTGAATGAAAGGAGCTGGCATCTCACTCTCTTTGAATCTTCTTTATCATGCTAGGATTAGCAGGAAAAAGCAAAAAATTTCGTAATTGCACCTTGCAATGTGGAGATATTACTGTTTGTGCATTTACAATATTCATTGATTTTTGCCATTGAAAAACGTCCAGAAATGTTTGAAGCTACTGACTGAATGAAAGGAGCTGGCATCTCACTCTCTTTGAATCTTCTTTATCATGCTAGGATTAGCAGGAAAAAGCAAAAAATTTCAGAATTGCACCTTGCAATGTGGAGATATTACTGTTTGTGCATTTACAATATTCATTGATTTTTGCCATTGAAAAACATCATGTTATTCATATACCAGAAATGTTTGAAGCTACTGACTGAATGAAAGGAGCTGGCATCTCACTCTCTTTGAATCTTCTTTATCATGCTAGGATTAGCAGGAAAAAGCAAAAAATTTCAGAATTGCACCTTGCAATGTGGAGATATTACTGTTTGTGCATTTACAATATTCATTGATTTTTGCCATTGAAAAACGTCCAGAAATGTTTGAAGCTACTGACTGAATGAAAGGAGCTGACATCTCACTCTCTTTGAATCTTCTTTATCATGCTAGGATTAGCAGGAAAAAGCAAAAAATTTCAGAATTGCACCTTGCAATGTGGAGATATTACTGTTTGTGCATTTACAATATTCATTGATTTTTGCCATTGAAAAACATCCAGAAATGTTTGAAGCTACTGACTGAATGAAAGGAGCTGGCATCTCACTCTCTTTGAATCTTCTTTATCATGCTAGGATTAGCAGGAAAAAGCAAAAAATTTCAGAATTGCACCTTGCAATGTGGAGATATTACTGTTTGTGCATTTACAATATTCATTGATTTTTCCATTGAAAAACATCATGTTATTCATATACCAGAAATGTTTGAAGCTACTGACTGAATGAAAGGAGCTGGCATCTCACTCTCTTTGAATCTTCTTTATCATGCTAGGATTAGCAGGAAAAAGCAAACAATTTCAGAATTGCACCTTGCAATGTGGAGATATTACTGTTTGTGCATTTACAATATTCATTGATTTTTGCCATTGAAAAATGTCCAGAAATGTTTGAAGCTACTGACTGATTGAAAGGAGCTGACATCTCACTCTCTTTGAATCTTCTTTATCATGCTAGGATTAGCAGGAAAAAGCAAAAAATTTCAGAATTGCACCTTGCAATGTGGAGATATTACTTTTGTGCATTTACAATATTCATTGATTTTTGCCATTGAAAAACATCCAGAAATGTTTGAAGCTACTGACTGAATGAAAGGAGCTGGCATCTCACTCTCTTTGAATCTTCTTTATCATGCTAGGATTAGCAGGAAAAAGCAAAAAATTTCAGAATTGCACCTTGCAATGTGGAGATATTACTGTTTGTGCATTTACAATATTCATTGATTTTTGCCATTGAAAAACATCATGTTATTCATATACCAGAAATGTTTGAAGCTACTGACTGAATGAAAGGAGCTGGCATGTCACTCTCTTTGAATCTTCTTTATCATGCTAGGATTAGCAGGAAAAAGCAAAAAATTTCAGAATTGCACCTTGCAATGTGGAGATATTACTGTTTGTGCATTTACAATATTCATTGATTTTTGCCATTGAAAAACATCCAGAAATGTTTGAAGCTACTGACTGAATGAAAGGAGCTGGCATCTCACTCTCTTTGAATCTTCTTTATCATGCTAGGATTAGCAGGAAAAAGCAAAAAATTTCAGAATTGCACCTTGCAATGTGGAGATATTACTGTTTGTGCATTTACAATATTCATTGATTTTTGCCATTGAAAAACATCATGTTATTCATATACCAGAAATGTTTGAAGCTACTGACTGAATGAAAGGAGCTGGCATGTCACTCTCTTTGAATCTTCTTTATCATGCTAGGATTAGCAGGAAAAAGCAAACAATTTCAGAATTGCACCTTGCAATGTGGAGATATTACTGTTTGTGCATTTACAATATTCATTGATTTTTGCCATTGAAAAACGTCCAGAAATGTTTGAAGCTACTGACTGAATGAAAGGAGCTGGCATCTCACTCTCTTTTAATCTTCTTTATCATGCTAGGATTAGCAGGAAAAAGCAAAAAATTTCAGAATTGCACCTTGCAATGTGGAGATATTACTGTTTGTGCATTTACAATATTCATTGATTTTTGCCATTGAAAAACGTCCAGAAATGTTTGAAGCTACTGACTGAATGAAAGGAGCTGGCATCTCACTCTCTTTGAATCTTCTTTATCATGCTAGGATTAGCAGGAAAAAGCAAAAAATTTCAGAATTGCACCTTGCAATGTGGAGATATTACTGTTTGTGCATTTACAATATTCATTGATTTTTGCCATTGAAAAACGTCTAGAAATGTTTGAAGCTACTGACTGAATGAAAGGAGCTGGCATCTCACTCTCTTTGAATCTTCTTTATCATGCTAGGATTAGCAGGAAAAAGCAAAAAATTTCAGAATTGCACCTTGCAATGTGGAGATATTACTGTTTGTGCATTTACAATATTCATTGATTTTTGCCATTGAAAAACATCATGTTATTCATATACCAGAAATGTTTGAAGCTACTGACTGAATGAAAGGAGCTGGCATCTCACTCTCTTTGAATCTTCTTTATCATGCTAGGATTAGCAGGAAAAAGCAAAAAATTTCAGAATTGCACCTTGCAATGTGGAGATATTACTTTTGTGCATTTACAATATTCATTGATTTTTGCCATTGAAAAACATCCAGAAATGTTTGAAGCTACTGACTGAATGAAAGGAGCTGGCATCTCACTCTCTTTGAATCTTCTTTATCATGCTAGGATTAGCAGGAAAAAGCAAAAAATTTCAGAATTGCACCTTGCAATGTGGAGATATTACTGTTTGTGCATTTACAATATTCATTGATTTTTGCCATTGAAAAACGTCCAGAAATGTTTGAAGCTACTGACTGAATGAAAGGAGCTGGCATCTCACTCTCTTTGAATCTTCTTTATCATGCTAGGATTAGCAGGAAAAAGCAAAAAATTTCAGAATTGCACCTTGCAATGTGGAGATATTACTGTTTGTGCATTTACAATATTCATTGATTTTTGCCATTGAAAAACGTCCAGAAATGTTTGAAACTACTGACTGAATGAAAGGAGCTGGCATCTCACTCTCTTTGAATCTTCTTTATCATGCTAGGATTAGCAGGAAAAAGCAAAAAATTTCGTAATTGCACCTTGCAATGTGGAGATATTACTGTTTGTGCATTTACAATATTCATTGATTTTTGCCATTGAAAAACGTCCAGAAATGTTTGAAGCTACTGACTGAATGAAAGGAGCTGGCATCTCACTCTCTTTGAATCTTCTTTATCATGCTAGGATTAGCAGGAAAAAGCAAAAAATTTCAGAATTGCACCTTGCAATGTGGAGATATTACTGTTTGTGCATTTACAATATTCATTGATTTTTGCCATTGAAAAACGTCCAGAAATGTTTGAAGCTACTGACTGAATGAAAGGAGCTGGCATCTCACTCTCTTTGAATCTTCTTTATCATGCTAGGATTAGCAGGAAAAAGCAAAAAATTTCAGAATTGCACCTTGCAATGTGGAGATATTACTGTTTGTGCATTTACAATATTCATTGATTTTTGCCATTGAAAAACGTCCAGAAATGTTTGAAGCTACTGACTGAATGAAAGGAGCTGGCATCTCACTCTCTTTGAATCTTCTTTATCATGCTAGGATTAGCAGGAAAAAGAAAAAAATTTCAGAATTGCACCTTGCAATGTGGAGATATTACTGTTTGTGCATTTACAATATTCATTGATTTTTGCCATTGAAAAACGTCTAGAAATGTTTGAAGCTACTGACTGAATGAAAGGAGCTGGCATCTCACTCTCTTTTAATCTTCTTTATCATGCTAGGATTAGCAGGAAAAAGCAAAAAATTTCAGAATTGCACCTTGCAATGTGGAGATATTACTGTTTGTGCATTTACAATATTCATTGATTTTTGCCATTGAAAAACGTCCAGAAATGTTTGAAGCTACTGACTGAATGAAAGGAGCTGGCATCTCACTCTCTTTGAATCTTCTTTATCATGCTAGGATTAGCAGGAAAAAGCAAAAAATTTCAGAATTGCACCTTGCAATGTGGAGATATTACTGTTTGTGCATTTACAATATTCATTGATTTTTGCCATTGAAAAACATGATGTTATTCATATACCAGAAATGTTTGAAGCTACTGACTGAATGAAAGGAGCTGGCATCTCACTCTCTTTGAATCTTCTTTATCATGCTACGATTAGCAGGAAAAAGCAAAAAATTTCAGAATTGCACCTTGCAATGTGGAGATATTACTGTTTGTGCATTTACAATATTCATTGATTTTTGCCATTGAAAAACATCATGTTATTCATATACCAGAAATGTTTGAAGCTACTGACTGAATGAAAGGAGCTGGCATCTCACTCTCTTTGAATCTTCTTTATCATGCTAGGATTAGCAGGAAAAAGCAAAAAATTTCAGAATTGCACCTTGCAAAGTGGAGATATTACTGTTTGTGCATTTACAATATTCATTGATTTTTGCCATTGAAAAACGTCCAGAAATGTTTGAAGCTACTGACTGAATGAAATGAGCTGACATCTCACTCTCTTTGAATCTTCTTTATCATGCTAGGATTAGCAGGAAAAAGCAAAAAATTTCAGAATTGCACCTTGCAATGTGGAGATATTACTGTTTGTGCATTTACAATATTCATTGATTTTTGCCATTGAAAAACATCATGTTATTGATATACCAGAAATGTTTGAAGCTACTGACTGAATGAAAGGAGCTGGCATGTCACTCTCTTTGAATCTTCTTTATCATGCTAGGATTAGCAGGAAACAGCAAAAAATTTCAGAATTGCACCTTGCAATGTGGAGATATTACTGTTTGTGCATTTACAATATTCATTGATTTTTGCCATTGAAAAACGTCCAGAAATGTTTTAAGCTACTGACTGAATGAAAGGAGCTGGCATCTCACTCTCTTTGAATCTTCTTTATCATGCTAGGATTAGCAGCAAAAAGCAAAAAATTTCAGAATTGCACCTTGCAATGTGGAGATATTACTGTTTGTGCATTTACAATATTCATTGATTTTTGCCATTGAAAAACGTCCAGAAATGTTTGAAGCTACTGACTGAATGAAAGGAGCTGGCATCTCACTCTCTTTGAATCTTCTTTATCATGCTATGATTAGCAGGAAAAAGCAAAAAATTTCAGAATTGCACCTTGCAATGTGGAGATATTACTGTTTGTGCATTTACAATATTCATTGATTTTTGCCATTGAAAAACGTCTAGAAATGTTTGAAGCTACTGACTGAATGAAAGGAGCTGGCATCTCACTCTCTTTGAATCTTCTTTATCATGCTAGGATTAGCAGTAAAAAGCAAAAAATTTCAGAATTGCACCTTGCAATGTGGAGATATTACTGTTTGTGCATTTACAATATTCATTGATTTTTGCCATTGAAAAACGTCCAGAAATGTTTGAAGCTACTGACTGAATGAAAGGAGCTGGCATCTCACTCTCTTTGAATCTTCTTTATCATGCTAGGATTAGCAGGAAAAAGCAAAAAATTTCAGAATTGCACCTTGCAATGTGGAGATATTACTGTTTGTGCATTTACAATATTCATTGATTTTTGCCATTGAAAAACATCATGTTATTCATATACCAGAAATGTTTGAAGCTACTGACTGAATGAAAGGAGCTGGCATCTCACTCTCTTTGAATCTTCTTTATCATGCTAGGATTAGCAGGAAAAAGCAAAAAATTTCAGAATTGCACCTTGCAATGTGGAGATATTACTGTTTGTGCATTTACAATATTCATTGATTTTTGCCATTGAAAAACGTCCAGAAATGTTTGAAACTACTGACTGAATGAAAGGAGCTGGCATCTCACTCTCTTTGAATCTTCTTTATCATGCTAGGATTAGCAGGAAAAAGCAAAAAATTTCGTAATTGCACCTTGCAATGTGGAGATATTACTGTTTGTGCATTTACAATATTCATTGATTTTTGCCATTGAAAAACGTCCAGAAATGTTTGAAGCTACTGACTGAATGAAAGGAGCTGGCATCTCACTCTCTTTGAATCTTCTTTATCATGCTAGGATTAGCAGGAAAAAGCAAAAAATTTCAGAATTGCACCTTGCAATGTGGAGATATTACTGTTTGTGCATTTACAATATTCATTGATTTTTGCCATTGAAAAACGTCCAGAAATGTTTGAAGCTACTGACTGAATGAAAGGAGCTGGCATCTCACTCTCTTTGAATCTTCTTTATCATGCTAGGATTAGCAGGAAAAAGCAAAAAATTTCAGAATTGCACCTTGCAATGTGGAGATATTACTGTTTGTGCATTTACAATATTCATTGATTTTTGCCATTGAAAAACGTCCAGAAATGTTTGAAGCTACTGACTGAATGAAAGGAGCTGGCATCTCACTCTCTTTGAATCTTCTTTATCATGCTAGGATTAGCAGGAAAAAGAAAAAAATTTCAGAATTGCACCTTGCAATGTGGAGATATTACTGTTTGTGCATTTACAATATTCATTGATTTTTGCCATTGAAAAACGTCTAGAAATGTTTGAAGCTACTGACTGAATGAAAGGAGCTGGCATCTCACTCTCTTTTAATCTTCTTTATCATGCTAGGATTAGCAGGAAAAAGCAAAAAATTTCAGAATTGCACCTTGCAATGTGGAGATATTACTGTTTGTGCATTTACAATATTCATTGATTTTTGCCATTGAAAAACGTCCAGAAATGTTTGAAGCTACTGACTGAATGAAAGGAGCTGGCATCTCACTCTCTTTGAATCTTCTTTATCATGCTAGGATTAGCAGGAAAAAGCAAAAAATTTCAGAATTGCACCTTGCAATGTGGAGATATTACTGTTTGTGCATTTACAATATTCATTGATTTTTGCCATTGAAAAACATGATGTTATTCATATACCAGAAATGTTTGAAGCTACTGACTGAATGAAAGGAGCTGGCATCTCACTCTCTTTGAATCTTCTTTATCATGCTACGATTAGCAGGAAAAAGCAAAAAATTTCAGAATTGCACCTTGCAATGTGGAGATATTACTGTTTGTGCATTTACAATATTCATTGATTTTTGCCATTGAAAAACATCATGTTATTCATATACCAGAAATGTTTGAAGCTACTGACTGAATGAAAGGAGCTGGCATCTCACTCTCTTTGAATCTTCTTTATCATGCTAGGATTAGCAGGAAAAAGCAAAAAATTTCAGAATTGCACCTTGCAAAGTGGAGATATTACTGTTTGTGCATTTACAATATTCATTGATTTTTGCCATTGAAAAACGTCCAGAAATGTTTGAAGCTACTGACTGAATGAAATGAGCTGACATCTCACTCTCTTTGAATCTTCTTTATCATGCTAGGATTAGCAGGAAAAAGCAAAAAATTTCAGAATTGCACCTTGCAATGTGGAGATATTACTGTTTGTGCATTTACAATATTCATTGATTTTTGCCATTGAAAAACATCATGTTATTGATATACCAGAAATGTTTGAAGCTACTGACTGAATGAAAGGAGCTGGCATGTCACTCTCTTTGAATCTTCTTTATCATGCTAGGATTAGCAGGAAACAGCAAAAAATTTCAGAATTGCACCTTGCAATGTGGAGATATTACTGTTTGTGCATTTACAATATTCATTGATTTTTGCCATTGAAAAACGTCCAGAAATGTTTTAAGCTACTGACTGAATGAAAGGAGCTGGCATCTCACTCTCTTTGAATCTTCTTTATCATGCTAGGATTAGCAGCAAAAAGCAAAAAATTTCAGAATTGCACCTTGCAATGTGGAGATATTACTGTTTGTGCATTTACAATATTCATTGATTTTTGCCATTGAAAAACGTCCAGAAATGTTTGAAGCTACTGACTGAATGAAAGGAGCTGGCATCTCACTCTCTTTGAATCTTCTTTATCATGCTAGGATTAGCAGGAAAAAGCAAAAAATTTCAGAATTGCACCTTGCAATGTGGAGATATTACTGTTTGTGCATTTACAATATTCATTGATTTTTGCCATTGAAAAACGTCTAGAAATGTTTGAAGCTACTGACTGAATGAAAGGAGCTGGCATCTCACTCTCTTTGAATCTTCTTTATCATGCTAGGATTAGCAGTAAAAAGCAAAAAATTTCAGAATTGCACCTTGCAATGTGGAGATATTACTGTTTGTGCATTTACAATATTCATTGATTTTTGCCATTGAAAAACGTCCAGAAATGTTTGAAGCTACTGACTGAATGAAAGGAGCTGGCATCTCACTCTCTTTGAATCTTCTTTATCATGCTAGGATTAGCAGGAAAAAGCAAAAAGTTTCAGAATTGCACCTTGCAATGTGGAGATATTACTGTTTGTGCATTTACAATATTCATTGATTTTTGCCATTGAAAAACGTCCAGAAATGTTTGAAGCTACTGACTGAATGAAAGGAGCTGGCATCTCACTCTCTTTGAATCTTCTTTATCATGCTAGGATTAGCAGGAAAAAGCAAAAAATTTCAGAATTGCACCTTGCAATGTGGAGATATTACTGTTTGTGCATTTACAATATTCATTGATTTTTGCCATTGAAAAACGTCTAGAAATGTTTGAAGCTACTGACTGAATGAAAGGAGCTGGCATCTCACTCTCTTTGAATCTTCTTTATCATGCTACGATTAGCAGGAAAAAGCAAAAAATTTCAGAATTGCACCTTGCAATGTGGAGATATTACTGTTTGTGCATTTACAATATTCATTGATTTTTGCCATTGAAAAACATCATGTTATTCATATACCAGAAATGTTTGAAGCTACTGACTGAATGAAAGGAGCTGGCATCTCACTCTCTTTGAATCTTCTTTATCATGCTAGGATTAGCAGGAAAAAGCAAAAAATTTCAGAATTGCACCTTGCAATGTGGAGATATTACTGTTTGTGCATTTACAATATTCATTGATTTTTGCCATTGAAAAACGTCCAGAAATGTTTGAAGCTACTGACTGAATGAAAGGAGCTGACATCTCACTCTCTTTGAATCTTCTTTATCATGCTAGGATTAGCAGGAAAAAGCAAAAAATTTCAGAATTGCACCTTGCAATGTGGAGATATTACTGTTTGTGCATTTACAATATTCATTGATTTTTGCCATTGAAAAACATCCAGAAATGTTTGAAGCTACTGACTGAATGAAAGGAGCTGGCATCTCACTCTCTTTGAATCTTCTTTATCATGCTAGGATTAGCAGGAAAAAGCAAAAAATTTCAGAATTGCACCTTGCAATGTGGAGATATTACTGTTTGTGCATTTACAATATTCATTGATTTTTGCCATTGAAA
This sequence comes from Phyllobates terribilis, assembly GCF_046119375.1. Classification (NCBI taxonomy): domain Eukaryota; kingdom Metazoa; phylum Chordata; class Amphibia; order Anura; family Dendrobatidae; genus Phyllobates; species Phyllobates terribilis. The sequence goes on along the minus strand of NW_027364119.1, from coordinate 172,776 downwards.
AACATCATGTTATTCATATACCAGAAATGTTTGAAGCTACTGACTGAATGAAAGGAGCTGGCATGTCACTCTCTTTGAATCTTCTTTATCATGCTAGGATTAGCAGGAAAAAGCAAAAAATTTCAGAATTGCTCCTTGCAATGTGGAGATATTACTGTTTGTGCATTTACAATATTCATTGATTTTTGCCATTGAAAAACGTCCAGAAATGTTTGAAGCTACTGACTGAATGAAAGGAGCTGGCATCTCACTCTCTTTGAATCTTCTTTATCATGCTAGGATTAGCAGGAAAAAGCAAAAAATTTCAGAATTGCACCTTGCAATGTGGAGATATTACTGTTTGTGCATTTACAATATTCATTGATTTTTGCCATTGAAAAACATCATGTTATTCATATACCAGAAATGTTTGAAGCTACTGACTGAATGAAAGGAGCTGGCATCTCACTCTCTTTGAATCTTCTTTATCATGCTAGGATTAGCAGGAAAAAGCAAAAAATTTCAGAATTGCACCTTGCAAAGTGGAGATATTACTGTTTGTGCATTTACAATATTCATTGATTTTTGCCATTGAAAAACGTCCAGAAATGTTTGAAGCTACTGACTGAATGAAATGAGCTGACATCTCACTCTCTTTGAATCTTCTTTATCATGCTAGGATTAGCAGGAAAAAGCAAAAAATTTCAGAATTGCACCTTGCAATGTGGAGATATTACTGTTTGTGCATTTACAATATTCATTGATTTTTGCCATTGAAAAACATCATGTTATTGATATACCAGAAATGTTTGAAGCTACTGACTGAATGAAAGGAGCTGGCATGTCACTCTCTTTGAATCTTCTTTATCATGCTAGGATTAGCAGGAAACAGCAAAAAATTTCAGAATTGCACCTTGCAATGTGGAGATATTACTGTTTGTGCATTTACAATATTCATTGATTTTTGCCATTGAAAAATGTCCAGAAATGTTTGAAGCTACTGACTGAATGAAAGGAGCTGGCATCTCACTCTCTTTGAATCTTCTTTATCATGCTAGGATTAGCAGGAAAAAGCAAAAAATTTCAGAATTGCACCTTGCAATGTGGAGATATTACTGTTTGTGCATTTACAATATTCATTGATTTTTGCCATTGAAAAACGTCCAGAAATGTTTGAAGCTACTGACTGAATGAAAGGAGCTGGCATCTCACTCTCTTTGAATCTTCTTTATCATGCTAGGATTAGCAGGAAAAAGCAAAAAATTTCAGAATTGCACCTTGCAATGTGGAGATATTACTGTTTGTGCATTTACAATATTCATTGATTTTTGCCATTGAAAAACGTCTAGAAATGTTTGAAGCTACTGACTGAATGAAAGGAGCTGGCATCTCACTCTCTTTGAATCTTCTTTATCATGCTAGGATTAGCAGGAAAAAGCAAAAAATTTCAGAATTGCACCTTGCAATGTGGAGATATTACTGTTTGTGCATTTACAATATTCATTGATTTTTGCCATTGAAAAACGTCCAGAAATGTTTGAAGCTACTGACTGAATGAAAGGAGCTGGCATCTCACTCTCTTTGAATCTTCTTTATCATGCTAGGATTAGCAGGAAAAAGCAAAAAATTTCAGAATTGCACCTTGCAATGTGGAGATATTACTGTTTGTGCATTTACAATATTCATTGATTTTTGCCATTGAAAAACGTCCAGAAATGTTTGAAGCTACTGACTGAATGAAAGGAGCTGGCATCTCACTCTCTTTGAATCTTCTTTATCATGCTAGGATTAGCAGGAAAAAGCAAAAAATTTCAGAATTGCACCTTGCAATGTGGAGATATTACTGTTTGTGCATTTACAATATTCATTGATTTTTGCCATTGAAAAACGTCTAGAAATGTTTGAAGCTACTGACTGAATGAAAGGAGCTGGCATCTCACTCTCTTTGAATCTTCTTTATCATGCTAGGATTAGCAGGAAAAAGCAAAAAATTTCAGAATTGCACCTTGCAATGTGGAGATATTACTGTTTGTGCATTTACAATATTCATTGATTTTTGCCATTGAAAAACATCATGTTATTCATATACCAGAAATGTTTGAAGCTACTGACTGAATGAAAGGAGCTGGCATCTCACTCTCTTTGAATCTTCTTTATCATGCTACGATTAGCAGGAAAAAGCAAAAAATTTCAGAATTGCACCTTGCAATGTGGAGATATTACTGTTTGTGCATTTACAATATTCATTGATTTTTGCCATTGAAAAACATCATGTTATTCATATACCAGAAATGTTTGAAGCTACTGACTGAATGAAAGGAGCTGGCATCTCACTCTCTTTGAATCTTCTTTATCATGCTAGGATTAGCAGGAAAAAGAAAAAAATTTCAGAATTGCACCTTGCAATGTGGAGATATTACTGTTTGTGCATTTACAATATTCATTGATTTTTGCCATTGAAAAACGTCCAGAAATGTTTGAAGCTACTGACTGAATGAAAGGAGCTGACATCTCACTCTCTTTGAATCTTCTTTATCATGCTAGGATTAGCAGGAAAAAGCAAAAAATTTCAGAATTGCACCTTGCAATGTGGAGATATTACTGTTTGTGCATTTACAATATTCATTGATTTTTGCCATTGAAAAACATCCAGAAATGTTTGAAGCTACTGACTGAATGAAAGGAGCTGGCATCTCACTCTCTTTGAATCTTCTTTATCATGCTAGGATTAGCAGGAAAAAGCAAAAAATTTCAGAATTGCACCTTGCAATGTGGAGATATTACTGTTTGTGCATTTACAATATTCATTGATTTTTGCCATTGAAAAACATCATGCTATTCATATACCAGAAATGTTTGAAGCTACTGACTGAATGAAAGGAGCTGGCATGTCACTCTCTTTGAATCTTCTTTATCATGCTAGGATTAGCAGGAAAAAGCAAAAAATTTCAGAATTGCTCCTTGCAATGTGGAGATATTACTGTTTGTGCATTTACAATATTCATTGATTTTTGCCATTGAAAAACGTCCAGAAATGTTTGAAGCTACTGACTGAATGAAAGGAGCTGGCATCTCACTCTCTTTGAATCTTCTTTATCATGCTAGGATTAGCAGGAAAAAGCAAAAAATTTCAGAATTGCACCTTGCAATGTGGAGATATTACTGTTTGTGCATTTACAATATTCATTGATTTTTGCCATTGAAAAACATCATGTTATTCATATACCAGAAATGTTTGAAGCTACTGACTGAATGAAAGGAGCTGGCATCTCACTCTCTTTGAATCTTCTTTATCATGCTAGGATTAGCAGGAAAAAGCAAAAAATTTCAGAATTGTACCTTGCAATGTGGAGATATTACTGTTTGTGCATTTACAATATTCATTGATTTTTGCCATTGAAAAACGTCCAGAAATGTTTGAAGCTACTGACTGAATGAAAGGAGCTGGCATCTCACTCTCTTTGAATCTTCTTTATCATGCTAGGATTAGCAGGAAAAAGCAAAAAATTTCAGAATTGCACCTTGCAATGTGGAGATATTACTGTTTGTGCTTTTACAATATTCATTGATTTTTGCCATTGAAAAACGTCCAGAAATGTTTGAAGCTACTGACTGAATGAAAGGAGCTGGCATCTCACTCTCTTTGAATCTTCTTTATCATGCTAGGATTAGCAGGAAAAAGCAAAAAATTTCAGAATTGCACCTTGCAGTGTGGAGATATTACTGTTTGTGCATTTACAATATTCATTGATTTTTGCCATTGAAAAACATCCAGAAATGTTTGAAGCTACTGACTGAATGAAAGGAGCTGGCATCTCACTCTCTTTGAATCTTCTTTATCATGCTAGGATTAGCAGGAAAAAGCAAAAAATTTCAGAATTGCACCTTGCAATGTGGAGATATTACTGTTTGTGCATTTACAATATTCATTGATTTTTGCCATTGAAAAACATCATGTTATTCACATACCAGAAATGTTTGAAGCTACTGACTGAATGAAAGGAGCTGGCATCTCACTCTCTTTGAATCTTCTTTATCATGCTAGGATTAGCAGGAAAAAGCAAAAAATTTCAGAATTGCACCTTGCAATGTGGAGATATTACTGTTTGTGCATTTACAATATTCATTGATTTTTGCCATTGAAAAACGTCCAGAAATGTTTGAAGCTACTGACTGAATGAAAGGAGCTGACATCTCACTCTCTTTGAATCTTCTTTATCATGCTAGGATTAGCAGGAAAAAGCAAAAAATTTCAGAATTGCACCTTGCAATGTGGAGATATTACTGTTTGTGCATTTACAATATTCATTGATTTTTGCCATTGAAAAACGTCCAGAAATGTTTGAAGCTACTGACTGAATGAAAGGAGCTGGCATCTCACTCTCTTTGAATCTTCTTTATCATGCTAGGATTAGCAGGAAAAAGCAAAAAATTTCAGAATTGCACCTTGCAATGTGGAGATATTACTGTTTGTGCATTTACAATATTCATTGATTTTTGCCATTGAAAAACATCATGTTATTCATATACCAGAAATGTTTGAAGCTACTGACTGAGTGAAAGGAGCTGGCATCTCACTCTCTTTGAATCTTCTTTATCATGCTAGGATTAGCAGGAAAAAGCAAAAAAATTCAGAATTGTACCTTGCAATGTGGAGATATTACTGTTTGTGCATTTACAAAATTCATTGATTTTTGCCATTGAAAAACGTCCAGAAATGTTTGAAGCTACTGACTGAATGAAAGGAGCTGGCATCTCACTCTCTTTGAATCTTCTTTATCATGCTAGGATTAGCAGGAAAAAGCAAAAAATTTCAGAATTGCACCTTGCAATGTGGAGATATTACTGTTTGTGCATTTACAATATTCATTGATTTTTGCCATTGAAAAACGTCCAGAAATGTTTGAAGCTACTGACTGAATGAAAGGAGCTGGCATCTCACTCTCTTTGAATCTTCTTTATCATGCTAGGATTAGCAGGAAAAAGCAAAAAATTTCAGAATTGCACCTTGCAATGTGGAGATATTACTGTTTGTGCATTTACAATATTCATTGATTTTTGCCATTGAAAAACATCCAGAAATGTTTGAAGCTACTGAATGAATGAAAGGAGCTGGCATCTCACTCTCTTTGAATCTTCTTTATCATGCTAGGATTAGCAGGAAAAAGCAAAAAATTTCAGAATTGCACCTTGCAATGTGGAGATATTACTGTTTGTGCATTTACAATATTCATTGATTTTTGCCATTGAAAAACATCATGTTATTCATATACCAGAAATGTTTGAAGCTACTGACTGAATGAAAGGAGCTGGCATCTCACTCTCTTTGAATCTTCTTTATCATGCTAGGATTAGCAGGAAAAAGCAAAAAATTTCAGAATTGCACCTTGCAATGTGGAGATATTACTGTTTGTGCATTTACAATATTCATTGATTTTTGCCATTGAAAAACGTCCAGAAATGTTTGAAGCTACTGACTGAATGAAAGGAGCTGGCATCTCACTCTCTTTGAATCTTCTTTATCATGCTAGGATTAGCAGGAAAAAGCAAAAAATTTCAGAATTGCACCTTGCAATGTGGAGATATTACTGTTTGTGCATTTACAATATTCATTGATTTTTGCCATTGAAAAACATCATGTTATTCATATACCAGAAATGTTTGAAGCTACTGACTGAATGAAAGGAGCTGGCATCTCACTCTCTTTGAATCTTCTTTATCATGCTAGGATTAGCAGGAAAAAGCAAAAAATTTCAGAATTGCACCTTGCAATGTGGAGATATTACTGTTTGTGCATTTACAATATTCATTGATTTTTGCCATTGAAAAACTTCCAGAAATGTTTGAAGCTACTGACTGAATGAAAGGAGCTGGCATCTCACTCTCTTTGAATCTTCTTTATCATGCTAGGATTAGCAGGAAAAAGCAAAAAATTTCAGAATTGCACCTTGCAATGTGGAGATATTACTGTTTGTGCATTTACAATATTCATTGATTTTTGCCATTGAAAAACATGTTTTTCATATACCAGAAATGTTTGAAGCTACTGACTGAATGAAAGGAGCTGGCATCTCACTCTCTTTGAATCTTCTTTATCATGCTAGGATTAACAGGAAAAAGCAAAAAATTTCAGAATTGCACCTTGCAATGTGGAGATATTACTGTTTGTGCATTTACAATATTCATTGATTATTGCCATTGAAAAACGTCCAGAAATGTTTGAAGCTACTGACTGAATGAAAGGAGCTGGCATCTCACTCTCTTTGAATCTTCTTTATCATGCTAGGATTAGCAGGAAAAAGCAAAAAATTTCAGAATTGCACCTTGCAATGTGGAGATATTACTGTTTGTGCATTTACAATATTCATTGATTTTTGCCATTGAAAAACGTCCAGAAATGTTTGAAGCTACTGACTGAATGAAAGGAGCTGGCATCTCACTCTCTTTGAATCTTCTTTATCATGCTAGGATTAGCAGGAAAAAGAAAAAAATTTCAGAATTGCACCTTGCAATGTGGAGATATTACTGTTTGTGCATTTACAATATTCATTGATTTTTGCCATTGAAAAACGTCTAGAAATGTTTGAAGCTACTGACTGAATGAAAGGAGCTGGCATCTCACTCTCTTTTAATCTTCTTTATCATGCTAGGATTAGCAGGAAAAAGCAAAAAATTTCAGAATTGCACCTTGCAATGTGGAGATATTACTGTTTGTGCATTTACAATATTCATTGATTTTTGCCATTGAAAAACGTCCAGAAATGTTTGAAGCTACTGACTGAATGAAAGGAGCTGGCATCTCACTCTCTTTGAATCTTCTTTATCATGCTAGGATTAGCAGGAAAAAGCAAAAAATTTCAGAATTGCACCTTGCAATGTGGAGATATTACTGTTTGTGCATTTACAATATTCATTGATTTTTGCCATTGAAAAACATCATGTTATTCATATACCAGAAATGTTTGAAGCTACTGACTGAATGAAAGGAGCTGGCATCTCACTCTCTTTGAATCTTCTTTATCATGTTACGATTAGCAGGAAAAAGCAAAAAATTTCAGAATTGCACCTTGCAATGTGGAGATATTACTGTTTGTGCATTTACAATATTCATTGATTTTTGCCATTGAAAAACATCATGTTATTCATATACCAGAAATGTTTGAAGCTACTGACTGAATGAAAGGAGCTGGCATCTCACTCTCTTTGAATCTTCTTTATCATGCTAGGATTAGCAGGAAAAAGCAAAAAATTTCAGAATTGCACCTTGCAAAGTGGAGATATTACTGTTTGTGCATTTACAATATTCATTGATTTTTGCCATTGAAAAACGTCCAGAAATGTTTGAAGCTACTGACTGAATGAAATGAGCTGACATCTCACTCTCTTTGAATCTTCTTTATCATGCTAGGATTAGCAGGAAAAAGCAAAAAATTTCAGAATTGCACCTTGCAATGTGGAGATATTACTGTTTGTGCATTTACAATATTCATTGATTTTTGCCATTGAAAAACATCATGTTATTGATATACCAGAAATGTTTGAAGCTACTGACTGAATGAAAGGAGCTGGCATGTCACTCTCTTTGAATCTTCTTTATCATGCTAGGATTAGCAGGAAAAAGCAAAAAATTTCAGAATTGCACCTTGCAATGTGGAGATATTACTGTTTGTGCATTTACAATATTCATTGATTTTTGCCATTGAAAAACGTCCAGAAATGTTTGAAGCTACTGACTGAATGAAAGGAGCTGGCATCTCACTCTCTTTGAATCTTCTTTATCATGCTAGGATTAGCAGGAAAAAGCAAAAAATTTCAGAATTGCACCTTGCAATGTGGAGATATTACTGTTTGTGCATTTACAATATTCATTGATTTTTGCCATTGAAAAACGTCCAGAAATGTTTGAAGCTACTGACTGAATGAAAGGAGCTGGCATCTCACTCTCTTTGAATCTTCTTTATCATGCTAGGATTAGCAGGAAAAAGCAAAAAATTTCAGAATTGCACCTTGCAATGTGGAGATATTACTGTTTGTGCATTTACAATATTCATTGATTTTTGCCATTGAAAAACGTCTAGAAATGTTTGAAGCTACTGACTGAATGAAAGGAGCTGGCATCTCACTCTCTTTGAATCTTCTTTATCATGCTAGGATTAGCAGGAAAAAGCAAAAAATTTCAGAATTGCACCTTGCAATGTGGAGATATTACTGTTTGTGCATTTACAATATTCATTGATTTTTGCCATTGAAAAACGTCCAGAAATGTTTGAAGCTACTGACTGAATGAAAGGAGCTGGCATCTCACTCTCTTTGAATCTTCTTTATCATGCTAGGATTAGCAGGAAAAAGCAAAAAATTTCAGAATTGCACCTTGCAATGTGGAGATATTACTGTTTGTGCATTTACAATATTCATTGATTTTTGCCATTGAAAAACATCATGTTATTCATATACCAGAAATGTTTGAAGCTACTGACTGAATGAAAGGAGCTGGCATCTCACTCTCTTTGAATCTTCTTTATCATGCTACGATTAGCAGGAAAAAGCAAAAAATTTCAGAATTGCACCTTGCAATGTGGAGATATTACTGTTTGTGCATTTACAATATTCATTGATTTTTGCCATTGAAAAACATCATGTTATTCATATACCAGAAATGTTTGAAGCTACTGACTGAATGAAAGGAGCTGGCATCTCACTCTCTTTGAATCTTCTTTATCATGCTAGGATTAGCAGGAAAAAGCAAAAAATTTCAGAATTGCACCTTGCAATGTGGAGATATTACTGTTTGTGCATTTACAATATTCATTGATTTTTGCCATTGAAAAACGTCCAGAAATGTTTGAAGCTACTGACTGAATGAAAGGAGCTGACATCTCACTCTCTTTGAATCTTCTTTATCATGCTAGGATTAGCAGGAAAAAGCAAAAAATTTCAGAATTGCACCTTGCAATGTGGAGATATTACTGTTTGTGCATTTACAATATTCATTGATTTTTGCCATTGAAAAACATCCAGAAATGTTTGAAGCTACTGACTGAATGAAAGGAGCTGGCATCTCACTCTCTTTGAATCTTCTTTATCATGCTAGGATTAGCAGGAAAAAGCAAAAAATTTCAGAATTGCACCTTGCAATGTGGAGATATTACTGTTTGTGCATTTACAATATTCATTGATTTTTGCCATTGAAAAACATCATGTTATTCATATACCAGAAATGTTTGAAGCTACTGACTGAATGAAAGGAGCTGGCATGTCACTCTCTTTGAATCTTCTTTATCATGCTAGGATTAGCAGGAAAAAGCAAAAAATTTCAGAATTGCACCTTGCAATGTGGAGATATTACTGTTTGTGCATTTACAATATTCATTGATTTTTGCCATTGAAAAACGTCCAGAAATGTTTGAAGCTACTGACTGAATGAAAGGAGCTGGCATCTCACTCTCTTTGAATCTTCTTTATCATGCTAGGATTAGCAGGAAAAAGCAAAAAATTTCAGAATTGCACCTTGCAATGTGGAGATATTGTTTGTGCATTTACAATATTCATTGATTTTTGCCATTGAAAAACGTCCAGAAATGTTTGAAGCTACTGACTGAATGAAAGGAGCTGGCATCTCACTCTCTTTGAATCTTCTTTATCATGCTAGGATTAGCAGGAAAAATCAAAAAATTTCAGAATTGCACCTTGCAATGTGGAGATATTACTGTTTGTGCATTTACAATATTCATTGATTTTTGCCATTGAAAAACGTCTAGAAATGTTTGAAGCTACTGACTAAATGAAAGGAGCTGGCATCTCACTCTCTTTGAATCTTCTTTATCATGCTAGGATTAGCAGGAAAAAGCAAAAAATTTCAGAATTGCACCTTGCAGTGTGGAGATATTACTGTTTGTGCATTTACAATATTCATTGATTTTTGCCATTGAAAAACATCATGTTATTCATATACCAGAAATGTTTGAAGCTACTGACTGAATGAAAGGAGCTAGCATCTCACTCTCTTTGAATCTTCTTTATCATGCTAGGATTAGCAGGAAAAAGCAAAAAATTTCAGAATTGCACCTTGCAATGTGGAGATTTTACTGTTTGTGCATTTACAATATTCATTGATTTTTGCCATTGAAAAACGTCCAGAAATGTTTGAAGCTACTGACTGAATGAAAGGAGCTGGCATCTCACTCTCTTTGAATCTTCTTTATCATGCTAGGATTAGCAGGAAAAAGCAAAAAATTTCAGAATTGCACCTTGCAATGTGGAGATATTACTGTTTGTGCATTTACAATATTCATTGATTTTTGCCATTGAAAAACGTCCAGAAATGTTTGAAGCTACTGACTGAATGAAAGGAGCTGGCATCTCACTCTCTTTGAATCTTCTTTATCATGCTAGGATTAGCAGGAAAAAGCAAAAAATTTCAGAATTGCACCTTGCAATGTGGAGATATTACTGTTTGTGCATTTACAATATTCATTGATTTTTGCCATTGAAAAACATCATGTTATTCATATACCAGAAATGTTTGAAGCTACTGACTGAATGAAAGGAGCTGGCATCTCACTCTCTTTGAATCTTCTTTATCATGCTAGGATTATCAGGAAAAAGCAAAAAATTTCAGAATTGCACCTTGCAATGTGGAGATATTACTGTTTGTGCATTTACAATATTCATTGATTTTTGCCATTGAAAAACGTCCAGAAATGTTTGAAGCTACTGACTGAATGAAAGGAGCTGGCATCTCACTCTCTTTGAATCTTCTTTATCATGCTAGGATTAGCAGGAAAAAGCAAAAAATTTCAGAATTGCACCTTGCAATGTGGAGATATTACTGTTTGTGCATTTACAATATTCATTGATTTTTGCCATTGAAAAACATCCAGAAATGTTTGAAGCTACTGACTGAATGAAAGGAGCTGGCATCTCACTCTCTTTGAATCTTCTTTATCATGCTAGGATTAGCAGGAAAAAGCAAAAAATTTCAGAATTGCACCTTGCAATGTGGAGATATTACTCTTTGTGCATTTACAATATTCATTGATTTTTGCCATTGAAAAACATGTTTTTCATATACCAGAAATGTTTGAAGCTACTGACTGAATGAAAGGAGCTGGCATCTCACTCTCTTTGAATCTTCTTTATCATGCTAGGATTAGCAGGAAAAAGCAAAAAATTTCAGAATTGCACCTTGCAATGTGGAGATATTATTGTTTGTGCATTTACAATATTCATTGATTTTTGCCATTGAAAAACATGTTTTTCATATACCAGAAATGTTTGAAGCTACTGACTGAATGAAAGGAGCTGGCATCTCACTCTCTTTGAATCTTCTTTATCATGCTAGGATTAGCAGGAAAAAGCAAAAAATTTCAGAATTGCACCTTGCAATGTGGAGATATTACTGTTTGTGCATTTACAATATTCATTGATTTTTGCCATTGAAAAACATGTTTTTCATATACCAGAAATGTTTGAAGCTACTGACTGAATGAAAGGAGCTGGCATCTCACTCTCTTTGAATCTTCTTTATCATGCTAGGATTAGCAGGAAAAAGCAAAAAATTTCAGAATTGCACCTTGCAATGTGGAGATATTACTGTTTGTGCATTTACAATATTCATTGATTTTTGCCATTGAAAAACGTCCAGAAATGTTTGAAGCTACTGACTGAATGAAAGGAGCTGGCATCTCACTCTCTTTGAATCTTCTTTATCATGCTAGGATTAGCAGGAAAAAGCAAAAAATTTCAGAATTGCACCCTGCAATGTGGAGATATTACTGTTTGTGCATTTACAATATTCATTGATTTTTGCCATTGAAAAACCTCCAGAAATGTTTGAAGCTACTGACTGAATGAAAGGAGCTGGCATCTCACTCTCTTTGAATCTTCTTTATCATGCTAGGATTAGCAGGAAAAAGCAAAAAATTTCAGAATTGCACCTTGCAATGTGGAGATATTACTGTTTGTGCATTTACAATATTCATTGATTTTTGCCATTGAAAAACATCATGTTATTCATATACCAGAAATGTTTGAAGCTACTGACTGAATGAAAGGAGCTGGCATCTCAGTCTCTTTGAATCTTCTTTATCATGCTAGGATTAGCAGAAAAAAGCAAAAAATTTCAGAATTGCACCTTGCAATGTGGAGATATTACTGTTTGTGCATTTACAATATTCATTGATTTTTGCCATTGAAAAACGTCCAGAAATGTTTGAAGCTACTGACTGAATGAAAGGAGCTGACATCTCACTCTCTTTGAATCTTCTTTATCATGCTAGGATTAGCAGGAAAAAGGAAAAAATTTCAGAATTGCACCTTGCAATGTGGAGATATTACTGTTTGTGCATTTACAATATTCATTGATTTTTGCCATTGAAAAACATCCAGAAATGTTTGAAGCTACTGACTGAATGAAAGGAGCTGGCATCTCACTCTCTTTGAATCTTCTTTATCATGCTAGGATTAGCAGGAAAAAGCAAAAAATTTCAGAATTGCACCTTGCAATGTGGAGATATTACTGTTTGTGCATTTACAATATTCATTGATTTTTGCCATTGAAAAACATCATGTTATTCATATACCAGAAATGTTTGAAGCTACTGACTGAATGAAAGGAGCTGGCATCTCACTCTCTTTGAATCTTCTTTATCATGCTAGGATTAGCAGGAAAAAGCGAAAAATTTCAGAATTGCACCTTGCAATGTGGAGATATTATTGTTTGTGCATTTACAATATTCATTGATTTTTGCCATTGAAAAACATGTTTTTCATATACCAGAAATGTTTGAAGCTACTGACTGAATGAAAGGAGCTGGTATCTCACTCTCTTTGAATCTTCTTTATCATGCTAGGATTAGCAGGAAAAAGCAAAAAATTTCAGAATTGCACCTTGCAATGTGGAGATATTACTGTTTGTGCATTTACAATATTCATTGATTTTTGCCATTGAAAAACATGTTTTTCATATACCAGAAATGTTTGAAGCTACTGACTGAATGAAAGGAGCTGGCATCTCACTCTCTTTGAATCTTCTTTATCATGCTAGGATTAGCAGGAAAAAGCAAAAAATTTCAGAATTGCACCTTGCAATGTGGAGATATTACTGTTTGTGCATTTACAATATTCATTGATTTTTGCCATTGAAAAACGTCCCGAAATGTTTGAAGCTACTGACTGAATGAAAGGAGCTGGCATCTCACTCTCTTTGAATCTTCTTTATCATGCTAGGATTAGCAGGAAAAAGCAAAAAATTTCAGAATTGCACCCTGCAATGTGGAGATATTACTGTTTGTGCATTTACAATATTCATTGATTTTTGCCATTGAAAAACGTCCAGAAATGTTTGAAGCTACTGACTGAATGAAAGGAGCTGGCATCTCACTCTCTTTGAATCTTCTTTATCATGCTAGGATTAGCAGGAAAAAGCAAAAAATTTCAGAATTGCACCTTGCAATGTGGAGATATTACTGTTTGTGCATTTACAATATTCATTGATTTTTGCCATTGAAAAACATCATGTTATTCATATACCAGAAATGTTTGAAGCTACTGACTGAATGAAAGGAGCTGGCATCTCAGTCTCTTTGAATCTTCTTTATCATGCTAGGATTAGCAGAAAAAAGCAAAAAATTTCAGAATTGCACCTTGCAATGTGGAGATATTACTGTTTGTGCATTTACAATATTCATTGATTTTTGCCATTGAAAAACATCCAGAAATGTTTGAAGCTACTGACTGAATGAAAGGAGCTGGCATCTCACTCTCTTTGAATCTTCTTTATCATGCTAGGATTAGCAGGAAAAAGCAAAAAATTTCAGAATTGCACCTTGCAATGTGGAGATATTACTGTTTGTGCATTTACAATATTCATTGATTTTTGCCATTGAAAAACATCATGTTATTCATATACCAGAAATGTTTGAAGCTACTGACTGAATGAAAGGAGCTGGCATCTCACTCTCTTTGAATCTTCTTTATCATGCTAGGATTAGCAGGAAAAAGCAAAAAATTTCAGAATTGCACCTTGCAATGTGGAGATATTATTGTTTGTGCATTTACAATATTCATTGATTTTTGCCATTGAAAAACATGTTTTTCATATACCAGAAATGTTTGAAGCTACTGACTGAATGAAAGGAGCTGGCATCTCACTCTCTTTGAATCTTCTTTATCATGCTAGGATTAGCAGGAAAAAGCAAAAAATTTCAGAATTGCACCTTGCAATGTGGAGATATTACTGTTTGTGCATTTACAATATTCATTGATTTTTGCCATTGAAAAACATGTTTTTCATATACCAGAAATGTTTGAAGCTACTGACTGAATGAAAGGAGCTGGCATCTCACTCTCTTTGTATCTTCTTTATCATGCTAGGATTAGCAGGAAAAAGCAAAAAATTTCCGAATTGCACCTTGCAATGTGGAGATATTACTGTTTGTGCATTTACAATATTCATTGATTTTTGCCATTGAAAAACGTCCCGAAATGTTTGAAGCTACTGACTGAATGAAAGGAGCTGGCATCTCACTCTCTTTGAATCTTCTTTATCATGCTAGGATTAGCAGGAAAAAGCAAAAAATTTCAGAATTGCACCCTGCAATGTGGAGATATTACTGTTTGTGCATTTACAATATTCATTGATTTTTGCCATTGAAAAACGTCCAGAAATGTTTGAAGCTACTGACTGAATGAAAGGAGCTGGCATCTCACTCTCTTTGAATCTTCTTTATCATGCTAGGATTAGCAGGAAAAAGCAAAAAATTTCAGAATTGCACCTTGCAATGTGGAGATATTACTGTTTGTGCATTTACAATATTCATTGATTTTTGCCATTGAAAAACATCATGTTATTCATATACCAGAAATGTTTGAAGCTACTGACTGAATGAAAGGAGCTGGCATCTCACTCTCTTTGAATCTTCTTTATCATGCTAGGATTAGCAGGAAAAAGCAAAAAATTTCAGAATTGCACCTTGCAATGTGGAGATATTATTGTTTGTGCATTTACAATATTCATTGATTTTTGCCATTGAAAAACATGTTTTTCATATACCAGAAATGTTTGAAGCTACTGACTGAATGAAAGGAGCTGGCATCTCACTTTCTTAGAATCTTCTTTATCATGCTAGGATTAGCAGGAAAAAGCAAAAAATTTCAGAATTGCACCTTGCAATGTGGAGATATTACTTTTTGTGCATTTACAATATTCATTGATTTTTGCCATTGAAAAACATGTTTTTCATATACCAGAAATGTTTGAAGCTACTGACTGAATGAAAGGAGCTGGCATCTCACTCTCTTTGAATCTTCTTTATCATGCAAGGATTAGCAGGAAAAAGCAAAAAATTTCAGAATTGCACCTTGCAATGTGGAGATATTACTGTTTGTGCATTTACAATATTCATTGATTTTTGCCATTGAAAAACGTCCCGAAAAGTTTGAAGCTACTGACTGAATGAAAGGAGCTGGCATCTCACTCTCTTTGAATCTTCTTTATCATGCTAGGATTAGCAGGAAAAAGCAAAAAATTTCAGAATTGCACCCTGCAATGTGGAGATATTACTGTTTGTGCATTTACAATATTCATTGATTTTTGCCATTGAAAAACGTCCAGAAATGTTTGAAGCTACTGACTGAATGAAAGGAGCTGGCATCTCACTCTCTTTGAATCTTCTTTATCATGCTAGGATTAGCAGGAAAAAGCAAAAAATTTCAGAATTGCACCTTGCAATGTGGAGATATTACTGTTTGTGCATTTACAATATTAATTGATTTTTGCCATTGAAAAACATCATGTTATTCATATACCAGAAATGTTTGAAGCTACTGACTGAATGAAAGGAGCTGGCATCTCAGTCTCTTTGAATCTTCTTTATCATGCTAGGATTAGCAGAAAAAAGCAAAAAATTTCAGAATTGCACCTTGCAATGTGGAGATATTACTGTTTGTGCATTTACAATATTCATTGATTTTTGCCATTGAAAAACGTCCAGAAATGTTTGAAGCTACTGACTGAATGAAAGGAGCTGACATCTCACTCTCTTTGAATCTTCTTTATCATGCTAGGATTAGCAGGAAAAAGCAAAAAATTTCAGAATTGCACCTTGCAATGTGGAGATATTACTGTTTGTGCATTTACAATATTCATTGATTTTTGCCATTGAAAAACATCCAGAAATGTTTGAAGCTACTGACTGAATGAAAGGAGCTGGCATCTCACTCTCTTTGAATCTTCTTTATCATGCTAGGATTAGCAGGAAAAAGCAAAAAATTTCAGAATTGCACCTTGCAATGTGGAGATATTACTGTTTGTGCATTTACAATATTCATTGATTTTTGCCATTGAAAAACATCATGTTATTCATATACCAGAAATGTTTGAAGCTACTGACTGAATGAAAGGAGCTGGCATCTCACTCTCTTTGAATCTTCTTTATCATGCTAGGATTAGCAGGAAAAAGCAAAAAATTTCAGAATTGCACCTTGCAATGTGGAGATATTACTGTTTGTGCATTTACAATATTCATTGATTTTTGCCATTGAAAAACGTCCAGAAATGTTTGAAGCTACTGACTGAATGAAAGGAGCTGACATCTCACTCTCTTTGAATCTTCTTTATCATGCTAGGATTAGCAGGAAAAAGCAAAAAATTTCAGAATTGCACCTTGCAATGTGGAGATATTACTGTTTGTGCATTTACAATATTCATTGATTTTTGCCGTGGAAAAACTTCCAGAAAGGTTTGAAGCTACTGACTGAATGAAAGGAGCTGGCATCTCACTCTCTTTGAATCTTCTTTATCATGCTAGGATTAGCAGGAAAAAGCAAAAAAATTCAGAATTGCACCTTGCAATGTGGAGATATTACTGTTTGTGCATTTACAATATTCATTGATTTTTGCCATTGAAAAACGTCCAGAAATGTTTGAAGCTACTGACTGAATGAAAGGAGCTGGCATCTCACTCTCTTTGAATCTTCTTTATCATGCTAGGATTAGCAGGAAAAAGCAAAAAATTTCAGAATTGCACCTTGCAATGTGGAGATATTACTGTTTGTGCATTTACAATATTCATTGATTTTTGCCATTGAAAAACGTCTAGAAATGTTTGAAGCTACTGACTGAATGAAAGGAGCTGGCATCTCACTCTCTTTGAATCTTCTTTATCATGCTAGGATTAGCAGGAAAAAGCAAAAAATTTCAGAATTGCACCTTGCAATGTGGAGATATTACTGTTTGTGCATTTACAATATTCATTGATTTTTGCCATTGAAAAACGTCCAGAAATGTTTGAAGCTACTGACTGAATGAAAGAAGCTGGCATCTCACTCTCTTTGAATCTTCTTTATCATGCTAGGATTAGCAGGAAAAAGCAAAAAATTTCAGAATTGCACCTTGCAATGTGGAGATATTACTGTTTGTGCATTTACAATATTCATTGATTTTTGCCATTGAAAAACATCATGTTATTCATATACCAGAAATGTTTGAAGCTACTGACTGAATGAAAGGAGCTGGCATCTCAGTCTCTTTGAATCTTCTTTATCATGCTAGGATTAGCAGAAAAAAGCAAAAAATTTCAGAATTGCACCTTGCAATGTGGAGATATTATTGTTTGTGCATTTACAATATTCATTGATTTTTGCCATTGAAAAACATGTTTTTCATATACCAGAAATGTTTGAAGCTACTGACTGAATGAAAGGAGCTGGCATCTCACTCTCTTTGAATCTTCTTTATCATGCTAGGATTAACAGGAAAAAGCAAAAAATTTCAGAATTGCACCTTGCAATGTGGAGATATTACTGTTTGTGCATTTACAATATTCATTGATTTTTGCCATTGAAAAACATGTTTTTCATATACCAGAAATGTTTGAAGCTACTGACTGAATGAAAGGAGCTGGCATCTCACTCTCTTTGAATCTTCTTTATCATGCTAGGATTAGCAGGAAAAAGCAAAAAATTTCAGAATTGCACCTTGCAATGTGGAGATATTACTGTTTGTGCATTTACAATATTCATTGATTTTTGCCATTGAAAAACGTCCCGAAATGTTTGAAGCTACTGACTGAATGAAAGGAGCTGGCATCTCACTCTCTTTGAATCTTCTTTATCATGCTAGGATTAGCAGGAAAAAGCAAAAAAATTCAGAATTGCACCCTTCAATGTGGAGATATTACTGTTTGTGCATTTACAATATTCATTGATTTTTGCCATTGAAAAACGTCCAGAAATGTTTGAAGCTACTGACTGAATGAAAGGAGCTGGCATCTCACTCTCTTTGAATCTTCTTTATCATGCTAGGATTAGCAGGAAAAAGCAAAAAATTTCAGAATTGCACCTTGCAATGTGGAGATATTACTGTTTGTGCATTTACAATATTCATTGATTTTTGCCATTGAAAAACATCATGTTATTCATATACCAGAAATGTTTGAAGCTACTGACTGAATGAAAGGAGCTGGCATCTCAGTCTCTTTGAATCTTCTTTATCATGCTAGGATTAGCAGAAAAAAGCAAAAAATTTCAGAATTGCACCTTGCAATGTGGAGATATTACTGTTTGTGCATTTACAATATTCATTGATTTTTGCCATTGAAAAACGTCCAGAAATGTTTGAAGCTACTGACTGAATGAAAGGAGCTGACATCTCACTCTCTTTGAATCTTCTTTATCATGCTAGGATTAGCAGGAAAAAGCAAAAAATTTCAGAATTGCACCTTGCAATGTGGAGATATTACTGTTTGTGCATTTACAATATTCATTGATTTTTGCCATTGAAAAACATCCAGAAATGTTTGAAGCTACTGACTGAATGAAAGGAGCTGGCATCTCACTCTCTTTGAATCTTCTTTATCATGCTAGGATTAGCAGGAAAAAGCAAAAAATTTCAGAATTGCACCTTGCAATGTGGAGATATTACTGTTTGTGCATTTACAATATTCATTGATTTTTGCCATTGAAAAACATCATGTTATTCATATACCAGAAATGTTTGAAGCTACTGACTGAATGAAAGGAGCTGGCATCTCACTCTCTTTGAATCTTCTTTATCATGCTAGGATTAGCAGGAAAAAGCAAAAAATTTCAGAATTGCACCTTGCAATGTGGAGATATTACTGTTTGTGCATTTACAATATTCATTGATTTTTGCCATTGAAAAACGTCCCGAAATGTTTGAAGCTACTGACTGAATGAAAGGAGCTGGCATCTCACTCTCTTTGAATCTTCTTTATCATGCTAGGATTAGCAGGAAAAAGCAAAAAAGTTCAGAATTGCACCCTTCAATGTGGAGATATTACTGTTTGTGCATTTACAATATTCATTGATTTTTGCCATTGAAAAACGTCCAGAAATGTTTGAAGCTACTGACTGAATGAAAGGAGCTGGCATCTCACTCTCTTTGAATCTTCTTTATCATGCTAGGATTAGCAGGAAAAAGCAAAAAATTTCAGAATTGCACCTTGCAATGTGGAGATATTACTGTTTGTGCATTTACAATGTTCATTGATTTTTGCCATTGAAAAACATCATGTTATTCATATACCAGAAATGTTTGAAGCTACTGACTGAATGAAAGGAGCTGGCATCTCACTCTCTTTGAATCTTCTTTATCATGCTAGGGTTAGCAGGAAAAAGCAAAAAATTTCAGAATTGCACCTTGCAATGTGGAGATGTTACTGTTTGTGCATTTACAATATTCATTGATTTTTGCCATTGAAAAACGTCCAGAAATGTTTGAAGCTACTGACTGAATGAAAGGATCTGGCATCTCACTCTCTTTGAATCTTCTTTATCATGCTAGGATTAGCAGGAAAAAGCAAAAAATTTCAGAATTGCACCTTGCAATGTGGAGATATTACTGTTTGTGCATTTACAATATTCATTGATTTTTGCCATTGAAAAACATCATGTTATTCATATACCAGAAATGTTTGAAGCTACTGACTGAATGAAAGGAGCTGGCATCTCACTCTCTTTGAATCTTCTTTATCATGCTAGGATTAGCAGGAAAAAGCAAAAAATTTCAGAATTGCACCTTGCAATGTGGAGATATTACTGTTTGTGCATTTACAATATTCATTGATTTTTGCCATTTAAAAACATGTTTTTCATATACCAGAATTGTTTGAAGCTACTGACTGAATGAAAGGAGCTGGCATCTCACTCTCTTTGAATCTTCTTTATCATGCTAGGATTAGCAGGAAAAAGCAAAAAATTTCAGAATTGCACCTTGCAATGTGGAGATATTACTGTTTGTGCATTTACAATATTCATTGATTTTTGCCATTGAAAAACATCATGTTATTCATATACCAGAAATGTTTGAAGCTACTGACTGAATGAAAGGAGCTGGCATCTCACTCTCTTTGAATCTTCTTTATCATGCTAGGATTAGCAGGAAAAAGCAAAAAATTTCAGAATTGCACCTTGCAATGTGGAGATATTACTGTTTGTGCATTTACAATATTCATTGATTTTTGCCATTGAAAAACGTCCAGAAATGTTTGAAGCTACTGACTGAATGAAAGGATCTGGCATCTCACTCTCTTTGAATCTTCTTTATCATGCTAGGATTAGCAGGAAAAAGCAAAAAATTTCAGAATTGCACCTTGCAATGTGGAGATATTACTGTTTGTGCATTTACAATATTCATTGATTTTTGCCATTGAAAAACATCATGTTATTCATATACCAGAAATGTTTGAAGCTACTGACTGAATGAAAGGAGCTGGCATCTCACTCTCTTTGAATCTTCTTTATCATGCTAGGATTAGCAGGAAAAAGCAAAAAATTTCAGAATTGCACCTTGCAATGTGGAGATATTATTGTTTGTGCATTTACAATATTCATTGATTTTTGCCATTGAAAAACATGTTTTTCATATACCAGAAATGTTTGAAGCTACTGACTGAATGAAAGGAGCTGGCATCTCACTCTCTTTGAATCTTCTTTATCATGCTAGTATTAGCAGGAAAAAGCAAAAAATTTCAGAATTGCACCTTGCAATGTGGAGATATTACTGTTTGTGCATTTACAATATTCATTGATTTTTGCCATTGAAAAACGTCCAGAAATGTTTGAAGCTACTGACTGAATGAAAGGATCTGGCATCTCACTCTCTTTGAATCTTCTTTATCATGCTAGGATTAGCAGGAAAAAGCAAAAAATTTCAGAATTGCACCTTGCAATGTGGAGATATTACTGTTTGTGCATTTACAATATTCATTGATTTTTGCCATTGAAAAACATCATGTTATTCATATACCAGAAATGTTTGAAGCTACTGACTGAATGAAAGGAGCTGGCATCTCACTCTCTTTGAATCTTCTTTATCATGCTAGGATTAGCAGGAAAAAGCAAAAAATTTCAGAATTGCACCTTGCAATGTGGAGATATTATTGTTTGTGCATTTACAATATTCATTGATTTTTGCCATTGAAAAACATGTTTTTCATATACCAGAAATGTTTGAAGCTACTGACTGAATGAAAGGAGCTGGCATCTCACTCTCTTTGAATCTTCTTTATCATGCTAGGATTAGCAGGAAAAAGCAAAAAATTTCAGAATTGCACCTTGCAATGTGGAGATATTACTGTTTGTGCATTTACAATATTCATTGATTTTTGCCATTGAAAAACGTCCAGAAATGTTTGAAGCTACTGACTGAATGAAAGGATCTGGCATCTCACTCTCTTTGAATCTTCTTTATCATGCTAGGATTAGCAGGAAAAAGCAAAAAATTTCAGAATTGCACCTTGCAATGTGGAGATATTACTGTTTGTGCATTTACAATATTCATTGATTTTTGCCATTGAAAAACATCATGTTATTCATATACCAGAAATGTTTGAAGCTACTGACTGAATGAAAGGAGCTGGCATCTCACTCTCTTTGAATCTTCTTTATCATGCTAGGATTAGCAGGAAAAAGCAAAAAATTTCAGAATTGCACCTTGCAATGTGGAGATATTACTGTTTGTGCATTTACAATATTCATTGATTTTTGCCATTGAAAAACATCATGTTATTCATATACCAGAAATGTTTGAAGCTACTGACTGAATGAAAGGAGCTGGCATCTCAGTCTCTTTGAATCTTCTTTATCATGCTAGGATTAGCAGAAAAAAGCAAAAAATTTCAGAATTGCACCTTGCAATGTGGAGATATTACTGTTTGTGCATTTACAATATTCATTGATTTTTGCCATTGAAAAACGTCCAGAAATGTTTGAAGCTACTGACTGAATGAAAGGAGCTGACATCTCACTCTCTTTGAATCTTCTTTATCATGCTAGGATTAGCAGGAAAAAGCAAAAAATTTCAGAATTGCACCTTGCAATGTGGAGATATTACTGTTTGTGCATTTACAATATTCATTGATTTTTGCCATTGAAAAACATCCAGAAATGTTTGAAGCTACTGACTGAATGAAAGGAGCTGGCATCTCACTCTCTTTGAATCTTCTTTATCATGCTAGGATTAGCAGGAAAAAGCAAAAAATTTCAGAATTGCACCTTGCAATGTGGAGATATTACTGTTTGTGCATTTACAATATTCATTGATTTTTGCCATTGAAAAACATCATGTTATTCATATACCAGAAATGTTTGAAGCTACTGACTGAATGAAAGGAGCTGGCATCTCACTCTCTTTGAATCTTCTTTATCATGCTAGGATTAGCAGGAAAAAGCAAAAAATTTCAGAATTGCACCTTGCAATGTGGAGATATTACTGTTTGTGCATTTACAATATTCATTGATTTTTGCCATTGAAAAACGTCCCGAAATGTTTGAAGCTACTGACTGAATGAAAGGAGCTGGCATCTCACTCTCTTTGAATCTTCTTTATCATGCTAGGATTAGCAGGAAAAAGCAAAAAAGTTCAGAATTGCACCCTTCAATGTGGAGATATTACTGTTTGTGCATTTACAATATTCATTGATTTTTGCCATTGAAAAACGTCCAGAAATGTTTGAAGCTACTGACTGAATGAAAGGAGCTGGCATCTCACTCTCTTTGAATCTTCTTTATCATGCTAGGATTAGCAGGAAAAAGCAAAAAATTTCAGAATTGCACCTTGCAATGTGGAGATATTACTGTTTGTGCATTTACAATGTTCATTGATTTTTGCCATTGAAAAACATCATGTTATTCATATACCAGAAATGTTTGAAGCTACTGACTGAATGAAAGGAGCTGGCATCTCAGTCTCTTTGAATCTTCTTTATCATGCTAGGATTAGCAGAAAAAAGCAAAAAATTTCAGAATTGCACCTTGCAATGTGGAGATATTACTGTTTGTGCATTTACAATATTCATTGATTTTTGCCATTGAAAAACGTCCAGAAATGTTTGAAGCTACTGACTGAATGAAAGGAGCTGACATCTCACTCTCTTTGAATCTTCTTTATCATGCTAGGATTAGCAGGAAAAAGCAAAAAATTTCAGAATTGCACCTTGCAATGTGGAGATATTACTGTTTGTGCATTTACAATATTCATTGATTTTTGCCATTGAAAAACATCCAGAAATGTTTGAAGCTACTGACTGAATGAAAGGAGCTGGCATCTCACTCTCTTTGAATCTTCTTTATCATGCTAGGATTAGCAGGAAAAAGCAAAAAATTTCAGAATTGCACCTTGCAATGTGGAGATATTACTGTTTGTGCATTTACAATATTCATTGATTTTTGCCATTGAAAAACATCATGTTATTCATATACCAGAAATGTTTGAAGCTACTGACTGAATGAAAGGAGCTGGCATCTCACTCTCTTTGAATCTTCTTTATCATGCTAGGGTTAGCAGGAAAAAGCAAAAAATTTCAGAATTGCACCTTGCAATGTGGAGATGTTACTGTTTGTGCATTTACAATATTCATTGATTTTTGCCATTGAAAAACGTCCAGAAATGTTTGAAGCTACTGACTGAATGAAAGGATCTGGCATCTCACTCTCTTTGAATCTTCTTTATCATGCTAGGATTAGCAGGAAAAAGCAAAAAATTTCAGAATTGCACCTTGCAATGTGGAGATATTACTGTTTGTGCATTTACAATATTCATTGATTTTTGCCATTGAAAAACATCATGTTATTCATATACCAGAAATGTTTGAAGCTACTGACTGAATGAAAGGAGCTGGCATCTCACTCTCTTTGAATCTTCTTTATCATGCTAGGATTAGCAGGAAAAAGCAAAAAATTTCAGAATTGCACCTTGCAATGTGGAGATATTACTGTTTGTGCATTTACAATATTCATTGATTTTTGCCATTTAAAAACATGTTTTTCATATACCAGAATTGTTTGAAGCTACTGACTGAATGAAAGGAGCTGGCATCTCACTCTCTTTGAATCTTCTTTATCATGCTAGGATTAGCAGGAAAAAGCAAAAAATTTCAGAATTGCACCTTGCAATGTGGAGATATTACTGTTTGTGCATTTACAATATTCATTGATTTTTGCCATTGAAAAACATCATGTTATTCATATACCAGAAATGTTTGAAGCTACTGACTGAATGAAAGGAGCTGGCATCTCACTCTCTTTGAATCTTCTTTATCATGCTAGGATTAGCAGGAAAAAGCAAAAAATTTCAGAATTGCACCTTGCAATGTGGAGATATTACTGTTTGTGCATTTACAATATTCATTGATTTTTGCCATTGAAAAACGTCCAGAAATGTTTGAAGCTACTGACTGAATGAAAGGATCTGGCATCTCACTCTCTTTGAATCTTCTTTATCATGCTAGGATTAGCAGGAAAAAGCAAAAAATTTCAGAATTGCACCTTGCAATGTGGAGATATTACTGTTTGTGCATTTACAATATTCATTGATTTTTGCCATTGAAAAACATCATGTTATTCATATACCAGAAATGTTTGAAGCTACTGACTGAATGAAAGGAGCTGGCATCTCACTCTCTTTGAATCTTCTTTATCATGCTAGGATTAGCAGGAAAAAGCAAAAAATTTCAGAATTGCACCTTGCAATGTGGAGATATTATTGTTTGTGCATTTACAATATTCATTGATTTTTGCCATTGAAAAACATGTTTTTCATATACCAGAAATGTTTGAAGCTACTGACTGAATGAAAGGAGCTGGCATCTCACTCTCTTTGAATCTTCTTTATCATGCTAGTATTAGCAGGAAAAAGCAAAAAATTTCAGAATTGCACCTTGCAATGTGGAGATATTACTGTTTGTGCATTTACAATATTCATTGATTTTTGCCATTGAAAAACGTCCAGAAATGTTTGAAGCTACTGACTGAATGAAAGGATCTGGCATCTCACTCTCTTTGAATCTTCTTTATCATGCTAGGATTAGCAGGAAAAAGCAAAAAATTTCAGAATTGCACCTTGCAATGTGGAGATATTACTGTTTGTGCATTTACAATATTCATTGATTTTTGCCATTGAAAAACATCATGTTATTCATATACCAGAAATGTTTGAAGCTACTGACTGAATGAAAGGAGCTGGCATCTCACTCTCTTTGAATCTTCTTTATCATGCTAGGATTAGCAGGAAAAAGCAAAAAATTTCAGAATTGCACCTTGCAATGTGGAGATATTATTGTTTGTGCATTTACAATATTCATTGATTTTTGCCATTGAAAAACGTCCAGAAATGTTTGAAGCTACTGACTGAATGAAAGGATCTGGCATCTCACTCTCTTTGAATCTTCTTTATCATGCTAGGATTAGCAGGAAAAAGCAAAAAATTTCAGAATTGCACCTTGCAATGTGGAGATATTACTGTTTGTGCATTTACAATATTCATTGATTTTTGCCATTGAAAAACATCATGTTATTCATATACCAGAAATGTTTGAAGCTACTGACTGAATGAAAGGAGCTGGCATCTCACTCTCTTTGAATCTTCTTTATCATGCTAGGATTAGCAGGAAAAAGCAAAAAATTTCAGAATTGCACCTTGCAATGTGGAGATATTACTGTTTGTGCATTTACAATATTCATTGATTTTTGCCATTGAAAAACATGTTTTTCATATACCAGAAATGTTTGAAGCTACTGACTGAATGAAAGGAGCTGGCATCTCACTCTCTTTGAATCTTCTTTATCATGCAAGGATTAGCAGGAAAAAGCAAAAAATTTCAGAATTGCACCTTGCAATGTGGAGATATTACTGTTTGTGCATTTACAATATTCATTGATTTTTGCCATTGAAAAACGTCCCGAAATGTTTGAAGCTACTGACTGAATGAAAGGAGCTGGCATCTCACTCTCTTTGAATCTTCTTTATCATGCTAGGATTAGCAGGAAAAAGCAAAAAATTTCAGAATTGCACCCTGCAATGTGGAGATATTACTGTTTGTGCATTTACAATATTCATTGATTTTTGCCATTGAAAAACGTCCAGAAATGTTTGAAGCTACTGACTGAATGAAAGGAGCTGGCATCTCACTCTCTTTGAATCTTCTTTATCATGCTAGGATTAGCAGGAAAAAGCAAAAAATTTCAGAATTGCACCTTGCAATGTGGAGATATTACTGTTTGTGCATCTACAATATTCATTGATTTTTGCCATTGAAAAACATCATGTTATTCATATACCAGAAATGTTTGAAGCTACGGACTGAATGAAAGGAGCTGGCATCTCAGTCTCTTTGAATCTTCTTTATCATGATAGGATTAGCAGAAAAAAGCAAAAAATTTCAGAATTGCACCTTGCAATGTGGAGATATTACTGTTTGTGCATTTACAATATTCATTGATTTTTGCCATTGAAAAACGTCCAGAAATGTTTGAAGCTACTGACTGAATGAAAGGAGCTGACATCTCACTCTCTTTGAATCTTCTTTATCATGCTAGGATTAGCAGGAAAAAGCAAAAAATTTCAGAATTGCACCTTGCAATGTGGAGATATTACTGTTTGTGCATTTACAATATTCATTGATTTTTGCCATTGAAAAACATCCAGAAATGTTTGAAGCTACTGACTGAATGAAAGGAGCTGGCATCTCACTCTCTTTGAATCTTCTTTATCATGCTAGGATTAGCAGGAAAAAGCAAAAAATTTCAGAATTGCACCTTGCAATGTGGAGATATTACTGTTTGTGCATTTACAATATTCATTGATTTTTGCCATTGAAAAACATCATGTTATTCATATACCAGAAATGTTTGAAGCTACTGACTGAATGAAAGGAGCTGGCATCTCACTCTCTTTGAATCTTCTTTATCATGCTAGGATTAGCAGGAAAAAGCAAAAAATTTCAGAATTGCACCTTGCAATGTGGAGATATTACTGTTTGTGCATTTACAATATTCATTGATTTTTGCCATTGAAAAACGTCCAGAAATGTTTGAAGCTACTGACTGAATGAAAGGAGCTGACATCTCACTCTCTTTGAATCTTCTTTATCATGCTAGGATTAGCAGGAAAAAGCAAAAAATTTCAGAATTGCACCTTGCAATGTGGAGATATTACTGTTTGTGCATTTACAATATTCATTGATTTTTGCCATTGAAAAACTTCCAGAAATGTTTGAAGCTACTGACTGAATGAAAGGAGCTGGCATCTCACTCTCTTTGAATCTTCTTTATCATGCTAGGATTAGCAGGAAAAAGCAAAAAATTTCAGAATTGCACCTTGCAATGTGGAGATATTACTGTTTGTGCATTTACAATATTCATTGATTTTTGCCATTGAAAAACATCATGTTATTCATATACCAGAAATGTTTGAAGCTACTGACTGAATGAAAGGAGCTGGCATCTCAGTCTCTTTGAATCTTCTTTATCATGCTAGGATTAGCAGAAAAAAGCAAAAAATTTCAGAATTGCACCTTGCAATGTGGAGATATTACTGTTTGTGCATTTACAATATTCATTGATTTTTGCCATTGAAAAACGTCCAGAAATGTTTGAAGCTACTGACTGAATGAAAGGAGCTGACATCTCACTCTCTTTGAATCTTCTTTATCATGCTAGGATTAGCAGGAAAAAGCAAAAAATTTCAGAATTGCACCTTGCAATGTGGAGATATTACTGTTTGTGCATTTACAATATTCATTGATTTTTGCCATTGAAAAACATCCAGAAATGTTTGAAGCTACTGACTGAATGAAAGGAGCTGGCATCTCACTCTCTTTGAATCTTCTTTATCATGCTAGGATTAGCAGGAAAAAGCAAAAAATTTCAGAATTGCACCTTGCAATGTGGAGATATTACTGTTTGTGCATTTACAATATTCATTGATTTTTGCCATTGAAAAACATCATGTTATTCATATACCAGAAATGTTTGAAGCTACTGACTGAATGAAAGGAGCTGGCATCTCAGTCTCTTTGAATCTTCTTTATCATGCTAGGATTAGCAGAAAAAAGCAAAAAATTTCAGAATTGCACCTTGCAATGTGGAGATATTACTGTTTGTGCATTTACAATATTCATTGATTTTTGCCATTGAAAAACGTCCAGAAATGTTTGAAGCTACTGACTGAATGAAAGGAGCTGACATCTCACTCTCTTTGAATCTTCTTTATCATGCTAGGATTAGCAGGAAAAAGCAAAAAATTTCAGAATTGCACCTTGCAATGTGGAGATATTACTGTTTGTGCATTTAAAATATTCATTGATTTTTGCCATTGAAAAACATCATGTTATTCATATACCAGAAATGTTTGAAGCTACTGACTGAATGAAAGGAGCTGGCATCTCACTCTCTTTGAATCTTCTTTATCATGCTAGGATTAGCAGGAAAAAGCAAAAAATTTCAGAATTGCACCTTGCAATGTGGAGATATTACTGTTTGTGCATTTACAATATTCATTGATTTTTGCCATTGAAAAACGTCCAGAAATGTTTGAAGCTACTGACTGAATGAAAGGAGCTGACATCTCACTCTCTTTGAATCTTCTTTATCATGCTAGGATTAGCAGGAAAAAGCAAAAAATTTCAGAATTGCACCTTGCAATGTGGAGATATTACTGTTTGTGCATTTACAATATTCATTGATTTTTGCCATTGAAAAACATCATGTTATTCATATACCAGAAATGTTTGAAGCTACTGACTGAATGAAAGGAGCTGGCATCTCAGTCTCTTTGAATCTTCTTTATCATGCTAGGATTAGCAGAAAAAAGCAAAAAATTTCAGAATTGCACCTTGCAATGTGGAGATATTACTGTTTGTGCATTTACAATATTCATTGATTTTTGCCATTGAAAAACGTCCAGAAATGTATGAAGCTACTGACTGAATGAAAGGAGCTGACATCTCACTCTCTTTGAATCTTCTTTATCATGCTAGGATTAGCAGGAAAAAGCAAAAAATTTCAGAATTGCACCTTGCAATGTGGAGATATTACTGTTTGTGCATTTACAATATTCATTGATTTTTGCCATTGAAAAACATCCAGAAATGTTTGAAGCTACTGACTGAATGAAAGGAGCTGGCATCTCACTCTCTTTGAATCTTCTTTATCATGCTAGGATTAGCAGGAAAAAGCAAAAAATTTCAGAATTGCACCTTGCAATGTGGAGATATTACTGTTTGTGCATTTACAATATTCATTGATTTTTGCCATTGAAAAACATCATGTTATTCATATACCAGAAATGTTTGAAGCTACTGACTGAATGAAAGGAGCTGGCATCTCACTCTCTTTGAATCTTCTTTATCATGCTAGGATTAGCAGGAAAAAGCAAAAAATTTCAGAATTGCACCTTGCAATGTGGAGATATTACTGTTTGTGCATTTACAATATTCATTGATTTTTGCCATTGAAAAACGTCCAGAAATGTTTGAAGCTACTGACTGAATGAAAGGAGCTGACATCTCACTCTCTTTGAATCTTCTTTATCATGCTAGGATTAGCAGGAAAAAGCAAAAAATTTCAGAATTGCACCTTGCAATGTGGAGATATTACTGTTTGTGCATTTACAATATTCATTGATTTTTGCCA
The DNA here is from genome assembly GCF_046119375.1 of Phyllobates terribilis. Classification (NCBI taxonomy): domain Eukaryota; kingdom Metazoa; phylum Chordata; class Amphibia; order Anura; family Dendrobatidae; genus Phyllobates; species Phyllobates terribilis. The sequence continues at coordinate 142,866 of NW_027364119.1, read as the reverse complement.
TTGAAAAACTTCCAGAAATGTTTGAAGCTACTGACTGAATGAAAGGAGCTGGCATCTCACTCTCTTTGAATCTTCTTTATCATGCTAGGATTAGCAGGAAAAAGCAAAAAATTTCAGAATTGCACCTTGCAATGTGGAGATATTACTGTTTGTGCATTTACAATATTCATTGATTTTTGCCATTGAAAAACATCATGTTATTCATATACCAGAAATGTTTGAAGCTACTGACTGAATGAAAGGAGCTGGCATCTCACTCTCTTTGAATCTTCTTTATCATGCTAGGATTAGCAGGAAAAAGCAAAAAAATTCAGAATTTCACCTTGCAATGTGGAGATATTACTGTTTGTGCATTTACAATATTCATTGATTTTTGCCATTGAATAACGTCCAGAAATGTTTGAAGCTACTGACTGAATGAAAGGAGCTGGCATCTCACTCTCTTTGAATCTTCTTTATCATGCTAGGATTAGCAGGAAAAAGCAAAAAATTTCAGAATTGCACCTTGCAATGTGGAGATATTACTGTTTGTGCATTTACAATATTCATTGATTTTTGCCATTGAAAAACGTCCAGAAATGTTTGAAGCTACTGACTGAATGAAAGGAGCTGGCATCTCACTCTCTTTGAATCTTCTTTATCATGCTAGGATTAGCAGGAAAAAGCAAAAAATTTCAGAATTGCACCTTGCAATGTGGAGATATTACTGTTTGTGCATTTACAATATTCATTGATTTTTGCCATTGAAAAACATCTAGAAATGTTTGAAGCTACTGACTGAATGAAAGGAGCTGGCATCTCACTCTCTTTGAATCTTCTTTATCATGCTAGGATTAGCAGGAAAAAGCAAAAAATTTCAGAATTGCACCTTGCAATGTGGAGATATTACTGTTTGTGCATTTACAATATTCATTGATTTTTGCCATTGAAAAATGTCCAGAAATGTTTGAAGCTACTGACTGAATGAAAGGAGCTGGCATCTCACTCTCTTTGAATCTTCTTTATCATGCTAGGATTAGCAGGAAAAAGCAAAAAATTTCAGAATTGCACCTTGCAATGTGGAGATATTACTGTTTGTGCATTTACAATATTCATTGATTTTTGCCATTGAAAAACATCATGTTATTCATATACCAGAAATGTTTGAAGCTACTGACTGAATGAAAGGAGCTGGCATCTCACTCTCTTTGAATCTTCTTTATCATGCTAGGATTAGCAGGAAAAAGCAAAAAATTTCAGAATTGCACCTTGCAATGTGGAGATATTACTGTTTGTGCATTTACAATATTCATTGATTTTTGCCATTGAAAAACGTCCAGAAATGTTTGAAGCTACTGACTGAATGAAAGGAGCTGACATCTCACTCTCTTTGAATCTTCTTTATCATGCTAGGATTAGCAGGAAAAAGCAAAAAATTTCAGAATTGCACCTTGCAATGTGGAGATATTACTGTTTGTGCATTTACAATATTCATTGATTTTTGCCATTGAAAAACATCCAGAAATGTTTGAAGCTACTGACTGAATGAAAGGAGCTGGCATCTCACTCTCTTTGAATCTTCTTTATCATGCTAGGATTAGCAGGAAAAAGCAAAAAATTTCAGAATTGCACCTTGCAATGTGGAGATATTACTGTTTGTGCATTTACAATATTCATTGATTTTTGCCATTGAAAAACATCATGTTATTCATATACCAGAAATGTTTGAAGCTACTGACTGAATGAAAGGAGCTGGCATCTCACTCTCTTTGAATCTTCTTTATCATGCTAGGATTAGCAGGAAAAAGCAAAAAATTTCAGAATTGCACCTTGCAATGTGGAGATATTACTGTTTGTGCATTTACAATATTCATTGATTTTTGCCATTGAAAAACGTCCAGAAATGTTTGAAGCTACTGACTGAATGAAAGGAGCTGGCATCTCACTCTCTTTGAATCTTCTTTATCATGCTAGGATTAGCAGGAAAAAGCAAAAAATTTCAGAATTGCACCTTGCAATGTGGAGATATTGTTTGTGCATTTACAATATTCATTGATTTTTGCCATTGAAAAACGTCCAGAAATGTTTGAAGCTACTGACTGAATGAAAGGAGCTGGCATCTCACTCTCTTTGAATCTTCTTTATCATGCTAGGATTAGCAGGAAAAAGCAAAAAATTTCAGAATTGCACCTTGCAATGTGGAGATATTATTGTTTGTGCATTTACAATATTCATTGATTTTTGCCATTGAAAAACATCATGTTATTCATATACCAGAAATGTTTGAAGCTACTGACTGAATGAAAGGAGCTGGCATCTCACTCTCTTTGAATCTTCTTTATCATGCTAGGATTAGCAGGAAAAAGCAAAAAATTTCAGAATTGCACCTTGCAATGTGGAGATATTACTGTTTGTGCATTTACAATATTCATTGATTTTTTCAATTGAAAAACGTCCAGAAATGTTTGAAGCTACTGACTGAATGAAAGGAGCTGGCATCTCACTCTCAATGAATCTTCTTTATCATGCTAGTATTAGCAGGAAAAAGCAAAAAATTTCAGAATTGCACCTTGCTATGTGGAGATATTATTGTTTGTGCATTTACAATATTCATTGATTTTTGCCATTGAAAAACATGTTTTTCATATACCAGAAATGTTTGAAGCTACTGACTAAATGAAAGGAGCTGGCATCTCACTCTCTTTGAATCTTCTTTATCATGCTAGGATTAGCAGGAAAAAGCAAAAAATTTCAGAATTGCACCTTGCAATGTGGAGATATTACTGTCTGTGCATTTACAATATTCATTGATTTTTGCCATTGAAAAACATGTTTTTCATATACCAGAAATGTTTGAAGCTACTGACTGAATGAAAGGAGCTGGCATCTCACTCTCTTTGAATCTTCTTTATCATGCTAGGATTAGCAGGAAAAAGCAAAAAATTTCAGAATTGCACCTTGCAATGTGGAGATATTACTGTTTGTGCATTTACAATATTCATTGATTTTTGCCATTGAAAAACATCATGTTATTCATATACCAGAAATGTTTGAAGCTACTGACTGAATGAAAGGAGCTGGCATCTCACTCTCTTTGAATCTTCTTTATCATGCTAGGATTAGCAGGAAAAAGCAAAAAATTTCAGAATTGCACCTTGCAATGTGGAGATATTATTGTTTGTGCATTTACAATATTCATTGATTTTTGCCATTGAAAAACATGTTTTTCATATACCAGAAATGTTTGAAGCTACTGACTGAATGAAAGGAGCTGGCATCTCACTCTCTTTGAATCTTCTTTATCATGCTAGGATTAGCAGGAAAAAGCAAAAAATTTCAGAATTGCACCTTGCAATGTGGAGATATTACTGTTTGTGCATTTACAATATTCATTGATTTTTGCCATTGAAAAACATGTTTTTCATATACCAGAAATGTTTGAAGCTACTGACTGAATGAAAGGAGCTGGCATCTCACTCTCTTTGAATCTTCTTTATCATGCTAGGATTAGCAGGAAAAAGCAAAAAATTTCAGAATTGCACCTTGCAATGTGGAGATATTACTGTTTGTGCATTTACAATATTCATTGATTTTTGCCATTGAAAAACATCATGTTATTCATATACCAGAAATGTTTGAAGCTACTGACTGAATGAAAGGAGCTGGCATCTCACTCTCTTTGAATCTTCTTTATCATGCTAGGATTAGCAGGAAAAAGCAAAAAATTTCAGAATTGCACCTTGCAATGTGGAGATATTACTGTTTGTGCATTTACAATATTCATTGATTTTTGCCATTGAAAAACATCATGTTATTCATATACCAGAAATGTTTGAAGCTACTGACTGAATGAAAGGAGCTGGCATCTCACTCTCTTTGAATCTTCTTTATCATGCTAGGATTAGCAGGAAAAAGCAAAAAATTTCAGAATTGCACCTTGCAATGTGGAGATATTATTGTTTGTGCATTTACAATATTCATTGATTTTTGCCATTGAAAAACATGTTTTTCATATACCAGAAATGTTTGAAGCTACTGACTGAATGAAAGGAGCTGGCATCTCACTCTCTTTGAATCTTCTTTATCATGCTAGGATTAGCAGGAAAAAGCAAAAAATTTCAGAATTGCACCTTGCAATGTGGAGATATTACTGTTTGTGCATTTACAATATTCATTGATTTTTGCCATTGAAAAACATGTTTTTCATATACCAGAAATGTTTGAAGCTACTGACTGAATGAAAGGAGCTGGCATCTCACTCTCTTTGAATCTTCTTTATCATGCTAGGATTAGCAGGAAAAAGCAAAAAATTTCAGAATTGCACCTTGCAATGTGGAGATATTACTGTTTGTGCATTTACAATATTCATTGATTTTTGCCATTGAAAAACGTCCCGAAATGTTTGAAGCTACTGACTGAATGAAAGGAGCTGGCATCTCACTCTCTTTGAATCTTCTTTATCATGCTAGGATTAGCAGGAAAAAGCAAAAAATTTCAGAATTGCACCCTGCAATGTGGAGATATTACTGTTTGTGCATTTACAATATTCATTGATTTTTGCCATTGAAAAACGTCCAGAAATGTTTGAAGCTACTGACTGAATGAAAGGAGCTGGCATCTCACTCTCTTTGAATCTTCTTTATCATGCTAGGATTAGCAGGAAAAAGCAAAAAATTTCAGAATTGCACCTTGCAATGTGGAGATATTACTGTTTGTGCATTTACAATATTCATTGATTTTTGCCATTGAAAAACATCATGTTATTCATATACCAGAAATGTTTGAAGCTACTGACTGAATGAAAGGAGCTGGCATCTCACTCTCTGAATCTTCTTTATCATGCTAGGATTAGCAGGAAAAAGCAAAAAATTTCAGAATTGCTCCTTGCAATGTGGAGATATTACTGTTTGTGCATTTACAATATTCATTGATTTTTGCCATTGAAAAACATGTTTTTCATATACCAGAAATGTTTGAAGCTACTGACTGAATGAAAGGAGCTGGCATCTCACTCTCTTTGAATCTTCTTTATCATGCTAGGATTAGCAGGAAAAAGCAAAAAATTTCAGAATTGCACCTTGCAATGTGGAGATATTACTGTTTGTGCATTTACAATATTCATTGATTTTTGCCATTGAAAAACATGTTTTTCATATACCAGAAATGTTTGAAGCTACTGACTGAATGAAAGGAGCTGGCATCTCACTCTCTTTGAATCTTTTTTATCATGCTAGGATTAACAGGAAAAAGCAAAAAATTTCAGAATTGCACCTTGCAATGTGGAGATATTACTGTTTGTGCATTTACAATATTCATTGATTTTTGCCATTGAAAAACGTCCAGAAATGATTGAAGCTACTGACTGAATGAAAGGAGCTGGCATCTCACTCTCTTTGAATCTTCTTTATCATGCTAAGAGGAGCAGGAAAAAGCAAAAAATTTCAGAATTGCACCTTGCAATGCGGAGAAATTACTGTTTGTGCATTTACAATATTCATTGATTTTTGCCATTGAAAAACATGTTATTCATATACCAGAAATGTTTGAAGCTACTGACTGAATGAAAGGAGCTGGCATCTCACTCTCTTTGAATCTTCTTTTTTATGCTAAGAGGAGCAGGAAAAAGCAAAAAATTTCAGAATTGCACCTTGCAATGCGGAAAAATTAGTTTGTGCATTTACAATATTCATTGATTTTTGCCATTGAAAAACGTCCAGAAATGATTGAAGCTACTGACTGAATGAAAGGAGCTGGCATCTCACTCTCTTTGAATCTTCTTTATCATGCTAAGAGGAGCAGGAAAAAGCAAAAAATTTCAGAATTGCACCTTGCAATGCGGAGAAATTACTGTTTTGTGCATTTACAATATTCATTGATTTTTGACATTGAAAAACATCATGTTATTCATATACCAGAAATGTTTGAAGCTACTGACTGAATGAAAGGAGCTGGCATCTCATTCTCTTTGAATCTTCTTTATCATGCTAAGAGGAGCAGGAAAAAGCAAAAAATTTCAGAATTGCACCTTGCAATGCGGAGAAATTACTGTTTGTGCATTTACAATATTCATTGATTTTTGCCATTGAAAAACATCATGTTATTCATATACCAGAAATGTTTGAAGCTACTGACTGAATGAAAGGAGCTGGCATCTCACTCTCTTTGAATCTTCTTTATCATGCTAAGAGGAGCAGGAAAAAGCAAAAAATATCAGAATTGCACCTTGCAATGCGGAGAAATTACTCTTTGTGCATTTACAATATTCATTGATTTTTGCCATTGAAAAACATCATGTTATTCATATACCAGAAATGTTTGAAGCTACTGTCTGAATGAAATGAGCTTGCATTTCACTCTCTTTGAATCTTCTTTATCATGCTAAGAGGAGCAGGAAAAAGCAAAAAATTTCAGAATTGCACCTTGCAATGCGGAGAAATTACTGTTTGTGCATTTACAATATTCATTGATTTTTGCCATTGAAAAACGTCCAGAAATGATTGAAGCTACTGACTGAATGAAAGGAGCTGGCATCTCACTCTCTTTGAATCTTCTTTATCATGCTAAGAGGAGCAGGAAAAAGCAAAAAATTTCAGAATTGCACCTTGCAATGCGGAGAAATTACTGTTTGTGCATTTACAATATTCATTGATTTTTGCCATTGAAAAATATGTTATTCATATACCAGAAATGTTTGAAGCTACTGACTGAATGAAAGGAGCTGGCATCTCACTCTCTTTGAATCTTCTTTATCATGCTAAGAGGAGCAGGAAAAAGCAAAAAATTTCAGAATTGCACCTTGCAATGCGGAGAAATTAGTTTGTGCATTTACAATATTCATTGATTTTTGCCATTGAAAAACGTCCAGAAATGTTTGAAGCTACTGACTGAATGAAAGGAGCTGGCATCTCACTCTCTTTGAATCTTCTTTATCATGCTAAGAGGAGCAGGAAAAAGCAAAAAATTTCAGAATTGCACCTTGCAATGCGGAGAAATTACTGTTTGTGCATTTACAATATTCATTGATTTTTGCCATTGAAAAACGTCCAGAAATGTTTGAAGCTACTGACTGAATGAAAGGAGCTGGCATCTCACTCTCTTTGAATCTTCTTTATCATGCTAAGAGGAGCAGGAAAAAGCAAAAAAATTCAGAATTGCACCTTGCAATGCGGAGAAATTACTGTTTGTGCATTTACAATATTCATTGATTTTTGCCATTGAAAAACATCATGTTATTCATATACCAGAAATGATTGAAGCTACTGACTGAATGAAAGAGCTGGCATCTCACTCTCTTTGAATCTTCTTTATCATGCTAAGAGGAGCAGGAAAAAGCAAAAAATTTCAGAATTGCACCTTGCAATGCGGAGAAATTACTGTTTGTGCATTTACAATATTCATTGATTTTTGCCATTGAAAAACGTCCAGAAATGTTTGAAGCTACTGACTGAATGAAAGGAGCTGGCATCTCACTCTCTTTGAATCTTGTTTATCATGCTAAGAGGAGCAGGAAAAAGCAAAAAATTTCAGAATTGCACCTTGCAATGCGGAGAAATTACTGTTTTTGCATTTACAATATTCATTGATTTTTGCCATTGAAAAACGTCCAGAAATGTTTGAAGCTACTGACTGAATGAAAGGAGCTGCCATCTCACTCTCTTTGAATATTCTTTATCATGCTAAGAGGAGCAGGAAAAAGCAAAAAATTTCAGAATTGCACCTTGCAATGCGGAGAAAATACTGTTTGTGCATTTACAATATTCATTGATTTTTCCCATTGAAAAACATCATGTTATTCATATACCAGAAATGTTTGAAGCTACTGACTGAATGAAAGGAGCTGGCATCTCACTCTCTTTGAATCTTCTTTATCATGCTAAGAGGAGCAGGAAAAATCAAAAAATTTCAGAATTGCACCTTGCAATGCGGAGAAATTACTGTTTGTGCATTTACAATATTCATTGATTTTTGCCATTGAAAAACGTCCAGAAATGATTGAAGCTACTGACTGAATGAAAGGAGCTGGCATCTCACTCTCTTTGAATCTTCTTTATCATGCTAAGAGGAGCAGGAAAAAGCAAAAAATTTCAGAATTGCACCTTGCAATGCGGAGAAATTACTGTTTGTGCATTTACAATATTCATTGATTTTTGCTATTGAAAAACGTCCAGAAATGTTTGAAGCTACTGACTGAATGAAAGGAGCTGGCATCTCACTCTCTTTGAATCTTCTTTATCATGCTAAGAGGAGCAGGAAAAAGCAAAAAATTTCAGAATTGCACCTTGCAATGTGGAGAAATTACTGTTTGTGCATTTACAATATTCATTGATTTTTGCCATTGAAAAACGTCCAGAAATGATTGAAGCTACTGACTGAATGAAAGGAGCTGGCATCTCACTCTCTTTGAATCTTCTTTATCATGCTAAGAGGAGCAGGAAAAAGCAAAAAATTTCAGAATTGCACCTTGCAATGCGGAGAAATTACTGTTTGTGCATTTACAATATTCATTGATTTTTGCCATTGAAAAACATCATGTTATTCATATACCAGAAATGTTTGAAGCTACTGACTGAATGAAAGGAGCTGCCATCTCACTCTCTTTGAATCTTCTTTATCATGCTAAGAGGAGCAGGAAAAAGCAAAAAATTTCAGAATTGCACCTTGCAATGCGGAGAAATTACTGTTTGTGCATTTACAATATTCATTGATTTTTGCCATTAAAAAACGTCCAGAAATGATTGAAGCTACTGACTGAATGAAAGGAGCTGGCATCTCACTCTCTTTGAATCTTCTTTATCATGCTAAGAGGAGCAGGAAAAAGCAAAAAATTTCAGAATTGCACCTTGCATTGCGGAGAAATTACTGTTTGTGCATTTACAATATTCATTGATTTTTCCCATTGAAAAACATCATGTTATTCATATACCAGAAATGTTTGAAGCTACTGACTGAATGAAAGGAGCTGGCATCTCACTCTCTTTGAATCTTCTTTATCATGCTAAGAGGAGCAGGAAAAATCAAAAAATTTCAGAATTGCACCTTGCAATGCGGAGAAATTACTGTTTGTGCATTTACAATATTCATTGATTTTTGCCATTGAAAAATGTCCAGAAATGATTGAAGCTACTGACTGAATGAAAGGAGCTGGCATCTCACTCTCTTTGAATCTTCTTTATCATGCTAAGAGGAGCAGGAAAAAGCAAAAAATTTCAGAATTGCACCTTGCAATGCGGAGAAATTACTGTTTGTGCATTTACAATATTCATTGATTTTTGCTATTGAAAAACGTCCAGAAATGTTTGAAGCTACTGACTGAATGAAAGGAGCTGGCATCTCACTCTCTTTGAATCTTCTTTATCATGCTAAGAGGAGCAGGAAAAAGCAAAAAATTTCAGAATTGCACCTTGCAATGTGGAGAAATTACTGTTTGTGCATTTACAATATTCATTGATTTTTGCCATTGAAAAACGTCCAGAAATGATTGAAGCTACTGACTGAATGAAAGGAGCTGGCATCTCACTCTCTTTGAATCTTCTTTATCATGCTAAGAGGAGCAGGAAAAAGCAAAAAATTTCAGAATTGCACCTTGCAATGCGGAGAAATTACTGTTTGTGCATTTACAATATTCATTGATTTTTGCCATTGAAAAACATCATGTTATTCATATACCAGAAATGTTTGAAGCTACTGACTGAATGAAAGGAGCTGCCATCTCACTCTCTTTGAATCTTCTTTATCATGCTAAGAGGAGCAGGAAAAAGCAAAAAATTTCAGAATTGCACCTTGCAATGCGGAGAAATTACTGTTTGTGCATTTACAATATTCATTGATTTTTGCCATTAAAAAACGTCCAGAAATGATTGAAGCTACTGACTGAATGAAAGGAGCTGGCATCTCACTCTCTTTGAATCTTCTTTATCATGCTAAGAGGAGCAGGAAAAAGCAAAAAATTTCAGAATTGCACCTTGCATTGCGGAGAAATTACTGTTTGTGCATTTACAATATTCATTGATTTTTGCCATTGAAAAACATCATGTTATTCATATACCAGAAATGTTTGAAGCTACTGACTGAATGAAATGAGCTGGCATCTCACTCTCTTTGAATCTTCTTTATCATGCTAAGAGGAGCAGGAAAAAGCAAAAAATTTCAGAATTGCACCTTGCAATGTGGAGAAATTACTGTTTGTGCATTTAAAATATTCATTGATATTTGCCATTGAAAAACGTCCAGAAATGTTTGAAGCTACTGACTGAATGAAAGGAGCTGGCATCTCACTCTCTTTGAATCTTCTTTATCATGCTAAGTGGAGCAGGAAAAAGCAAAAAATTTCAGAATTGCACCTTGCAATGCGGAGAAATTACTGTTTGTGCATTTACAATATTCATTGATTTTTGCCATTGAAAAACGTCCAGAAATGATTACTGACTGAATGAAAGGAGCTGGCATCTCACTCTCTTTGAATCTTCTTTATCATGCTAAGAGGAGCAGGAAAAAGCAAAAAATTTCAGAATTGCACCTTGCAATGCGGAGAAATTACTGTTTGTGCATTTACAATATTCATTGATTTTTGACATTGAAAAACATCATGTTTTTCATATACCAGAAATGTTTGAAGCTACTGACTGAAAGAAAGGAGCTGGCATCTCATTCTCTTTGAATCTTCTTTATCATGCTAAGAGGAGCAGGAAAAAGCAAAAAATTTCAGAATTGCACCGTGCAATGCGGAGAAATTACTGTTTGTGCATTTACAATATTCATTGATTTTTGCCATTGAAAAACATCATGTTATTCATATACCAGAAATGTTTGAAGCTACTGACTGAATGAAAGGAGCTGGCATCTCACTCTCTTTGAATCTTCTTTATCATGCTAAGAGGAGCAGGAAAAAGCAAAAAATTTCAGAATTGCACCTTGCAATGCGGAGAAATTACTGTTTGTGCATTTACAATATTCATTGATTTTTGCCATTGAAAAACGTCCAGAAATGATTGAAGCTACTGACTGAATGAAAGGAGCTGGCATCTCACTCTCTTTGAATCTTCTTTATCATGCTAAGAGGATCAGGAAAAAGCAAAAAATTTCAGAATTGCACCTTGCAATGCGGAGAAATTACTGTTTGTGCATTTACAATATTCATTGATTTTTGCTATTGGAAAACGTCCAGAAATGTTTGAAGCTACTGACTGAATGAAAGGAGCTGGCATCTCACTCTCTTTGAATCTTCTTTATCATGCTAAGAGGAGCAGGAAAAAGCAAAAAATTTCAGAATTGCACCTTGCAATGTGGAGAAATTACTGTTTGTGCATTTACAATATTCATTGATTTTTGCCATTGAAAAACGTCCAGAAATGATTGAAGCTACTGACTGAATGAAAGGAGCTGGCATCTCACTCTCTTTGAATCTTCTTTATCATGCTAAGAGGAGCAGGAAAAAGCAAAAAATTTCAGAATTGCACTTTGCAATGCGGAGAAATTACTGTTTGTGCATTTACAATATTCATTGATTTTTGCCATTGAAAAACGTCCAGAAATGATTGAAGCTACTGACTGAATGAAAGGAGCTGGCATCTCACTCTCTTTGAATCTTCTTTATCATGCTAAGAGGAGCAGGAAAAAGCAAAAAATTTCAGAATTGCACCTTGCAATGCGGAGAAATTACTGTTTGTGCATTTACAATATTCATTGATTTTTGCCATTGAAAAACATGTTATTCATATACCAGAAATGTTTGAAGCTACTGACTGAATGAAAGGAGCTGGCATCTCACTCTCTTTGAATCTTCTTTTTTATGCTAAGAGGAGCAGGAAAAAGCAAAAAATTTCAGAATTGCACCTTGCAATGCGGAGAAATTAGTTTGTGCATTTACAATATTCATTGATTTTTGCCATTGAAAAACGTCCAGAAATGTTTGAAGCTACTGACTGAATGAAAGGAGCTGGCATATCACTCTCTTTGAATCTTCTTTATCATGCTAAGAGGAGCAGGAAAAAGCAAAAAATTTCAGAATTGCACCTTGCAATGCGGAGAAATTACTGTTTGTGCACTTACAATATTCATTGATTTTTGCCATTGAAAAATGTCCAGAAATGATTGAAGCTACTGACTGAATGAAAGGAGCTGGCATCTCACTCTCTTTGAATCTTCTTTATCATGCTAAGAGGAGCAGGAAAAAGCAAAAAATTTCAGAATTGCACCTTGCAATTCGGAGAAATTACTGTTTGTGCATTTACAATATTCATTGATTTTTGCCATTGAAAAACATCATGTTATTCATATACCAGAAATGTTTGAAGCTACTGACTGAATGAAAGGAGCTGGCATCTCACTCTCTTTGAATCTTCTTTATCATGCTAAGAGGAGCAGGAAAAAGCAAAAAATTTCAGAATTGCACCTTGCAATGCGGAGAAATTACTGTTTGTGCCTTTACAATATTCATTGATTTTTGCCATTGAAAAACATCATGTTATTCATATACCAGAAATGTTTGAAGCTACTGACTGAATGAAAGGAGCTGGCATCTCACTCTCTTTGAATCTTCTTTATCATGCTAAGAGGAGCAGGAAAAAGCAAAAAATTTCAGAATTGCACCTTGCAATGCGGAGAAATTACTGTTTGTGCATTTACAATATTCATTGATTTTTGCCATTGAAAAACGTCCAGAAATGATTGAAGCTACTGACTGAATGAAAGGAGCTGGCATCTCACTCTCTTTGAATCTTCTTTATCATGCTAAGAGGAGCAGGAAAAAGCAAAAAATTTCAGAATTGCACCGTGCAATGCGGAGAAATTACTGTTTGTGCATTTACAATATTCATTGATTTTTGCCATTGAAAAACGTCCAGAAATGTTTGAAGCTACTGACTGAATGAAAGGAGCTGGCATCTCACTCTCTTTGAATCTTCTTTATCATGCTAAGAGGAGCAGGAAAAACCAAAAAATTTCAGAATTGCACCTTGCAATGCGGAGAAATTACTGTTTGTGCATTTACAATATTCATTGATTTTTGCCATTGAAAAACGTCCAGAAATGTTTGAAGCTACTGACTGAATGAAAGGAGCTGGCATCTCACTCTCTTTGAATCTTCTTTATCATGCTAGGATTAGCAGGAAAAAGCAAAAAATTTCAGAATTGCACCTTGCAATGTGGAGATATTACTGTTTGTGCATTTACAATATTCATTGATTTTTGCCATTGAAAAACATCATGTTATTCATATACCAGAAATGTTTGAAGCTACTGACTCAATGAAAGGAGCTGGCATCTCACTCTCTTTGAATCTTCTTTATCATGCTAGGATTAGCAGGAAAAAGCAAAAAATTTCAGAATTGCACCTTGCAATGTGGAGATATTACTGTTTGTGCATTTACAATATTCATTGATTTTTGCCATTGAAAAACGTCCAGAAATGTTTGAAGCTACTGACTGAATGAAAGGAGCTGGCATCTCACTCTCTTTGAATCTTCTTTATCATGCTAGGATTAGCAGGAAAAAGCAAAAAATTTCAGAATTGCACCTTGCAATGTGGAGATATTACTGTTTGTGCATTTACAATATTCATTGATTTTTGCCATTGAAAAACATCCAGAAATGTTTGAAGCTACTGACTGAATGAACGGAGCTGGCATCTCATTCTCTTTGAATCTTCTTTATCATGCTAGGATTAGCAGGAAAAAGCAAAAAATTTCAGAATTGCACCTTGCAATGTGGAGATATTACTGTTTGTGAATTTACAATATTCATTGATTTTTGCCATTGAAAAACATCATGTTATTCATATACCAGAAATGTTTGAAGCTACTGACTGAATGAAAGGAGCTGGCATCTCACTCTCTTTGAATCTTCTTTATCATGCTAGGATTAGCAGGAAAAAGCAAAAAATTTCAGAATTGCACCTTGCAATGTGGAGATATTACTGTTTGTGCATTTACAATATTCATTGATTTTTGCCATTGAAAAACGTCCAGAAATGTTTGAAGCTACTGACTGAATGAAAGGAGCTGACATCTCACTCTCTTTGAATCTTCTTTATCATGCTAGGATTAGCAGGAAAAAGCAAAAAATTTCAGAATTGCACCTTTCAATGTGGAGATATTACTGTTTGTGCATTTACAATATTCATTGATTTTTGCCATTGAAAAACATCATGTTATTCATATACCAGAAATGTTTGAAGCTACTGACTGAATGAAAGGAGCTGGCATCTCACTCTCTTTGAATCTTCTTTATCATGCTAGGATTAGCAGGAAAAAGCAAAAAATTTCAGAATTGCACCTTGCAATGTGGAGATATTACTGTTTGTGCATTTACAATATTCATTGATTTTTGCCATTGAAAAACGTCCAGAAATGTTTGAAGCTACTGACTGAATGAAAGGAGCTGGCATCTCACTCTCTTTGAATCTTCTTTATCATGCTAGGATTAGCAGGAAAAAGCAAAAAATTTCAGAATTGCACCTTGCAATGTGGAGATATTACTGTTTGTGCATTTACAATATTCATTGATTTTTGCCATTGAAAAACATGTTATTCATATACCAGAAATGTTTGAAGCTACTGACTGAATGAAAGGAGCTGGCATCTCACTCTCTTTGAATCTTCTTTATCATGCTAGGATTAGCAGGAAAAAGCAAAAAATTTCAGAATTGCACCTTGCAATGTGGAGATATTGCTGTTTGTGCATTTACAATATTCATTGATTTTTGCCATTGAAAAACGTCCAGAAATGTTTGAAGCTACTGACTGAATGAAAGGAGCTGGCATCTCACTCTCTTTGAATCTTCTTTATCATGCTAGGATTAGCAGGAAAAAGCAAAAAATTTCAGAATTGCAACTTGAAATGTGGAGAAATTACTGTTTGTGCATTTACAATATTCATTGATTTTTGCCATTGAAAAACGTCCAGAAATGTTTGAAGCTACTGACTGAATGAAAGGAGCTGGCATCTCACTCTCTTTGAATCTTCTTTATCATGCTAGGATTAGCAGGAAAAAGCAAAAAATTTCAGAATTGCACCTTGCAATGTGGAGATATTACTGTTTGTGCATTTACAATATTCATTGATTTTTGCCATTGAAAAACTTCATGTTATTCATATACCAGAAATGTTTGAAGCTACTGACTGAATGAAAGGAGCTGGCATCTCACTCTCTTTGAATCTTCTTTATCATGCTAGGATTAGCAGGAAAAAGCAAAAAATTTCAGAATTGCACCTTGCAATGTGGAGATATTACTGTTTGTGCATTTACAATATTCATTGATTTTTGCCATTGAAAAACATCATGTTATTCATATACCAGAAATGTTTGAAGCTACTGACTGAATGAAAGGAGCTGGCATCTCACTCTCTTTGAATCTTCTTTATCATGCTAGGATTAGCAGGAAAAAATAAAAAATTTCAGAATTGCACCTTGCAATGTGGAGATATTACTGTTTGTGCATTTAGAATATTCATTGATTTTTGCCATTGAAAAACGTCCAGAAATGTTTGAAGCTACTGACTGAATGAAAGGAGCTGGCATCTCACTCTCTTTGAATCTTCTTTATCATGCTAGGATTAGCAGGAAAAAGCAAAAAATTTCAGAATTGCACCTTGCAATGTGGAGATATTACTGTTTGTGCATTTACAATATTCATTGATTTTTGCCATTGAAAAACGTCCAGAAATGTTTGAAGCTACTGACTGAATGAAAGGAGCTGGCATCTCACTCTCTTTGAATCTTCTTTATCATGCTAGGATTAGCAGGAAAAAGCAAAAAATTTCAGAATTGCACCTTGCAATGTGGAGATATTACTGTTTGTGCATTTACAATATTCATTGATTTTTGCCATTGAAAAACGTCCAGAAATGTTTGAAGCTACTGACTGAATGAAAGGAGCTGGCATCTCACTCTCTTTGAATCTTCTTTATCATGCTAGGATTAGCAGGAAAAAGCAAAAAATTTCAGAATTGCACCTTGCAATGTGGAGATATTACTGTTTGTGCATTTACAATATTCATTGATTTTTGCCATTGAAAAACGTCCAGAAATGTTTGAAGCTACTGACTGAATGAAAGGAGCTGGCATCTCACTCTCTTTGAATCTTCTTTATCATCCTAGGATTAGCATGAAAAAGCAAAAAATTTCAGAATTGCACCTTGCAATGTGGAGATATTACTGTTTGTGCATTTACAATATTCATTGATTTTTGCCATTGAAAAACGTCCAGAAATGTTTGAAGCTACTGACTGAATGAAAGGAGCTGGCATCTCATTCTCTTTGAATCTTCTTTATCATGCTAAGAGGAGCAGGAAAAAGCAAAAAATTTCAGAATTGCACCGTGCAATGCGGAGAAATTACTGTTTGTGCATTTACAATATTCATTGATTTTTGCCATTGAAAAACATCATGTTATTCATATACCAGAAATGTTTGAAGCTACTGACTGAATGAAAGGAGCTGGCATCTCACTCTCTTTGAATCTTCTTTATCATGCTAAGAGGAGCAGGAAAAAGCAAAAAATTTCAGAATTGCACCTTGCAATGCGGAGAAATTACTGTTTGTGCATTTACAATATTCATTGATTTTTGCCATTGAAAAACGTCCAGAAATGATTGAAGCTACTGACTGAATGAAAGGAGCTGGCATCTCACACTCTTTGAATCTTCTTTATCATGCTAAGAGGATCAGGAAAAAGCAAAAAATTTCAGAATTGCACCTTGCAATGCGGAGAAATTACTGTTTGTGCATTTACAATATTCATTGATTTTTGCTATTGGAAAACGTCCAGAAATGTTTGAAGCTACTGACTGAATGAAAGGAGCTGGCATCTCACTCTCTTTGAATCTTCTTTATCATGCTAAGAGGAGCAGGAAAAAGCAAAAAATTTCAGAATTTCACCTTGCAATGTGGAGAAATTACTGTTTGTGCATTTACAATATTCATTGATTTTTGCCATTGAAAAACGTCCAGAAATGATTGAAGCTACTGACTGAATGAAAGGAGCTGGCATCTCACTCTCTTTGAATCTTCTTTATCATGCTAAGAGGAGCAGGAAAAAGCAAAAAATTTCAGAATTGCACCTTGCAATGCCGAGAAATTACTGTTTGTGCATTTACAATATTCATTGATTTTTGCCATTGAAAAACGTCCAGAAATGATTGAAGCTACTGACTGAATGAAAGGAGCTGGCATCTCACTCTCTTTGAATCTTCTTTATCATGCTAAGAGGAGCAGGAAAAAGCAAAAAATTTCAGAATTGCACCTTGCAATGCGGAGAAATTACTGTTTGTGCATTTACAATATTCATTGATTTTTGCCATTGAAAAACATGTTATTCATATACCAGAAATGTTTGAAGCTACTGACTGAATGAAAGGAGCTGGCATCTCACTCTCTTTGAATCTTCTTTTTTATGCTAAGAGGAGCAGGAAAAAGCAAAAAATTTCAGAATTGCACCTTGCAATGCGGAGAAATTAGTTTGTGCATTTACAATATTCATTGATTTTTGCCATTGAAAAACGTCCAGAAATGTTTGAAGCTACTGACTGAATGAAAGGAGCTGGCATATCACTCTCTTTGAATCTTCTTTATCATGCTAAGAGGAGCAGGAAAAAGCAAAAAATTTCAGAATTGCACCTTGCAATGCGGAGAAATTACTGTTTGTGCCTTTACAATATTCATTGATTTTTGCCATTGAAAAACATCATGTTATTCATATACCAGAAATGTTTGAAGCTACTGACTGAATGAAAGGAGCTGGCATCTCACTCTCTTTGAATCTTCTTTATCATGCTAAGAGGAGCAGGAAAAAGCAAAAAATTTCAGAATTGCACCTTGCAATGCGGAGAAATTACTGTTTGTGCATTTACAATATTCATTGATTTTTGCCATTGAAAAACGTCCAGAAATGATTGAAGCTACTGACTGAATGAAAGGAGCTGGCATCTCACTCTCTTTGAATCTTCTTTATCATGCTAAGAGGAGCAGGAAAAAGCAAAAAATTTCAGAATTGCACCTTGCAATGCGGAGAAATTACTGTTTGTGCATTTACAATATTCATTGATTTTTGCCATTGAAAAACGTCCAGAAATGTTTGAAGCTACTGACTGAATGAAAGGAGCTGGCATCTCACTCTCTTTGAATCTTCTTTATCATGCTAAGAGGAGCAGGAAAAAGCAAAAAATTTCAGAATTGCACCTTGCAATGCGGAGAAATTACTGTTTGTGCATTTACAATATTCATTGATTTTTGCCATTGAAAAACGTCCAGAAATGTTTGAAGCTACTGACTGAATGAAAGGAGCTGGCATCTCACTCTCTTTGAATCTTCTTTATCATGCTAGGATTAGCAGGAAAAAGCAAAAAATTTCAGAATTGCACCTTGCAATGTGGAGATATTACTGTTTGTGCATTTACAATATTCATTGATTTTTGCCATTGAAAAACGTCCAGAAATGTTTGAAGCTACTGACTGAATGAAAGGAGCTGGCATCTCACTCTCTTTGAATCTTCTTTATCATGCTAGGATTAGCAGGAAAAAGCAAAAAATTTCAGAATTGCACCTTGCAATGTGGAGATATTACTGTTTGTGCATTTACAATATTCATTGATTTTTGCCATTGAAAAACATCATGTTATTCATATACCAGAAATGTTTGAAGCTACTGACTGTATGAAAGGAGCTGGCATCTCACTCTCTTTGAATCTTCTTTATCATGCTAGGATTAGCAGGAAAAAGCAAAAAATTTCAGAATTGCACCTTGCAATGTGGAGATATTACTGTTTGTGCATTTACAATATTCATTGATTTTTGCCATTGAAAAACGTCCAGAAATGTTTGAAGCTACTGACTGAATGAAAGGAGCTGACATCTCACTCTCTTTGAATCTTCTTTATCATGCTAGGATTAGCAGGAAAAAGCAAAAAATTTCAGAATTGCACCTTGCAATGTGGAGATATTACTGTTTGTGCATTTACAATATTCATTGATTTTTGCCATTGAAAAACATCATGTTATTCATATACCAGAAATGTTTGAAGCTACTGACTGAATGAAAGGAGCTGGCATCTCACTCTCTTTGAATCTTCTTTATCATGCTAGGATTAGCAGGAAAAAGCAAAAAATTTCAGAATTGCACCTTGCAATGTGGAGATATTACTGTTTGTGCATTTACAATATTCATTGATTTTTGCCATTGAAAAACGTCCAGAAATGTTTGAAGCTACTGACTGAATGAAAGGAGCTGGCATCTCACTCTCTTTGAATCTTCTTTATCATGCTAGGATTAGCAGGAAAAAGCAAAAAATTTCAGAATTGCACCTTGCAATGTGGAGATATTACTGTTTGTGCATTTACAATATTCATTGATTTTTGCAATTGAAAAACATGTTATTCATATACCAGAAATGTTTGAAGCTACTGACTGAATGAAAGGAGCTGGCATCTCACTCTCTTTGAATCTTCTTTATCATGCTAGGATTAGCAGGAAAAAGCAAAAAATTTCAGAATTGCACCTTGCAATGTGGAGATATTGCTGTTTGTGCATTTACAATATTCATTGATTTTTGCCATTGAAAAACGTCCAGAAATGTTTGAAGCTACTGACTGAATGAAAGGAGCTGGCATCTCACTCTCTTTGAATCTTCTTTATCATGCTAGGATTAGCAGGAAAAAGCAAAAAATTTCAGAATTGCACCTTGAAATGTGGAGAAATTACTGTTTGTGCATTTACAATATTCATTGATTTTTGCCATTGAAAAACGTCCAGAAATGTTTGAAGCTACTGACTGAATGAAAGGAGCTGGCATCTCACTCTCTTTGAATCTTCTTTATCATGCTAGGATTAGCAGGAAAAAATAAAAAATTTCAGAATTGCACCTTGCAATGTGGAGATATTACTGTTTGTGCATTTAGAATATTCATTGATTTTTGCCATTGAAAAACGTCCAGAAATGTTTGAAGCTACTGACTGAATGAACGGAGCTGGCATCTCACTCTCTTTGAATCTTCTTTATCATGCTAGGATTAGCAGGAAAAAGCAAAAAATTTCAGAATTGCACCTTGCAATGTGGAGATATTACTGTTTGTGCATTTACAATATTCATTGATTTTTGCCATTGAAAAACATGTTATTCATATACCAGAAATGTTTGAAGCTACTGACTGAATGAAAGGAGCTGGCATCTCACTCTCTTTGAATCTTCTTTATCATGCTAGGATTAGCAGGAAAAAGCAAAAAATTTCAGAATTGCACCTTGCAATGTGGAGATATTGCTGTTTGTGCATTTACAATATTCATTGATTTTTGCCATTGAAAAACGTCCAGAAATGTTTGAAGCTACTGACTGAATGAAAGGAGCTGGCATCTCACTCTCTTTGAATCTTCTTTATCATGCTAGGATTAGCAGGAAAAAGCAAAAAATTTCAGAATTGCAACTTGAAATGTGGAGAAATTACTGTTTGTGCATTTACAATATTCATTGATTTTTGCCATTGAAAAACGTCCAGAAATGTTTGAAGCTACTGACTGAATGAAAGGAGCTGGCATCTCACTCTCTTTGAATCTTCTTTATCATGCTAGGATTAGCAGGAAAAAGCAAAAAATTTCAGAATTGCACCTTGCAATGTGGAGATATTACTGTTTGTGCATTTACAATATTCATTGATTTTTGCCATTGAAAAACTTCATGTTATTCATATACCAGAAATGTTTGAAGCTACTGACTGAATGAAAGGAGCTGGCATCTCACTCTCTTTGAATCTTCTTTATCATGCTAGGATTAGCAGGAAAAAGCAAAAAATTTCAGAATTGCACCTTGCAATGTGGAGATATTACTGTTTGTGCATTTACAATATTCATTGATTTTTGCCATTGAAAAACATCATGTTATTCATATACCAGAAATGTTTGAAGCTACTGACTGAATGAAAGGAGCTGGCATCTCACTCTCTTTGAATCTTCTTTATCATGCTAGGATTAGCAGGAAAAAATAAAAAATTTCAGAATTGCACCTTGCAATGTGGAGATATTACTGTTTGTGCATTTAGAATATTCATTGATTTTTGCCATTGAAAAACGTCCAGAAATGTTTGAAGCTACTGACTGAATGAAAGGAGCTGGCATCTCACTCTCTTTGAATCTTCTTTATCATGCTAGGATTAGCAGGAAAAAGCAAAAAATTTCAGAATTGCACCTTGCAATGTGGAGATATTACTGTTTGTGCATTTACAATATTCATTGATTTTTGCCATTGAAAAACGTCCAGAAATGTTTGAAGCTACTGACTGAATGAAAGGAGCTGGCATCTCACTCTCTTTGAATCTTCTTTATCATGCTAGGATTAGCAGGAAAAAGCAAAAAATTTCAGAATTGCACCTTGCAATGTGGAGATATTACTGTTTGTGCATTTACAATATTCATTGATTTTTGCCATTGAAAAACGTCCAGAAATGTTTGAAGCTACTGACTGAATGAAAGGAGCTGGCATCTCACTCTCTTTGAATCTTCTTTATCATGCTAGGATTAGCAGGAAAAAGCAAAAAATTTCAGAATTGCACCTTGCAATGTGGAGATATTACTGTTTGTGCATTTACAATATTCATTGATTTTTGCCATTGAAAAACGTCCAGAAATGTTTGAAGCTACTGACTGAATGAAAGGAGCTGGCATCTCACTCTCTTTGAATCTTCTTTATCATCCTAGGATTAGCATGAAAAAGCAAAAAATTTCAGAATTGCACCTTGCAATGTGGAGATATTACTGTTTGTGCATTTACAATATTCATTGATTTTTGCCATTGAAAAACGTCCAGAAATGTTTGAAGCTACTGACTGAATGAAAGGAGCTGGCATCTCATTCTCTTTGAATCTTCTTTATCATGCTAAGAGGAGCAGGAAAAAGCAAAAAATTTCAGAATTGCACCGTGCAATGCGGAGAAATTACTGTTTGTGCATTTACAATATTCATTGATTTTTGCCATTGAAAAACATCATGTTATTCATATACCAGAAATGTTTGAAGCTACTGACTGAATGAAAGGAGCTGGCATCTCACTCTCTTTGAATCTTCTTTATCATGCTAAGAGGAGCAGGAAAAAGCAAAAAATTTCAGAATTGCACCTTGCAATGCGGAGAAATTACTGTTTGTGCATTTACAATATTCATTGATTTTTGCCATTGAAAAACGTCCAGAAATGATTGAAGCTACTGACTGAATGAAAGGAGCTGGCATCTCACACTCTTTGAATCTTCTTTATCATGCTAAGAGGATCAGGAAAAAGCAAAAAATTTCAGAATTGCACCTTGCAATGCGGAGAAATTACTGTTTGTGCATTTACAATATTCATTGATTTTTGCTATTGGAAAACGTCCAGAAATGTTTGAAGCTACTGACTGAATGAAAGGAGCTGGCATCTCACTCTCTTTGAATCTTCTTTATCATGCTAAGAGGAGCAGGAAAAAGCAAAAAATTTCAGAATTTCACCTTGCAATGTGGAGAAATTACTGTTTGTGCATTTACAATATTCATTGATTTTTGCCATTGAAAAACGTCCAGAAATGATTGAAGCTACTGACTGAATGAAAGGAGCTGGCATCTCACTCTCTTTGAATCTTCTTTATCATGCTAAGAGGAGCAGGAAAAAGCAAAAAATTTCAGAATTGCACCTTGCAATGCCGAGAAATTACTGTTTGTGCATTTACAATATTCATTGATTTTTGCCATTGAAAAACGTCCAGAAATGATTGAAGCTACTGACTGAATGAAAGGAGCTGGCATCTCACTCTCTTTGAATCTTCTTTATCATGCTAAGAGGAGCAGGAAAAAGCAAAAAATTTCAGAATTGCACCTTGCAATGCGGAGAAATTACTGTTTGTGCATTTACAATATTCATTGATTTTTGCCATTGAAAAACATGTTATTCATATACCAGAAATGTTTGAAGCTACTGACTGAATGAAAGGAGCTGGCATCTCACTCTCTTTGAATCTTCTTTTTTATGCTAAGAGGAGCAGGAAAAAGCAAAAAATTTCAGAATTGCACCTTGCAATGCGGAGAAATTAGTTTGTGCATTTACAATATTCATTGATTTTTGCCATTGAAAAACGTCCAGAAATGTTTGAAGCTACTGACTGAATGAAAGGAGCTGGCATATCACTCTCTTTGAATCTTCTTTATCATGCTAAGAGGAGCAGGAAAAAGCAAAAAATTTCAGAATTGCACCTTGCAATGCGGAGAAATTACTGTTTGTGCCTTTACAATATTCATTGATTTTTGCCATTGAAAAACATCATGTTATTCATATACCAGAAATGTTTGAAGCTACTGACTGAATGAAAGGAGCTGGCATCTCACTCTCTTTGAATCTTCTTTATCATGCTAAGAGGAGCAGGAAAAAGCAAAAAATTTCAGAATTGCACCTTGCAATGCGGAGAAATTACTGTTTGTGCATTTACAATATTCATTGATTTTTGCCATTGAAAAACGTCCAGAAATGATTGAAGCTACTGACTGAATGAAAGGAGCTGGCATCTCACTCTCTTTGAATCTTCTTTATCATGCTAAGAGGAGCAGGAAAAAGCAAAAAATTTCAGAATTGCACCTTGCAATGCGGAGAAATTACTGTTTGTGCATTTACAATATTCATTGATTTTTGCCATTGAAAAACGTCCAGAAATGTTTGAAGCTACTGACTGAATGAAAGGAGCTGGCATCTCACTCTCTTTGAATCTTCTTTATCATGCTAAGAGGAGCAGGAAAAAGCAAAAAATTTCAGAATTGCACCTTGCAATGCGGAGAAATTACTGTTTGTGCATTTACAATATTCATTGATTTTTGCCATTGAAAAACGTCCAGAAATGTTTGAAGCTACTGACTGAATGAAAGGAGCTGGCATCTCACTCTCTTTGAATCTTCTTTATCATGCTAGGATTAGCAGGAAAAAGCAAAAAATTTCAGAATTGCACCTTGCAATGTGGAGATATTACTGTTTGTGCATTTACAATATTCATTGATTTTTGCCATTGAAAAACGTCCAGAAATGTTTGAAGCTACTGACTGAATGAAAGGAGCTGGCATCTCACTCTCTTTGAATCTTCTTTATCATGCTAGGATTAGCAGGAAAAAGCAAAAAATTTCAGAATTGCACCTTGCAATGTGGAGATATTACTGTTTGTGCATTTACAATATTCATTGATTTTTGCCATTGAAAAACATCATGTTATTCATATACCAGAAATGTTTGAAGCTACTGACTGTATGAAAGGAGCTGGCATCTCACTCTCTTTGAATCTTCTTTATCATGCTAGGATTAGCAGGAAAAAGCAAAAAATTTCAGAATTGCACCTTGCAATGTGGAGATATTACTGTTTGTGCATTTACAATATTCATTGATTTTTGCCATTGAAAAACGTCCAGAAATGTTTGAAGCTACTGACTGAATGAAAGGAGCTGACATCTCACTCTCTTTGAATCTTCTTTATCATGCTAGGATTAGCAGGAAAAAGCAAAAAATTTCAGAATTGCACCTTGCAATGTGGAGATATTACTGTTTGTGCATTTACAATATTCATTGATTTTTGCCATTGAAAAACATCATGTTATTCATATACCAGAAATGTTTGAAGCTACTGACTGAATGAAAGGAGCTGGCATCTCACTCTCTTTGAATCTTCTTTATCATGCTAGGATTAGCAGGAAAAAGCAAAAAATTTCAGAATTGCACCTTGCAATGTGGAGATATTACTGTTTGTGCATTTACAATATTCATTGATTTTTGCCATTGAAAAACGTCCAGAAATGTTTGAAGCTACTGACTGAATGAAAGGAGCTGGCATCTCACTCTCTTTGAATCTTCTTTATCATGCTAGGATTAGCAGGAAAAAGCAAAAAATTTCAGAATTGCACCTTGCAATGTGGAGATATTACTGTTTGTGCATTTACAATATTCATTGATTTTTGCAATTGAAAAACATGTTATTCATATACCAGAAATGTTTGAAGCTACTGACTGAATGAAAGGAGCTGGCATCTCACTCTCTTTGAATCTTCTTTATCATGCTAGGATTAGCAGGAAAAAGCAAAAAATTTCAGAATTGCACCTTGCAATGTGGAGATATTGCTGTTTGTGCATTTACAATATTCATTGATTTTTGCCATTGAAAAACGTCCAGAAATGTTTGAAGCTACTGACTGAATGAAAGGAGCTGGCATCTCACTCTCTTTGAATCTTCTTTATCATGCTAGGATTAGCAGGAAAAAGCAAAAAATTTCAGAATTGCACCTTGAAATGTGGAGAAATTACTGTTTGTGCATTTACAATATTCATTGATTTTTGCCATTGAAAAACGTCCAGAAATGTTTGAAGCTACTGACTGAATGAAAGGAGCTGGCATCTCACTCTCTTTGAATCTTCTTTATCATGCTAGGATTAGCAGGAAAAAGCAAAAAATTTCAGAATTGCACCTTGCAATGTGGAGATATTACTGTTTGTGCATTTACAATATTCATTGATTTTTGCCATTGAAAAACTTCATGTTATTCATATACCAGAAATGTTTGAAGCTACTGACTGAATGAAAGGAGCTGGCATCTCACTCTCTTTGAATCTTCTTTATCATGCTAGGATTAGCAGGAAAAAGCAAAAAATTTCAGAATTGCACCTTGCAATGTGGAGATATTACTGTTTGTGCATTTACAATATTCATTGATTTTTGCCATTGAAAAACATCATGTTATTCATATACCAGAAATGTTTGAAGCTACTGACTGAATGAAAGGAGCTGGCATCTCACTCTCTTTGAATCTTCTTTATCATGCTAGGATTAGCAGGAAAAAATAAAAAATTTCAGAATTGCACCTTGCAATGTGGAGATATTACTGTTTGTGCATTTAGAATATTCATTGATTTTTGCCATTGAAAAACGTCCAGAAATGTTTGAAGCTACTGACTGAATGAACGGAGCTGGCATCTCACTCTCTTTGAATCTTCTTTATCATGCTAGGATTAGCAGGAAAAAGCAAAAAATTTCAGAATTGCACCTTGCAATGTGGAGATATTACTGTTTGTGCATTTACAATATTCATTGATTTTTGCCATTGAAAAACGTCCAGAAATGTTTGAAGCTACTGACTGAATGAAAGGAGCTGGCATCTCACTCTCTTTGAATCTTCTTTATCATGCTAGGATTAGCAGGAAAAAGCAAAAAATTTCAGAATTGCACCTTGCAATGTGGAGATATTACTGTTTGTGCATTTACAATATTCATTGATTTTTGCCATTGAAAAACGTCCAGAAATGTTTGAAGCTACTGACTG
Organism: Phyllobates terribilis; assembly: GCF_046119375.1. NCBI lineage: Eukaryota > Metazoa > Chordata > Amphibia > Anura > Dendrobatidae > Phyllobates > Phyllobates terribilis. Next base: position 116,596 of record NW_027364119.1, on the reverse strand, counting down.
AATGAAAGGAGCTGGCATCTCACTCTCTTTGAATCTTCTTTATCATGCTAGGATTAGCAGGAAAAAGCAAAAAATTTCAGAATTGCACCTTGCAATGTGGAGATATTACTGTTTATGTATTTACAATATTCATTGATTTTTGCCATTGAAAAACGTCCAGAAATGTTTGAAGCTACTGACTGAATGAAAGGAGCTGGCATCTCACTCTCTTTGAATCTTCTTTATCATGCTAGGATTAGCATGAAAAAGCAAAAAATTTCAGAATTGCACCTTGCAATGTGGAGATATTACTGTTTGTGCATTTACAATATTCATTGATTTTTGCCATTGAAAAACGTCCAGAAATGTTTGAAGCTACTGACTGAATGAAAGGAGCTGGCATCTCACTCTCTTTGAATCTTCTTTGTCATGCTAGGATTAGCAGGAAAAAGCAAAAAATTTCAGAATTGCACCTTGCAATGTGGAGATATTACTGTTTGTGCATTTACAATATTCATTGATTTTTGCCATTGAAAAACGTCCAGAAATGTTTGAAGCTACTGACTGAATGAAAGGAGCTGGCATCTCACTCTCTTTGAATCTTCTTTATCATGCTAGGATTAGCAGGAAAAAGCAAAACATTTCAGAATTGCACCTTGCAATGTGGAGATATTACTGTTTGTGCATTTACAATATTCATTGATTTTTGCCATTGAAAACCGTCCAGAAATATTTGAAGCTACTGACTGAATGAAAGGAGCTGACATCTCACTCTCTTTGAATCTTCTTTATCATGCTAGGATTAGCAGGAAAAAGCAAAAAATTTCAGAATTGCACCTTGCAATGTGGAGATATTACTGTTTGTGCATTTACAATATTCATTGATTTTTGCCATTGAAAAACATCATGTTATTCATATACCAGAAATGTTTGAAGCTACTGACTGAATGAAAGGAGCTGGCATCTCACTCTCTTTGAATCTTCTTTATCATGCTAGGATTAGCAGGAAAAAGCAAAAAATTTCAGAATTGCACCTTGCAATGTGGAGATATTACTGTTTGTGCATTTACAATATTCATTGATTTTTGCCATTGAAAAACGTCCAGAAATGTTTGAAGCTACTGACGGAATGAAAGGAGCTGGCATCTCACTCTCTTTGAATCTTCTTTATCATGCTAGGATTAGCAGGAAAAAGCAAAAAATTTCAGAATTGCACCTTGCAATGTGGAGAAATTACTGTTTGTGCATTTACAATATTCATTGATTTTTGCCATTGAAAAACGTCCAGAAATGTTTGAAGCTACTGACTGAATGAAAGGAGCTGGCATCTCACTCTCTTTGAATCTTCTTTATCATGCTAGGATTAGCAGGAAAAAGCAAAAAATTTCAGAATTGCACCTTGCAATGTGGAGATATTACTGTTTGTGCATTTACAATATTCATTGATTTTTGCCATTGAAAAACTTCATGTTATTCATATACCAGAAATGTTTGAAGCTACTGACTGAATGAAAGGAGCTGGCATCTCACTCTCTTTGAATCTTCTTTATCATGCTAGGATTAGCAGGAAAAAGCAAAAAATTTCAGAATTGCACCTTGCAATGTGGAGATATTACTGTTTGTGCATTTACAATATTCATTGATTTTTGCCATTGAAAAACATCATGTTATTCATATACCAGAAATGTTTGAAGCTACTGACTGAATGAAAGGAGCTGGCATCTCACTCTCTTTGAATCTTCTTTATCATGCTAGGATTAGCAGGAAAAAATAAAAAATTTCAGAATTGCACCTTGCAATGTGGAGATATTACTGTTTGTGCATTTACAATATTCATTGATTTTTGCCATTGAAAAACGTCCAGAAATGTTTGAAGCTACTGACTGAATGAAAGGAGCTGGCATCTCACTCTCTTTGAATCTTCTTTATCATGCTAGTATTAGCAGGAAAAAGCAAAAAAATTCAGAATTGCACCTTGCAATGTGGAGATATTACTGTTTGTGCATTTACAATATTCATTGATTTTTGCCATTGAAAAACGTCCAGAAATGTTTGAAGCTACTGACTGAATGAAAGGAGCTGGCATCTCACTCTCTTTGAATCTTCTTTATCATGCTAGGATTAGCAGGAAAAAGCAAAAAATTTCAGAATTGCACCTTGCAATGTGGAGATATTACTGTTTGTGCATTTACAATATTCATTGATTTTTGCCATTGAAAAACGTCCAGAAATGTTTGAAGCTACTGACTGAATGAAAGGAGCTGGCATCTCACTCTCTTTGAATCTTCTTTATCATGCTAGGATCAGCAGGAAAAAGCAAAAAATTTCAGAATTGCACCTTGCAATGTGGAGATATTACTGTTTGTGCATTTACAATATTCATTGATTTTTGCCATTGAAAAACATCCAGAAATGTTTGAAGCTACTGACTGAATGAAAGGAGCTGGCATCTCACTCTCTTTGAATCTTCTTTATCATGCTAGGATTAGCAGGAAAAAGCAAAAAATTTCAGAATTGCACCTTGCAATGTGGAGATATTACTGTTTGTGCATTTACAATATTCATTGATTTTTGCCATTGAAAAACGTCCAGAAATGTTTGAAGCTACTGACTGAATGAAAGGAGCTGGCATCTCACTCTCTTTGAATCTTCTTTATCATGCTAGGATTAGCAGGAAAAAGCAAAAAATTTCAGAATTGCACCTTGCAATGTGGAGATATTACTGTTTGTGCATTTACAATATTCATTGATTTTTGCCATTGAAAAACGTCCAGAAATGTTTGAAGCTACTGACTGAATGAAATGAGCTGGCATCTCACTCTCTTTGAATCTTCTTTATCATGCTAGGATTAGCAGGAAAAGGCAAAAAATTTCAGAATTGCACCTTGCAATGTGGAGATATTACTGTTTGTGCATTTACAATATTCATTGATTTTTGCCATTGAAAAACATCATGTTATTCATATACCAGAAATGTTTGAAGCTACTGACTGAATGAAAGGAGCTGGCATCTCACTCTCTTTGAATCTTCTTTATCATGCTAGGATTAGCAGGAAAAAGCAAAAAATTTCAGAATTGCACCTTGCAATGTGGAGATATTACTGTTTGTGCATTTACAATATTCATTGATTTTTGCCATTGAAAAACGTCCAGAAATGTTTGAAGCTACTGACTGAATGAAAGGAGCTGGCATCTCACTCTCTTTGAATCTTCTTTATCATGCTAGGATTAGCAGGAAAAAGCAAAAAATTTCAGAATTGCACCTTGCAATGTGGAGATATTACTGTTTGTGCATTTACAATATTCATTGATTTTTGCCATTGAAAAACGTCCAGAAATGTTTGAAGCTACTGACTGAATGAAAGGAGCTGGCATCTCACTCTCTTTGAATCTTCTTTATCATGCTAGGATTAGCAGGAAAAAGCAAAACATTTCAGAATTGCACCTTGCAATGTGGAGATATTACTGTTTGTGCATTTACAATATTCATTGATTTTTGCCATTGAAAAACGTCCAGAAATGTTTGAAGCTACTGACTGAATGAAAGGAGCTGGCATCTCACTCACTTTGAATCTTCTTTATCATGCTAGGATTAGCAGGAAAAAGCAAAAAATTTCAGAATTGCATCTTGCAATGTGGAGATATTACTGTTTGTGCATTTACAATATTCATTGATTTTTGCCATTGAAAAACATCATGTTATTCATATACCAGAAATGTTTGAAGCTACTGACTGAATGAAAGGAGCTGGCATCTCACTCTCTTTGAATCTTCTTTATCATGCTAGGATTAGCAGGAAAAAGCAAAAAATTTCTGAATTGCACCTTGCAATGTGGAGATATTACTGTTTGTGCATTTACAATATTCATTGATTTTTGCCATTGAAAAACGTCCAGAAATGTTTGAAGCTACTGACTGAATGAAAGGAGCTGGCATCTCACTCTCTTTGAATCTTCTTTATCATGCTAGGATTAGCAGGAAAAAGCAAAAAATTTCAGAATTGCACCTTGCAATGTGGAGATATTACTGTTTGTGCATTTACAATATTCATTGATTTTTGCCATTGAAAAACATCCAGAAATGTTTGAAGCTACTGACTGAATGAAAGGAGCTGGCATCTCACTCTCTTTGAATCTTCTTTATCATGCTAGGATTAGCAGGAAAAAGCAAAAAATTTCAGAATTGCACCTTGCAATGTGGAGATATTACTGTTTGTGCATTTACAATATTCATTGATTTTTGCCATTGAAAAACATCATGTTATTCATATACCAGAAATGTTTGAAGCTACTGACTGAATGAAAGGAGCTGGCATCTCACTCTCTTTGAATCTTCTTTATCATGCTAGGATTAGCAGGAAAAAGCAAAAAATTTCAGAATTGCACCTTGCAATGTGGAGATATTACTGTTTGTGCATTTACAATATTCATTGATTTTTGCCATTGAAAAACGTCCAGAAATGTTTGAAGCTACTGACTGAATGAAAGGAGCTGGCATCTCACTCTCTTTGAATCTTCTTTATCAGGCTAGGATTAGCAGGAAAAAGCAAAAAATTTCAGAATTGCACCTTGCAATGTGGAGATATTACTGTTTGTGCATTTACAATATTCATTGATTTTTGCCATTGAAAAACATCATGTTATTCATATACCAGAAATGTTTGAAGCTACTGACTGAATGAAAGGAGCTGGCATCTCACTCTCTTTGAATCTTCTTTATCATGCTAGGATTAGCAGGAAAAAGCAAAAAATTTCAGAATTGCACCTTGCAATGTGGAGATATTACTGTTTGTGCATTTACAATATTCATTGATTTTTGCCATTGAAAAACGTCCAGAAATGTTTGAAGCTACTGACTGAATGAAAGGAGCTGGCATCTCACTCTCTTTGAATCTTCTTTATCATGCTAGGATTAGCAGGAAAAAGCAAAAAATTTCAGAATTGCACCTTGCAATGTGGAGATATTACTGTTTGTGCATTTACAATATTCATTGATTTTTGCCATTGAAAAACGTCCAGAAATGTTTGAAGCTACTGACTGAATGAAAGGAGCTGGCATCTCACTCTCTTTGAATCTTCTTTATCATGCTAGGATTAGCAGGAAAAAGCAAAAAATTTCAGAATTGCACCTTGCAATGTGGAGATATTACTGTTTGTGCATTTACAATATTCATTGATTTTTGCCATTGAAAAACGTCCAGAAATGTTTGAAGCTACTGACTGAATGAAAGGAGCTGGCATCTCACTCTCTTTGAATCTTCTTTATCATGCTAGGATTAGCAGGAAAAAGCAAAAAATTTCAGAATTGCACCCTGCAATGTGGAGATATTACTGTTTGTGCATTTACAATATTCATTGATTTTTGCCATTGAAAAACATCCAGAAATGTTTGAAGCTACTGACTGAATGAAAGGAGCTGGCATCTCACTCACTTTGAATCTTCTTTATCATGCTAGGATTAGCAGGAAAAAGCAAAAAATTTCAGAATTGCATCTTGCAATGTGGAGATATTACTGTTTGTGCATTTACAATATTCATTGATTTTTGCCATTGAAAAACATCATGTTATTCATATACCAGAAATGTTTGAAGCTACTGACTGAATGAAAGGAGCTGGCATCTCACTCTCTTTGAATCTTCTTTATCATGCTAGGATTAGCAGGAAAAAGCAAAAAATTTCAGAATTGCACCTTGCAATGTGGAGATATTACTGTTTGTGCATTTACAATATTCATTGATTTTTGCCATTGAAAAACGTCCAGAAATGTTTGAAGCTACTGACTGAATGAAAGGAGCTGGCATCTCACTCTCTTTGAATCTTCTTTATCATGCTAGGATTAGCAGGAAAAAGCAAAAAATTTCAGAATTGCACCTTGCAATGTGGAGATATTACTGTTTGTGCATTTACAATATTCATTGATTTTTGCCATTGAAAAACATCCAGAAATGTTTGAAGCTACTGACTGAATGAAAGGAGCTGGCATCTCACTCTCTTTGAATCTTCTTTATCATGCTAGGATTAGCAGGAAAAAGCAAAAAATTTCAGAATTGCACCTTGCAATGTGGAGATATTACTGTTTGTGCATTTACAATATTCATTGATTTTTGCCATTGAAAAACATCATGTTATTCATATACCAGAAATGTTTGAAGCTACTGACTGAATGAAAGGAGCTGGCATCTCACTCTCTTTGAATCTTCTTTATCATGCTAGGATTAGCAGGAAAAAGCAAAAAATTTCAGAATTGCACCTTGCAATGTGGAGATATTACTGTTTGTGCATTTACAATATTCATTGATTTTTGCCATTGAAAAACGTCCAGAAATGTTTGAAGCTACTGACTGAATGAAAGGAGCTGGCATCTCACTCTCTTTGAATCTTCTTTATCATGCTAGGATTAGCAGGAAAAAGCAAAAAATTTCAGAATTGCACCTTGCAATGTGGAGATATTACTGTTTGTGCATTTACAATATTCATTGATTTTTGCCATTGAAAAACATCATGTTATTCATATACCAGAAATGTTTGAAGCTACTGACTGAATGAAAGGAGCTGGCATCTCACTCTCTTTGAATCTTCTTTATCATGCTAGGATTAGCAGGAAAAAATAAAAAATTTCAGAATTGCACCTTGCAATGTGGAGATATTACTGTTTGTGCATTTACAATATTCATTGATTTTTGCCATTGAAAAACGTCCAGAAATGTTTGAAGCTACTGACTGAATGAAAGGAGCTGGCATCTCACTCTCTTTGAATCTTCTTTATCATGCTAGGATTAGCAGGAAAAAGCAAAAAATTTCAGAATTGCACCTTGCAATGTGGAGATATTACTGTTTGTGCATTTACAATATTCATTGATTTTTGCCATTGAAAAACGTCCAGAAATGTTTGAAGCTACTGACTGAATGAAAGAAGCTGGCATCTCACTCTCTTTGAATCTTCTTTATCATGCTAGGATTAGCAGGAAAAAGCAAAAAATTTCAGAATTGCACCTTGCAATGTGGAGATATTACTGTTTGTGCATTTACAATATTCATTGATTTTTGCCATTGAAAAACGTCCAGAAATGTTTGAAGCTACTGACTGAATGAAAGGAGCTGGCATCTCACTCTCTTTGAATCTTCTTTATCATGCTAGGATTAGCAGGAAAAAGCAAAAAATTTCAGAATTGCACCTTGCAATGTGGAGATATTACTGTTTGTGCATTTACAATATTCATTGATTTTTGCCATTGAAAAACGTCCAGAAATGTTTGAAGCTACTGACTGAATGAAAGGAGCTGGCATCTCACTCACTTTGAATCTTCTTTATCATGCTAGGATTAGCAGGAAAAAGCAAAAAATTTCAGAATTGCATCTTGCAATGTGGAGATATTACTGTTTGTGCATTTACAATATTCATTGATTTTTGCCATTGAAAAACATCATGTTATTCATATACCAGAAATGTTTGAAGCTACTGACTGAATGAAAGGAGCTGGCATCTCACTCTCTTTGAATCTTCTTTATCATGCTAGGATTAGCAGGAAAAAGCAAAAAATTTCAGAATTGCACCTTGCAATGTGGAGATATTACTGTTTGTGCATTTACAATATTCATTGATTTTTGCCATTGAAAAACGTCCAGAAATGTTTGAAGCTACTGACTGAATGAAAGGAGCTGGCATCTCACTCTCTTTGAATCTTCTTTATCATGCTAGGATTAGCAGGAAAAAGCAAAAAATTTCAGAATTGCACCTTGCAATGTGGAGATATTACTGTTTGTGCATTTACAATATTCATTGATTTTTGCCATTGAAAAACATCCAGAAATGTTTGAAGCTACTGACTGAATGAAAGGAGCTGGCATCTCACTCTCTTTGAATCTTCTTTATCATGCTAGGATTAGCAGGAAAAAGCAAAAAATTTCAGAATTGCACCTTGCAATGTGGAGATATTACTGTTTGTGCATTTACAATATTCATTGATTTTTGCCATTGAAAAACATCATGTTATTCATATACCAGAAATGTTTGAAGCTACTGACTGAATGAAAGGAGCTGGCATCTCACTCTCTTTGAATCTTCTTTATCATGCTAGGATTAGCAGGAAAAAGCAAAAAATTTCAGAATTGCACCTTGCAATGTGGAGATATTACTGTTTGTGCATTTACAATATTCATTGATTTTTGCCATTGAAAAACGTCCAGAAATGTTTGAAGCTACTGACTGAATGAAAGGAGCTGGCATCTCACTCTCTTTGAATCTTCTTTATCATGCTAGGATTAGCAGGAAAAAGCAAAAAATTTCAGAATTGCACCTTGCAATGTGGAGATATTACTGTTTGTGCATTTACAATATTCATTGATTTTTGCCATTGAAAAACATCATGTTATTCATATACCAGAAATGTTTGAAGCTACTGACTGAATGAAAGGAGCTGGCATCTCACTCTCTTTGAATCTTCTTTATCATGCTAGGATTAGCAGGAAAAAGCAAAAAATTTCAGAATTGCACCTTGCAATGTGGAGATATTACTGTTTGTGCATTTACAATATTCATTGATTTTTGCCATTGAAAAACGTCCAGAAATGTTTGAAGCTACTGACTGAATGAAAGGAGCTGGCATCTCACTCTCTTTGAATCTTCTTTATCATGCTAGGATTAGCAGGAAAAAGCAAAAAATTTCAGAATTGCACCTTGCAATGTGGAGATATTGCTGTTTGTGCATTTACAATATTCATTGATTTTTGCCATTGAAAAACGTCCAGAAATGTTTGAAGCTACTGACTGAATGAAAGGAGCTGGCATCTCACTCTCTTTGAATCTTCTTTATCATGCTAGGATTAGCAGGAAAAAGCAAAAAATTTCAGAATTGCACCTTGCAATGTGGAGAAATTACTGTTTGTGCATTTACAATATTCATTGATTTTTGCCATTGAAAAACGTCCAGAAATGTTTGAAGCTACTGACTGAATGAAAGGAGCTGGCATCTCACTCTCTTTGAATCTTCTTTATCATGCTAGGATTAGCAGGAAAAAGCAAAAAATTTCAGAATTGCACCTTGCAATGTGGAGATATTACTGTTTGTGCATTTACAATATTCATTGATTTTTGCCATTGAAAAACATCATGTTATTCATATACCAGAAATGTTTGAAGCTACTGACTGAATGAAAGGAGCTGGCATCTCACTCTCTTTGAATCTTCTTTATCATGCTAGGATTAGCAGGAAAAAATAAAAAATTTCAGAATTGCACCTTGCAATGTGGAGATATTACTGTTTGTGCATTTACAATATTCATTGATTTTTGCCATTGAAAAACGTCCAGAAATGTTTGAAGCTACTGACTGAATGAAAGGAGCTGGCATCTCACTCTCTTTGAATCTTCTTTATCATGCTAGGATTAGCAGGAAAAAGCAAAAAATTTCAGAATTGCACCTTGCAATGTGGAGATATTACTGTTTGTGCATTTACAATATTCATTGATTTTTGCCATTGAAAAACGTCCAGAAATGTTTGAAGCTACTGACTGAATGAAAGGAGCTGGCATCTCACTCTCTTTGAATCTTCTTTATCATGCTAGGATTAGCAGGAAAAAGCAAAAAATTTCAGAATTGCACCTTGCAATGTGGAGATATTACTGTTTGTGCATTTACAATATTCATTGATTTTTGCCATTGAAAAACGTCCAGAAATGTTTGAAGCTACTGACTGAAGGAAAGGAGCTGGCATCTCACTCTCTTTGAATCTTCTTTATCATGCTAGGATTAGCAGGAAAAAGCAAAAAATTTCCGAATTGCACCTTGCAATGTGGAGATATTACTGTCTGTGCATTTACAATATTCATTGATTTTTGCCATTGAAAAACGTCCAGAAATGTTTGAAGCTACTGACTGAATGAAAGGAGCTGGCATCTCACTCTCTTTGATCTTCTTTATCATGCTAGGATTAGCAGGAAAAAGCAAAAAATTTCAGAATTGCACCTTGCAATGTGGAGATATTACTGTTTGTGCATTTACAATATTCATTGATTTTTGCCATTGAAAAACGTCCAGAAATGTTTGAAGCTACTGACTGAATGAAAGGAGCTGGCATCTCACTCTCTTTGAATCTTCTTTATCATGCTAGGATTAGCAGGAAAAAGCAAAAAATTTCAGAATTGCACCTTGCAATGTGGAGATATTACTGTTTGTGCATTTACAATATTTCTTGATTTTTGCCATTGAAAAACGTCCAGAAATGTTTGAAGCTACTGACTGAATGAAAGGAGCTGGCATCTCACTCTCTTTGAATCTTCCTTATCATGCTAGGATTAGCAGGAAAAAGCAAAAAATTTCAGAATTGCACCTTGCAATGTGGAGATATTACTGTTTGTGCATTTACAATATTCATTGATTTTGCCATTGAAAAACATCATGTTATTCATATACCAGAAATGTTTGAAGCTACTGACTGAATGAAAGAAGCTGGCATCTCACTCTCTTTGAATCTTCTTTATCATGCTAGGATTAGCAGGAAAAAGCAAAAAATTTCAGAATTGCACCTTGCAATGTGGAGATATTACTGTTTGTGCATTTACAATATTCATTGATTTTTGCCATTGAAAAACGTCTAGAAATGTTTGAAGCTACTGACTGAATGAAAGGAGCTGGCATCTCACTCTCTTTGAATCTTCTTTATCATGCTAGGATTAGCAGGAAAAAGCAAAAAAATTCAGAATTGCACCTTGCAATGTGGAGATATTACTGTTTGTGCATTTACAATATTCATTGATTTTTGCCATTGAAAAACATCATGTTATTCATATACCAGAAATGTTTGAAGCTACTGACTGAATGAAAGGAGCTGGCATCTCACTCTCTTTGAATCTTCTTTATCATGCTAGGATTAGCAGGAAAAAGCAAAAAATTTCAGAATTGCACCTTGCAATGTGGAGATATTACTGTTTGTGCATTTACAATATTCATTGATTTTTGCCATTGAAAAACGTCCAGAAATGTTTGTAGCTACTGACTGAATGAAAGGAGCTGGCATCTCACTCTCTTTGAATCTTCTTTATCATGCTAGGATTAGCAGGAAAAAGCAAAAAATTTCAGAATTGCACCTTGCAATGTGGAGATATTACTGTTTGTGCATTTACAATATTCATTGATTTTTGCCATTGAAAACATCATGTTATTCATATACCAGAAATGTTTGAAGCTACTGACTGAATGAAAGGAGCTGGCATCTCACTCTCTTTGAATCTTCTTTATCATGCTAGGATTAGCAGGAAAAAGTAAAAAATTTCAGAATTGCACCTTGCAATGTGGAGATATTACTTTTTGTGCATTTACAATATTCATTGATTTTTGCCATTGAAAAACGTTCAGAAATGTTTGAAGCTACTGACTGAATGAAAGGAGCTGGCATCTCACTCTCTTTGAATCTTCTTTATCATGCTAGGATTAGCAGGAAAAAGCAAAAAATTTCAGAATTGCACCTTGCAATGTGGAGATATTACTGTTGTGCATTTACAATATTCATTGATTTTTGCCATTGAAAAACGTCCAGAAATGTTTGAAGCTACTGACTGAATGAAAGGAGCTGGCATCTCACTCTCTTTGAATCTTCTTTATCATGCTAGGATTAGCAGGAAAAAGCAAAAATTTCAGAATTGCACCTTGCAATGTGGAGATATTACTGTTTGTGCATTTACAATATTCATTGATTTTTGCCATTGAAAAACGTCCAGAAATGTTTGAAGCTACTGACTGAATGAAAGGAGCTGGCATCTCACTCTCTTTGAATCTTCTTTATCATGCTAGGATTAGCAGGAAAAAGCAAAAAATTTCAGAATTGCACCTTGCAATGTGGAGATATTACTGTTTGTGCATTTACAATATTCATTGATTTTTGCCATTGAAAAAACATCATGTTATTCATATACCAGAAATGTTTGAAGCTACTGACTGAATGAAAGGAGCTGGCATCTCACTCTCTTTGAATCTTCTTTATCATGCTAGGATTAGCAGGAAAAAGCAAAAAATTTCAGAATTGCACCTTGCAATGTGGAGATATTACTGTTTGTGCCTTTACAATATTCATTGATTTTTGCCATTGAAAAACGTCCAGAAATGTTTGAAGCTACTGACTGAATGAAAGGAGCTGACATCTCACTCTCTTTGAATCTTCTTTATCATGCTAGGATTAGCAGGAAAAAGCAAAAAATTTCAGATTGCACCTTGCAATGTGGAGATATTACTGTTTGTGCATTTACAATATTCATTGATTTTTGCCATTGAAAAACATCATGTTATTCATATACCAGAAATGTTTGAAGCTACTGACTGAATGAAAGGAGCTGGCATCTCACTCTCTTTGAATCTTCTTTATCATGCTAGGATTAGCAGGAAAAAGCAAAAAATTTCAGAATTGCACCTTGCAATGTGGAGATATTACTGTTTGTGCATTTACAATATTCATTGATTTTTGCCATTGAAAAACGTCCAGAAATGTTTGAAGCTACTGACTGAATGAAAAAGGAGCTGGCATCTCACTCTCTTTGAATCTTCTTTATCATGCTAGGATTAGCAGGAAAAAGCAAAAATTTCAGAATTGCACCTTGCAATGTGGAGATATTACTGTTTGTGCATTTACAATATTCATTGATTTTTGCCATTGAAAAACGTCCAGAAATGTTTGAAGCTACTGACTGAATGAAAGGAGCTGGCATCTCACTCTCTTTGAATCTTCTTTATCATGCTAGGATTAGCAGGAAAAAGCAAAAAATTTCAGAATTGCACCTTGCAATGTGGAGATATTACTGTTTGTGCATTTACAATATTCATTGATTTTTGCCATTGAAAAACGTCCAGAAATGTTTGAAGCTACTGACTGAATGAAAGGAGCTGGCATCTCACTCTCTTTGAATCTTCTTTATCATGCTAGGATTAGCAGGAAAAAGCAAAAAATTTCAGAATTGCATCTTGCAATGTGGAGATATTACTGTTGTGCATTTACAATATTCATTGATTTTTGCCATTGAAAAACGTCCAGAAATGTTTGAAGCTACTGACTGAATGAAAGGAGCTGGCATCTCACTCTCTTTGAATCTTCTTTATCATGCTAGGATTAGCAGGAAAAAGCAAAAAATTTCAGAATTGCACCTTGCAATGTGGAGATATTACTGTTTGTGCATTTACAATATTCATTGATTTTTGCCATTGAAAAACATCCAGAAATGTTTGAAGCTACTGACTGAATGAAAGGAGCTGGCATCTCACTCTCTTTGAATCTTCTTTATCATGCTAGGATTAGCAGGAAAAAGCAAAAAATTTCAGAATTGCACCTTGCAATGTGGAGATATTACTGTTTGTGCATTTACAATATTCATTGATTTTTGCCATTGAAAACATCATGTTATTCATATACCAGAAATGTTTGAAGCTACTGACTGAATGAAAGGAGCTGGCATCTCACTCTCTTTGAATCTTCTTTATCATGCTAGGATTAGCAGGAAAAGCAAAAAATTTCAGAATTGCACCTTGCAATGTGGAGATATTACTGTTTGTGCATTTACAATATTCATTGATTTTTGCCATTGAAAAACGTCCAGAAATGTTTGAAGCTACTGACTGAATGAAAGGAGCTGGCATCTCACTCTCTTTGAATCTTCTTTATCATGCTAGGATTAGCAGGAAAAAGCAAAAAATTTCAGAATTGCACCTTGCAATGTGGAGATATTACTGTTTGTGCATTTACAATATTCATTGATTTTTGCCATTGAAAAACATCATGTTATTCATATACCAGAAATGTTTGAAGCTACTGACTGAATGAAAGGAGCTGGCATCTCACTCTCTTTGAATCTTCTTTATCATGCTAGGATTAGCAGGAAAAAGTAAAAAATTTCAGAATTGCACCTTGCAATGTGGAGATATTACTGTTTGTGCATTTACAATATTCATTGATTTTTGCCATTGAAAAACGTTCAGAAATGTTTGAAGCTACTGACTGAATGAAAGGAGCTGGCATCTCACTCTCTTTGAATCTTCTTTATCATGCTAGGATTAGCAGGAAAAAGCAAAAAATTTCAGAATTGCACCTTGCAATGTGGAGATATTACTGTTTGTGCATTTACAATATTCATTGATTTTTGCCATTGAAAAACGTCCAGAAATGTTTGAAGCTACTGACTGAATGAAAGGAGCTGGCATCTCACTCTCTTTGATCTTCTTTATCATGCTAGGATTAGCAGGAAAAAGCAAAAAATTTCAGAATTGCACCTTGCAATGTGGAGATATTACTGTTTGTGCATTTACAATATTCATTGATTTTTGCCATTGAAAAACTTCAGTTATTCATATACCAGAAAAGTTTGAAGCTACTGACTGAATGAAAGGAGCTGGCATCTCACTCTCTTTGAATCTTCTTTATCATGCTAGGATTAGCAGGAAAAAGCAAAAAATTTCAGAATTGCACCTTGCAATGTGGAGATATTACTGTTTGTGCATTTACAATATTCATTGATTTTTGCCATTGAAAACATCGTTATTCCTTATACCAGAAATGTTTGAAGCTACTGACTGAATGAAAGGAGCTGGCATCTCACTCTCTTTGAATCTTCTTAATCATGCTAGGATTAGCAGGAAAAAATAAAAAAATTTCAGAATTGCACCTTGCAATGTGGAGATATTACTGTTTGTGCATTTACAATATTCATTGATTTTTGCCATTGAAAAAACGTCCAGAAATGTTTGAAGCTACTGACTGAATGAAAGGAGCTGGCATCTCACTCTCTTTGAATCTTCTTTATCATGCTAGGATTAGCAGGAAAAAGCAAAAAATTTCAGAATTGCACCTTGCAATGTGGAGATATTACTGTTTGTGCATTTACAATATTCATTGATTTTTGCCATTGAAAAACGTCCAGAAATGTTTGAAGCTACTGACTGAATGAAAGGAGCTGGCATCTCACTCTCTTTGAATCTTCTTTATCATGCTAGGATTAGCAGGAAAAAGCAAAAAATTTCAGAATTGCACCTTGCAATGTGGAGATATACTGTTTGTGCATTTACAATATTCATTGATTTTGCCATTGAAAAACGTCCAGAAATGTTTGAAGCTACTGACTGAATGAAAGGAGCTGGCATCTCACTCTCTTTGAATCTTCTTTATCATGCTAGGATTAGCAGGAAAAAGCAAAAAATTTCAGAATTGATCTTGCAATGTGGAGATATTACTGTTTGTGCATTTACAATATTCATTGATTTTTGCCATTGAAAAACATCGGTTATTCATATACCAGAAATGTTTGAAGCTACTGACTGAATGAAAGAGCTGGCATCTCACTCTCTTTGAATCTTCTTTATCATGCTAGGATTAGCAGGAAAAGCAAAAAATTTCAGAATTGCACTTGCAATGTGGAGATATTACTGTTTCTCTGCATTATACAATATTCATTGATTTTTGCATTGAAAAACATCATGTTATTCATATACCAGAAATGTTTGAAGCTAATGATGAAAGGAGCTGGCATCTCACTCTCTTTGAATCTTCTTTATCATGCTAGGATTAGCAGGAAAAAGCAAAAAATTTCAGAATTGCACCTTGCCAATGTGGAGATATTACTGTTAGGAAAAAGCAAAAAATTTCAGAATTGCACCTTGCAATGTGGAGATATTACTGTTTGTGCATTTACAATATTCATTGATTTTTGCCATTGAAAAACGTCCAGAAATGTTTGAAGCTACTGACTGAATGAAAGGAGCTGGCATCTCACTCTCTTTGAATCTTCTTTATCATGCTAGGATTAGCAGGAAAAAGCAAAAAATTTCAGAATTGCACCTTGCAATGTGGAGATATTACTGTTTGTGCATTTACAATATTCATTGATATTTGCCATTGAAAAACATCCAGAAATGTTTGAAGCTACTGACTGAATGAAAGGAGCTGGCATCTCACTCTCTTTGAATCTTCTTTATCATGCTAGGATTAGCAGGAAAAAGCAAAAAATTTCAGAATTGCACCTTGCAATGTGGAGATATTACTGTTTGTGCATTTACAATATTCATTGATTTTTGCCATTGAAAAACATCATGTTATTCATATACCAGAAATGTTTGAAGCTACTGACTGAATGAAAGGAGCTGGCATCTCACTCTCTTTGAATCTTCTTTATCATGCTAGGATTAGCAGGAAAAAGCAAAAAATTTCAGAATTGCACCTTGCAATGTGGAGATATTACTGTTTGTGCATTTACAATATTCATTGATTTTTGCCATTGAAAAACGTCCAGAAATGTTTGAAGCTACTGACTGAATGAAAGGAGCTGGCATCTCACTCTCTTTGAATCTTCTTTATCATGCTAGGATTAGCAGGAAAAAGCAAAAAATTTCAGAATTGCACCTTGCAATGTGGAGATATTACTGTTTGTGCATTTACAATATTCATTGATTTTTGCCATTGAAAAACATCATGTTATTCATATACCAGAAATGTTTGAAGCTACTGACTGAATGAAAGGAGCTGGCATCTCACTCTCTTTGAATCTTCTTTATCATGCTAGGATTAGCAGGAAAAAGTAAAAAATTTCAGAATTGCACCTTGCAATGTGGAGATATTACTGTTTGTGCATTTACAATATTCATTGATTTTTGCCATTGAAAAACGTTCAGAAATGTTTGAAGCTACTGACTGAATGAAAGGAGCTGGCATCTCACTCTCTTTGAATCTTCTTTATCATGCTAGGATTAGCAGGAAAAAGCAAAAAATTTCAGAATTGCACCTTGCAATGTGGAGATATTACTGTTTGTGCATTTACAATATTCATTGATTTTTGCCATTGAAAAACGTCCAGAAATGTTTGAAGCTACTGACTGAATGAAAGGAGCTGGCATCTCACTCTCTTTGAATCTTCTTTATCATGCTAGGATTAGCAGGAAAAAGCAAAAAATTTCAGAATTGCACCTTGCAATGTGGAGATATTACTGTTTGTGCATTTACAATATTCATTGATTTTTGCCATTGAAAAACTTCATGTTATTCATATACCAGAAAAGTTTGAAGCTACTGACTGAATGAAAGGAGCTGGCATCTCACTCTCTTTGAATCTTCTTTATCATGCTAGGATTAGCAGGAAAAAGCAAAAAATTTCAGAATTGCACCTTGCAATGTGGAGATATTACTGTTTGTGCATTTACAATATTCATTGATTTTTGCCATTGAAAAACATCATGTTATTCATATACCAGAAATGTTTGAAGCTACTGACTGAATGAAAGGAGCTGGCATCTCACTCTCTTTGAATCTTCTTTATCATGCTAGGATTAGCAGGAAAAAGCAAAAAATTTCAGAATTGCACCTTGCAATGTGGAGATATTACTGTTTGTGCATTTACAATATTCATTGATTTTTGCCATTGAAAAACGTCCAGAAATGTTTGAAGCTACTGACTGAATGAAAGGAGCTGGCATCTCACTCTCTTTGAATCTTCTTTATCATGCTAGGATTAGCAGGAAAAAGCAAAAAATTTCAGAATTGCACCTTGCAATGTGGAGATATTACTGTTTGTGCATTTACAATATTCATTGATTTTTGCCATTGAAAAACATCCAGAAATGTTTGAAGCTACTGACTGAATGAAAGGAGCTGGCATCTCACTCTCTTTGAATCTTCTTTATCATGCTAGGATTAGCAGGAAAAAGCAAAAAATTTCAGAATTGCACCTTGCAATGTGGAGATATTACTGTTTGTGCATTTACAATATTCATTGATTTTTGCCATTGAAAAACGTCCAGAAATGTTTGAAGCTACTGACTGAATGAAAGGAGCTGGCATCTCACTCTCTTTGAATCTTCTTTATCATGCTAGGATTAGCAGGAAAAAGCAAAAAATTTCAGAATTGCATCTTGCAATGTGGAGATATTACTGTTTGTGCATTTACAATATTCATTGATTTTTGCCATTGAAAAACATCATGTTATTCATATACCAGAAATGTTTGAAGCTACTGACTGAATGAAAGGAGCTGGCATCTCACTCTCTTTGAATCTTCTTTATCATGCTAGGATTAGCAGGAAAAAGCAAAAAATTTCAGAATTGCACCTTGCAATGTGGAGATATTACTGTTTGTGCATTTACAATATTCATTGATTTTTGCCATTGAAAAACG
Organism: Phyllobates terribilis; assembly: GCF_046119375.1. NCBI lineage: Eukaryota > Metazoa > Chordata > Amphibia > Anura > Dendrobatidae > Phyllobates > Phyllobates terribilis. The sequence goes on along the minus strand of NW_027364119.1, from coordinate 98,482 downwards.
TCCAGAAATGTTTGAAGCTACTGACTGAATGAAAGGAGCTGGCATCTCACTCTCTTTGAATCTTCTTTATCATGCTAGGATTAGCAGGAAAAAGCAAAAAATTTCAGAATTGCACCTTGCAATGTGGAGATATTACTGTTTGTGCATTTACAATATTCATTGATATTTGCCATTGAAAAACATCCAGAAATGTTTGAAGCTACTGACTGAATGAAAGGAGCTGGCATCTCACTCTCTTTGAATCTTCTTTATCATGCTAGGATTAGCAGGAAAAAGCAAAAAATTTCAGAATTGCACCTTGCAATGTGGAGATATTACTGTTTGTGCATTTACAATATTCATTGATTTTTGCCACTGAAAAACATCATGTTATTCATATACCAGAAATGTTTGAAGCTACTGACTGAATGAAAGGAGCTGGCATCTCACTCTCTTTGAATCTTCTTTATCATGCTAGGATTAGCAGGAAAAAGCAAAAAATTTCAGAATTGCACCTTGCAATGTGGAGATATTACTGTTTGTGCATTTACAATATTCATTGATTTTTGCCATTGAAAAACGTTCAGAAATGTTTGAAGCTACTGACTGAATGAAAGGAGCTGGCATCTCACTCTCTTTGAATCTTCTTTATCATGCTAGGATTAGCAGGAAAAAGCAAAAAATTTCAGAATTGCACCTTGCAATGTGGAGATATTACTGTTTGTGCATTTACAATATTCATTGATTTTTGCCATTGAAAAACGTCCAGAAATGTTTGAAGCTACTGACTGAATGAAAAGAGCTGGCATCTCACTCTCTTTGAATCTTCTTTATCATGCTAGGATTAGCAGGAAAAAGCAAAAAATTTCAGAATTGCACCTTGCAATGTGGAGATATTACTGTTTGTGCATTTACAATATTCATTGATTTTTGCCATTGAAAAACTTCATGTTATTCATATACCAGAAAAGTTTGAAGCTACTGACTGAATGAAAGGAGCTGGCATCTCACTCTCTTTGAATCTTCTTTATCATGCTAGGATTAGCAGGAAAAAGCAAAAAATTTCAGAATTGCACCTTGCAATGTGGAGATATTACTGTTTGTGCATTTACAATATTCATTGATTTTTGCCATTGAAAAACATCATGTTATTCATATACCAGAAATGTTTGAAGCTACTGACTGAATGAAAGGAGCTGGCATCTCACTCTCTTTGAATCTTCTTTATCATGCTAGGATTAGCAGGAAAAAATAAAAAATTTCAGAATTGCACCTTGCAATGTGGAGATATTACTGTTTGTGCATTTACAATATTCATTGATTTTTGCCATTGAAAAACGTCCAGAAATGTTTGAAGCTACTGACTGAATGAAAGGAGCTGGCATCTCACTCTCTTTGAATCTTCTTTATCATGCTAGGATTAGCAGGAAAAAGCAAAAAATTTCAGAATTGCACCTTGCAATGTGGAGATATTACTGTTTGTGCATTTACAATATTCATTGATTTTTGCCATTGAAAAACGTCCAGAAATGTTTGAAGCTACTGACTGAATCAAAGGAGCTGGCATCTCACTCTCTTTGAATCTTCTTTATCATGCTAGGATTAGCAGGAAAAAGCAAAAAATTTCAGAATTGCACCTTGCAATGTGGAGATATTACTGTTTGTGCATTTACAATATTCATTGATTTTTGCCATTGAAAAACGTCCAGAAATGTTTGAAGCTACTGACTGAAGGAAAGGAGCTGGCATCTCACTCTCTTTGAATCTTCTTTATCATGCTAGGATTAGCAGGAAAAAGCAAAAAATTTCCGAATTGCACCTTGCAATGTGGAGATATTACTGTTTGTGCATTTACAATATTCATTGATTTTTGCCATTGAAAAACGTCCAGAAATGTTTGAAGCTACTGACTGAATGAAAGGAGCTGGCATCTCACTCTCTTTGAATCTTCTTTATCATGCTAGGATTAGCAGGAAAAAGCAAAAAATTTCAGAATTGCACCTTGCAATGTGGAGATATTACTGTTTGTACATTTACAATATTCATTGATTTTTGCCATTGAAAAACGTCCAGAAATGTTTGAAGCTACTGACTGAATGAAAGGAGCTGGCATCTCACTCTCTTTGAATCTTCTTTATCATGCTAGGATTAGCAGGAAAAAGCAAAAAATTTCAGAATTGGACCTTGCAATGTGGAGATATTACTGTTTGTGCATTTACAATATTCATTGATTTTTGCCATTGAAAAACGTCCAGAAATGTTTGAAGCTACTGACTGAATGAAAGGAGCTGGCATCTCACTCTCTTTGAATCTTCATTATCATGCTAGGATTAGCAGGAAAAAGCAAAAAATTTCAGAATTGCACCTTGCAATGTGGAGATATTACTGTTTGTGCATTTACAATATTCATTGATTTTTGCCATTGAAAAACGTCCAGAAATGTTTGAAGCTACTGACTGAATGAAAGGAGCTGGCATCTCACTCTCTTTGAATCTTCTTTATCATGCTAGGATTAGCAGGAAAAAGCAAAAAATTTCAGAATTGCATCTTGCAATGTGGAGATATTACTGTTTGTGCATTTACAATATTCATTGATTTTTGCCATTGAAAAACATCATGTTATTCATATACCAGAAATGTTTGAAGCTACTGACTGAATGAAAGGAGCTGGCATCTCACTCTCTTTGAATCTTCTTTATCATGCTAGGATTAGCAGTAAAAAGCAAAAAATTTCAGAATTGCACCTTGCAATGTGGAGATATTACTGTTTGTGCATTTACAATATTCATTGATTTTTGCCATTGAAAAACGTCCAGAAATGTTTGAAGCTACTGACTGAATGAAAGGAGCTGGCATCTCACTCTCTTTGAATCTTCTTTATCATGCTGGGATTAGCAGGAAAAAGCAAAAAATTTCAGAATTGCACCTTGCAATGTGGAGATATTACTGTTTGTGCATTTACAATATTCATTGATTTTTGCCATTGAAAAACATCCAGAAATGTTTGAAGCTACTGACTGAATGAAAGGAGCTGGCATCTCACTCTCTTTGAATCTTCTTTATCATGCTAGGATTAGCAGGAAAAAGCAAAAAATTTCAGAATTGCACCTTGCAATGTGGAGATATTACTGTTTGTGCATTTACAATATTCATTGATTTTTGCCATTGAAAAACATCATGTTATTCATATACCAGAAATGTTTGAAGCTACTGACTGAATGAAAGGAGCTGGCATCTCACTCTCTTTGAATCTTCTTTATCATGCTAGGATTAGCAGGAAAAAGCAAAAAATTTCAGAATTGCACCTTGCAATGTGGAGATATTACTGTTTGTGCATTTACAATATTCATTAATTTTTGCCATTGAAAAACGTCCAGAAATGTTTGAAGCTACTGACTGAATGAAAGGAGCTGGCATCTCACTCTCTTTGAATCTTCTTTATCATGCTAGGATTAGCAGGAAAAAGCAAAAAATTTCAGAATTGCACCTTGCAATGTTGAGATATTTCTGTTTGTGCATTTACAATATTCATTGATTTTTGCCATTGAAAAACATCATGTTATTCATATACCAGAAATGTTTGAAGCTACTGACTGAATGAAAGGAGCTGGCATCTCACTCTCTTTGAATCTTCTTTATCATGCTAGGATTAGCAGGAAAAAGTAAAAAATTTCAGAATTGCACCTTGCAATGTGGAGATATTACTGTTTGTGCATTTACAATATTCATTGATTTTTGCCATTGAAAAACGTCCAGAAATGTTTGAAGCTACTGACTGAATGAAAGGAGCTGGCATCTCACTCTCTTTGAATCTTCTTTATCATGCTAGGATTAGCAGGAAAAAGCAAAAAATTTCAGAATTGCACCTTGCAATGTGGAGATATTACTGTTTGTGCATTTACAATATTCATTGATTTTTGCCATTGAAAAACTTCATGTTATTCATATACCAGAAAAGTTTGAAGCTACTGACTGAATGAAAGGAGCTGGCATCTCACTCTCTTTGAATCTTCTTTATCATGCTAGGAATAGCAGGAAAAAGCAAAAAATTTCAGAATTGCACCTTGCAATGTGGAGATATTACTGTTTGTGCATTTACAATATTCATTGATTTTTGCCATTGAAAAACATCGTTATTCATATACCAGAAATGTTTGAAGCTACTGACTGAATGAAAGGAGCTGACATCTCACTCTCTTTGAATCTTCTTTATCATGCTAGGATGAGCAGGAAAAAATAAAAAATTTCAGAATTGCACCTTGCAATGTGGAGATATTACTGTTTGTGCATTTACAATATTCATTGATTTTTGCCATTGAAAAACGTCCAGAAATGTTTGAAGCTACTGACTGAATGAAAGGAGCTGGCATCTCACTCTCTTTGAATCTTCTTTATCATGCTAGGATTAGCAGGAAAAAGCAAAAAATTTCAGAATTGCACCTTGCAATGTGGAGATATTACTGTTTGTGCATTTACAATATTCATTGATTTTTGCCATTGAAAAACGTCCAGAAATGTTTGAAGCTACTGACTGAATGAAAGGAGCTGGCATCTCACTCTCTTTGAATCTTCTTTATCATGCTAGGATTAGCAGGAAAAAGCAAAAAATTTCAGAATTGCACCTTGCAATGTGGAGATATTACTGTTTGTGCATTTACAATATTCATTGATTTTTGCCATTGAAAAACGTCCAGAAATGTTTGAAGCTACTGACTGAATGAAAGGAGCTGGCATCTCACTCTCTTTGAATCTTCTTTATCATGCTAGCATTAGCAGGAAAAAGCAAAAAATTTCAGAATTGCACCTTGCAATGTGGAGATATTACTGTTTGTGCATTTACAATATTCATTGATTTTTGCCATTGAAAAACGTCCAGAAATGTTTGAAGCTACTGACTGAATGAAAGGAGCTGGCATCTCACTCTCTTTGAATCTTCTTTATCATGCTAGGATTAGCAGGAAAAATCAAAAAATTTCAGAATTGCATCTTGCAATGTGGAGATATTACTGTTTGTGCATTTACAATATTCATTGATTTTTGCCATTGAAAAACATCATGTTATTCATATACCAGAAATGTTTGAAGCTACTGACTGAATGAAAGGAGCTGGCATCTCACTCTCTTTGAATCTTCCTTATCATGCTAGGATTAGCAGGAAAAAGCAAAAAATTTCAGAATTGCACCTTGCAATGTGGAGATATTACTGTTTGTGCATTTACAATATTCATTGATTTTTGCCATTGAAAAACGTCCAGAAATGTTTGAAGCTACTGACTGAATGAAAGGAGCTGGCATCTCACTCTCTTTGAATCTTCTTTATCATGCTAGGATTAGCAGGAAAAAGCAAAAAATTTCAGAATTGCACCTTGCAATGTGGAGATATTACTGTTTGTGCATTTACAATATTCATTGATTTTTGCCATTGAAAAACATCCAGAAATGTTTGAAGCTACTGACTGAATGAAAGGAGCTGGCATCTCACTCTCTTTGAATCTTCTTTATCATGCTAGGATTAGCAGGAAAAAGCAAAAAATTTCAGAATTGCACCTTGCAATGTGGAGATATTACTGTTTGTGCATTTACAATATTCATTGATTTTTGCCATTGAAAAACATCATGTTATTCATATACCAGAAATGTTTGAAGCTACTGACTGAATGAAAGGAGCTGGCATCTCACTCTCTTTGAATCTTCTTTATCATGCTAGGATTAGCAGGAAAAGGCAAAAAATTTCAGAATTGCACCTTGCAATGTGGAGATATTACTGTTTGTGCATTTACAATATTCATTGATTTTTGCCATTGAAAAACGTCCAGAAATGTTTGAAGCTACTGACTGAATGAAAGGAGCTGGCATCTCACTCTCTTTGAATCTTCTTTATCATGCTAGGATTAGCAGGAAAAAGCAAAAAATTTCAGAATTGCACCTTGCAATGTGGAGATATTACTGTTTGTGCATTTACAATATTCATTGATTTTTGCCATTGAAAAACATCATGTTATTCATATACCAGAAATGTTTGAAGCTACTGACTGAATGAAAGGAGCTGGCATCTCACTCTCTTTGAATCTTCTTTATCATGCTAGGATTAGCAGGAAAAAGTAAAAAATTTCAGAATTGCACCTTGCAATGTGGAGATATTACTGTTTGTGCATTTACAATATTCATTGATTTTTGCCATTGAAAAACGTTCAGAAATGTTTGAAGCTACTGACTGAATGAAAGGAGCTGGCATCTCACTCTCTTTGAATCTTCTTTATCATGCTAGGATTAGCAGGAAAAAGCAAAAAATTTCAGAATTGCACCTTGCAATGTGGAGATATTACTGTTTGTGCATTTACAATATTCATTGATTTTTGCCATTGAAAAACGTCCAGAAATGTTTGAAGCTACTGACTGAATGAAAGGAGCTGGCATCTCACTCTCTTTGAATCTTCTTTATCATGCTAGGATTAGCAGGAAAAAGCGAAAAATTTCAGAATTGCACCTTGCAATGTGGAGATATTACTGTTTGTGCATTTACAATATTCATTGATTTTTGCCATTGAAAAACTTCATGTTATTCATATACCAGAAAAGTTTGAAGCTACTGACTGAATGAAAGGAGCTGGCATCTCACTCTCTTTGAATCTTCTTTATCATGCTAGGATTAGCAGGAAAAAGCAAAAAATTTCAGAATTGCACCTTGCAATGTGGAGATATTACTGTTTGTGCATTTACAATATTCATTGATTTTTGCCATTGAAAAACATCATGTTATTCATATACCAGAAATGTTTGAAGCTACTGACTGAATGAAAGGAGCTGGCATCTCACTCTCTTTGAATCTTCTTTATCATGCTAGGATTAGCAGGAAAAAATAAAAAATTTCAGAATTGCACCTTGCAATGTGGAGATATTACTGTTTTTGCATTTACAATATTCATTGATTTTTGCCATTGAAAAACGTCCAGAAATGTTTGAAGCTACTGACTGAATGAAAGGAGCTGGCATCTCACTCTCTTTGAATCTTCTTTATCATGCTAGGATTAGCAGGAAAAAGCAAAAAATTTCAGAATTGCACCTTGCAATGTGGAGATATTACTGTTTGTGCATTTACAATATTCATTGATTTTTGCCATTGAAAAACGTCCAGAAATGTTTGAAGCTACTGACTGAATGAAAGGAGCTGGCATCTCACTCTCTTTGAATCTTCTTTATCATGCTAGGATTAGCAGGAAAAAGCAAAAAATTTCAGAATTGCACCTTGCAATGTGGAGATATTACTGTTTGTGCATTTACAATATTCATTGATTTTTGCCATTGAAAAACATCATGTTATTCATATACCAGAAATGTTTGAAGCTACTGACTGAATGAAAGGAGCTGGCATCTCACTCTCTTTGAATCTTCTTTATCATGCTAGGATTAGCAGGAAAAAGTAAAAAATTTCAGAATTGCACCTTGCAATGTGGAGATATTACTGTTTGTGCATTTACAATATTCATTGATTTTTGCCATTGAAAAACGTTCAGAAATGTTTGAAGCTACTGACTGAATGAAAGGAGCTGGCATCTCACTCTCTTTGAATCTTCTTTATCATGCTAGGATTAGCAGGAAAAAGCAAAAAATTTCAGAATTGCACCTTGCAATGTGGAGATATTACTGTTTGTGCATTTACAATATTCATTGATTTTTGCCATTGAAAAACGTCCAGAAATGTTTGAAGCTACTGACTGAATGAAAGGAGCTGGCATCTCACTCTCTTTGAATCTTCTTTATCATGCTAGGATTAGCAGGAAAAAGCGAAAAATTTCAGAATTGCACCTTGCAATGTGGAGATATTACTGTTTGTGCATTTACAATATTCATTGATTTTTGCCATTGAAAAACTTCATGTTATTCATATACCAGAAAAGTTTGAAGCTACTGACTGAATGAAAGGAGCTGGCATCTCACTCTCTTTGAATCTTCTTTATCATGCTAGGATTAGCAGGAAAAAGCAAAAAATTTCAGAATTGCACCTTGCAATGTGGAGATATTACTGTTTGTGCATTTACAATATTCATTGATTTTTGCCATTGAAAAACATCATGTTATTCATATACCAGAAATGTTTGAAGCTACTGACTGAATGAAAGGAGCTGGCATCTCACTCTCTTTGAATCTTCTTTATCATGCTAGGATTAGCAGGAAAAAATAAAAAATTTCAGAATTGCACCTTGCAATGTGGAGATATTACTGTTTGTGCATTTACAATATTCATTGATTTTTGCCATTGAAAAACGTCCAGAAATGTTTGAAGCTACTGACTGAATGAAAGGAGCTGGCATCTCACTCTCTTTGAATCTTCTTTATCATGCTAGGATTAGCAGGAAAAAGCAAAAAATTTCAGAATTGCACCTTGCAATGTGGAGATATTACTGTTTGTGCATTTACAATATTCATTGATTTTTGCCATTGAAAAACGTCCAGAAATGTTTGAAGCTACTGACTGAATCAAAGGAGCTGGCATCTCACTCTCTTTGAATCTTCTTTATCATGCTAGGATTAGCAGGAAAAAGCAAAAAATTTCAGAATTGCACCTTGCAATGTGGAGATATTACTGTTTGTGCATTTACAATATTCATTGATTTTTGCCATTGAAAAACGTCCAGAAATGTTTGAAGCTACTGACTGAAGGAAAGGAGCTGGCATCTCACTCTCTTTGAATCTTCTTTATCATGCTAGGATTAGCAGGAAAAAGCAAAAAATTTCCGAATTGCACCTTGCAATGTGGAGATATTACTGTTTGTGCATTTACAATATTCATTGATTTTTGCCATTGAAAAACGTCCAGAAATGTTTGAAGCTACTGACTGAATGAAAGGAGCTGGCATCTCACTCTCTTTGAATCTTCTTTATCATGCTAGGATTAGCAGGAAAAAGCAAAAAATTTCAGAATTGCACCTTGCAATGTGGAGATATTACTGTTTGTGCATTTACAATATTCATTGATTTTTGCCATTGAAAAACATCATGTTATTCATATACCAGAAATGTTTGAAGCTACTGACTGAATGAAAGGAGCTGGCATCTCACTCTCTTTGAATCTTCTTTATCATGCTAGGATTAGCAGGAAAAAATAAAAAATTTCAGAATTGCACCTTGCAATGTGGAGATATTACTGTTTGTGCATTTACAATATTCATTGATTTTTGCCATTGAAAAACGTCCAGAAATGTTTGAAGCTACTGACTGAATGAAAGGAGCTGGCATCTCACTCTCTTTGAATCTTCTTTATCATGCTAGGATTAGCAGGAAAAAGCAAAAAATTTCAGAATTGCACCTTGCAATGTGGAGATATTACTGTTTGTGCATTTACAATATTCATTGATTTTTGCCATTGAAAAACGTCCAGAAATGTTTGAAGCTACTGACTGAATCAAAGGAGCTGGCATCTCACTCTCTTTGAATCTTCTTTATCATGCTAGGATTAGCAGGAAAAAGCAAAAAATTTCAGAATTGCACCTTGCAATGTGGAGATATTACTGTTTGTGCATTTACAATATTCATTGATTTTTGCCATTGAAAAACGTCCAGAAATGTTTGAAGCTACTGACTGAAGGAAAGGAGCTGGCATCTCACTCTCTTTGAATCTTCTTTATCATGCTAGGATTAGCAGGAAAAAGCAAAAAATTTCCGAATTGCACCTTGCAATGTGGAGATATTACTGTTTGTGCATTTACAATATTCATTGATTTTTGCCATTGAAAAACGTCCAGAAATGTTTGAAGCTACTGACTGAATGAAAGGAGCTGGCATCTCACTCTCTTTGAATCTTCTTTATCATGCTAGGATTAGCAGGAAAAAGCAAAAAATTTCAGAATTGCACCTTGCAATGTGGAGATATTACTGTTTGTGCATTTACAATATTCATTGATTTTTGCCATTGAAAAACGTCCAGAAATGTTTGAAGCTACTGACTGAATGAAAGGAGCTGGCATCTCACTCTCTTTGAATCTTCTTTATCATGCTAGGATTAGCAGGAAAAAGCAAAAAATTTCAGAATTGGACCTTGCAATGTGGAGATATTACTGTTTGTGCATTTACAATATTCATTGATTTTTGCCATTGAAAAACGTCCAGAAATGTTTGAAGCTACTGACTGAATGAAAGGAGCTGGCATCTCACTCTCTTTGAATCTTCTTTATCATGCTAGGATTAGCAGGAAAAAGCAAAAAATTTCAGAATTGCACCTTGCAATGTGGAGATATTACTGTTTGTGCATTTACAATATTCATTGATTTTTGCCATTGAAAAACGTCCAGAAATGTTTGAAGCTACTGACTGAAGGAAAGGAGCTGGCATCTCACTCTCTTTGAATCTTCTTTATCATGCTAGGATTAGCAGGAAAAAGCAAAAAATTTCCGAATTGCACCTTGCAATGTGGAGATATTACTGTTTGTGCATTTACAATATTCATTGATTTTTGCCATTGGAAAACGTCCAGAAATGTTTGAAGCTACTGACTGAATGAAAGGAGCTGGCATCTCACTTTCTTTGAATCTTCTTTATCATGCTAGGATTAGCAGGAAAAAGCAAAAAATTTCAGAATTGCACCTTGCAATGTGGAGATATTACTGTTTGTGCATTTACAATATTCATTGATTTTTGCCATTGAAAAACGTCCAGAAATGTTTGAAGCTACTGACTGAATGAAAGGATCTGGCATCTCACTCTCTTTGAATCTTCTTTATCATGCTAGGATTAGCAGGAAAAAGCAAAAAATTTCAGAATTGGACCTTGCAATGTGGAGATATTACTGTTTGTGCATTTACAATATTCATTGATTTTTGCCATTGAAAAACGTCCAGAAATGTTTGAAGCTACTGACTGAATGAAAGGAGCTGGCATCTCACTCTCTTTGAATCTTCTTTATCATGCTAGGATTAGCAGGAAAAAGCAAAAAATTTCAGAATTGCACCTTGCAATGTGGAGATATTACTGTTTGTGCATTTACAATATTCATTGATTTTTGCCATTGAAAAACATCATGTTATTCATATACCAGAAATGTTTGAAGCTACTGACTGAATGAAAGGAGCTGGCATCTCACTCTCTTTGAATCTTCTTTATCATGCTAGGATTAGCAGGAAAAAGCAAAAAATTTCAGAATTGCACCTTGCAATGTGGAGATATTACTGTTTGTGCATTTACAATATTCATTGATTTTTGCCATTGAAAAACATCTAAAAATGTTTGAAGCTACTGACTGAATGAAAGGAGCTGGCATCTCACGCTCTTTGAATCTTCTTTATCATGCTAGGATTAGCAGGAAAAAGCAAAAAATTTCAGAATTGCACCTTGCAATGTGGAGATATTACTGTTTGTGCTTTTACAATATTCATTGATTTTTGCCATTGAAAAACATCATGTTATTCATATACCAGAAATGTTTGAAGCTACTGACTGAATGAAAGGAGCTGGCATCTCACTCTCTTTGAATCTTCTTTATCATGCTAGGATTAGCAGGAAAAAGCAAAAAATTTCAGAATTGCACCTTGCAATGTGGAGATATTACTGTTTGTGCATTTACAAGATTCATTGATTTTTGCCATTGAAAAACGTCCAGAAATGTTTGTAGCTACTGACTGAATGAAAGGAGCTGGCATCTCACTCTCTTTGAATCTTCTTTATCATGCTAGGATTAGCAGGAAAAAGCAAAAAATTTCAGAATTGCACCTTGCAATGTGGAGATATTACTGTTTGTGCATTTACAATATTCATTGATTTTTGCCATTGAAAAACATCATGTTATTCATATACCAGAAATGTTTGAAGCTACTGACTGAATGAAAGGAGCTGGCATCTCACTCTCTTTGAATCTTCTTTATCATGCTAGGATTAGCAGGAAAAAGTAAAAAATTTCAGAATTGCACCTTGCAATGTGGAGATATTACTGTTTGTGCATTTACAATATTCATTGATTTTTGCCATTGAAAAACGTTCAGAAATGTTTGAAGCTACTGACTGAATGAAAGGAGCTGGCATCTCACTCTCTTTGAATCTTCTTTATCATGCTAGGATTAGCAGGAAAAAGCAAAAAATTTCAGAATTGCACCTTGCAATGTGGAGATATTACTGTTTGTGCATTTACAATATTCATTGATTTTTGCCGTTGAAAAACGTCCAGAAATGTTTGAAGCTACTGACTGAATGAAAGGAGCTGGCATCTCACTCTCTTTGAATCTTCTTTATCATGCTAGGATTAGCAGGAAAAAGCAAAAAATTTCAGAATTGCACCTTGCAATGTGGAGATATTACTGTTTGTGCATTTACAATATTCATTGATTTTTGCCATTGAAAAACGTCCAGAAATGTTTGAAGCTACTGACTGAATGAAAGGAGCTGGCATCTCACTCTCTTTGAATCTTCTTTATCATGCTAGGATTAGCAGGAAAAAGCAAAAAATTTCAGAATTGCACCTTGCAATGTGGAGATATTACTGTTTGTGCATTTACAATATTCATTGATTTTTGCCATTGAAAAACGTCCAGAAATGTTTGAAGCTACTGACTGAATGAAAGGAGCTGACATCTCACTCTCTTTGAATCTTCTTTATCATGCTAGGATTAGCAGGAAAAAGCAAAAAATTTCAGAATTGCACCTTGCAATGTGGAGATATTACTGTTTGTGCATTTACAATATTCATTGATTTTTGCCATTGAAAAACATCATGTTATTCATATACCAGAAATGTTTGAAGCTACTGACTGAATGAAAGGAGCTGGCATCTCACTCTCTTTGAATCTTCTTTATCATGCTAGGATTAGCAGGAAAAAGCAAAAAATTTCAGAATTGCACCTTGCAATGTGGAGATATTACTGTTTGTGCATTTACAATATTCATTGATTTTTGCCATTGAAAAACGTCCAGAAATGTTTGAAGCTAATGACTGAATGAAAGGAGCTGGCATCTCACTCTCTTTGAATCTTCTTTATCATGCTAGGATTAGCAGGAAAAAGCAAAAAATTTCAGAATTGCACCTTGCAATGTGGAGATATTACTGTTTGTGCATTTACAATATTCATTGATTTTTGCCATTGAAAAACATGTTATTCATATAACAGAAATGTTTGAAGCTACTGACTGAATGAAAGGAGCTGGCATCTCACTCTCTTTGAATCTTCTTTATCATGCTAGGATTAGCAGGAAAAAGCAAAAAATTTCAGAATTGCACCTTGCAATGTGGAGATATTGCTGTTTGTGCATTTACAATATTCATTGATTTTTGCCATTGAAAAACGTCCAGAAATGTTTGAAGCTACTGACTGAATGAAAGGAGCTGGCATCTCACTCTCTTTGAATCTTCTTTATCATGCTAGGATTAGCAGGAAAAAGCAAAAAATTTCAGAATTGCACCTTGCAATGTGAAGAAATTACTGTTTGTGCATTTACAATATTCATTGATTTTTGCCATTGAAAAACGTCCAGAAATGTTTGAAGCTACTGACGGAATGAAAGGAGCTGGCATCTCACTCTCTTTGAATCTTCTTTATCATGCTAGGATAAGCAGGAAAAAGCAAAAAATTTCAGAATTGCACCTTGCAATGTGGAGATATTACTGTTTGTGCATTTACAATATTCATTGATTTTTGCCATTGAAAAACTTCATGTTATTCATATACCAGAAAAGTTTGAAGCTACTGACTGAATGAAAGGAGCTGGCATCTCACTCTCTTTGAATCTTCTTTATCATGCTAGTATTAGCAGGAAAAAGCAAAAAATTTCAGAATTGCACCTTGCAATGTGGAGATATTACTGTTTGTGCATTTACAATATTCATTGATTTTTGCCATTGAAAAACATCATGTTATTCATATACCAGAAATGTTTGAAGCTACTGACTGAATGAAAGGAGCTGGCATCTCACTCTCTTTGAATCTTCTTTATCATGCTAGGATTAGCAGGAAAAAATAAAAAATTTCAGAATTGCACCTTGCAATGTGGAGATATTACTGTTTGTGCATTTACAATATTCATTGATTTTTGCCATTGAAAAACGTCCAGAAATGTTTGAAGCTACTGACTGAATGAAAGGAGCTGGCATCTCACTCTCTTTGAATCTTCTTTATCATGCTAGGATTAGCAGGAAAAAGCAAAAAATTTCAGAATTGCACCTTGCAATGTGGAGATATTACTGTTTGTGCATTTACAATATTCATTGAGTTTTGCCATTGAAAAACGTCCAGAAATGTTTGAAGCTACTGACTGAATGAAAGGAGCTGGCATCTCACTCTCTTTGAATCTTCTTTATCATGCTAGGATTAGCAGGAAAAAGCAAAAAATTTCAGAATTGCACCTTGCAATGTGGAGATATTACTGTTTGTGCATTTACAATATTCATTGATTTTTGCCATTGAAAAACGTCCAGAAAAGTTTGAAGCTACTGACTGAATGAAAGGAGCTGGCATCTCACTCTCTTTGAATCTTCTTTATCATGCTAGGATTAGCAGGAAAAAGCAAAAAATTTCCGAATTGCACCTTGCAATGTGGAGATATTATTTTTTGTGCATTTACAATATTCATTGATTTTTGCCATTGAAAAACGTCCAGAAATGTTTGAAGCTACTGACTGAATGAAAGGAGCTGGCATCTCACTCTCTTTGAATCTTCTTTATCATGCTAGGATTAGCAGGAAAAAGCAAAAAATTTCAGAATTGCACCTTGCAATGTGGAGATATTACTGTTTGTGCATTTACAATATTCATTGATTTTTGCCATTGAAAAACGTCCAGAAATGTTTGAAGCTACTGACTGAATGAAAGGAGCTGGCATCTCACTCTCTTTGAATCTTCTTTATCATGCTAGGATTAGCAGGAAAAAGCAAAAAATTTCAGAATTGCACCTTGCAATGTGGAGATATTACTGTTTGTGCATTTACAATATTCATTGATTTTTGCCATTGAAAAACGTCCAGAAATGTTTGAAGCTACTGACTGAATGAAAGGAGCTGGCATCTCACTCTCTTTGAATCTTCTTTATCATGCTAGGATTAGCAGGAAAAAGCAAAAAATTTTAGAATTGGACCTTGCAATGTGGAGATATTACTGTTTGTGCATTTACAATATTCATTGATTTTTGCCATTGAAAAACGTCCAGAAATGTTTGAAGCTACTGACTGAATGAAAGGAGCTGGCATCTCACTCTCTTTGAATCTTCTTTATCATGCTAGGATTAGCAGGAAAAAGCAAAAAATTTCAGAATTGCACCTTGCAATGTGGAGATATTACTGTTTGTGCATTTACAATATTCATTGATTTTTGCCATTGAAAAACGTCCAGAAATGTTTGAAGCTACTGACTGAAGGAAAGGAGCTGGCATCTCACTCTCTTTGAATCTTCTTTATCATGCTAGGATTAGCAGGAAAAAGCAAAAAATTTCCGAATTGCACCTTGCAATGTGGAGATATTACTGTTTGTGCATTTACAATATTCATTGATTTTTGCCATTGGAAAACGTCCAGAAATGTTTGAAGCTACTGACTGAATGAAAGGAGCTGGCATCTCACTTTCTTTGAATCTTCTTTATCATGCTAGGATTAGCAGGAAAAAGCAAAAAATTTCAGAATTGCACCTTGCAATGTGGAGATATTACTGTTTGTGCATTTACAATATTCATTGATTTTTGCCATTGAAAAACGTCCAGAAATGTTTGAAGCTACTGACTGAATGAAAGGATCTGGCATCTCACTCTCTTTGAATCTTCTTTATCATGCTAGGATTAGCAGGAAAAAGCAAAAAATTTCAGAATTGGACCTTGCAATGTGGAGATATTACTGTTTGTGCATTTACAATATTCATTGATTTTTGCCATTGAAAAACGTCCAGAAATGTTTGAAGCTACTGACTGAATGAAAGGAGCTGGCATCTCACTCTCTTTGAATCTTCTTTATCATGCTAGGATTAGCAGGAAAAAGCAAAAAATTTCAGAATTGCACCTTGCAATGTGGAGATATTACTGTTTGTGCATTTACAATATTCATTGATTTTTGCCATTGAAAAACATCATGTTATTCATATACCAGAAATGTTTGAAGCTACTGACTGAATGAAAGGAGCTGGCATCTCACTCTCTTTGAATCTTCTTTATCATGCTAGGATTAGCAGGAAAAAGCAAAAAATTTCAGAATTGCACCTTGCAATGTGGAGATATTACTGTTTGTGCATTTACAATATTCATTGATTTTTGCCATTGAAAAACATCTAAAAATGTTTGAAGCTACTGACTGAATGAAAGGAGCTGGCATCTCACGCTCTTTGAATCTTCTTTATCATGCTAGGATTAGCAGGAAAAAGCAAAAAATTTCAGAATTGCACCTTGCAATGTGGAGATATTACTGTTTGTGCTTTTACAATATTCATTGATTTTTGCCATTGAAAAACATCATGTTATTCATATACCAGAAATGTTTGAAGCTACTGACTGAATGAAAGGAGCTGGCATCTCACTCTCTTTGAATCTTCTTTATCATGCTAGGATTAGCAGGAAAAAGCAAAAAATTTCAGAATTGCACTTTGCAATGTGGAGATATTACTGTTTGTGCATTTACAATATTCATTGATTTTTGCCGTTGAAAAACGTCCAGAAATGTTTGAAGCTACTGACTGAATGAAAGGAGCTGGCATCTCACTCTCTTTGAATCTTCTTTATCATGCTAGGATTAGCAGGAAAAAGCAAAAAATTTCAGAATTGCACCTTGCAATGTGGAGATATTACTGTTTGTGCATTTACAATATTCATTGATTTTTGCCATTGAAAAACGTCCAGAAATGTTTGAAGCTACTGACTGAATGAAAGGAGCTGGCATCTCACTCTCTTTGAATCTTCTTTATCATGCTAGGATTAGCAGGAAAAAGCAAAAAATTTCAGAATTGCACCTTGCAATGTGGAGATATTACTGTTTGTGCATTTACAATATTCATTGATTTTTGCCATTGAAAAACGTCCAGAAATGTTTGAAGCTACTGACTGAATGAAAGGAGCTGACATCTCACTCTCTTTGAATCTTCTTTATCATGCTAGGATTAGCAGGAAAAAGCAAAAAATTTCAGAATTGCACCTTGCAATGTGGAGATATTACTGTTTGTGCATTTACAATATTCATTGATTTTTGCCATTGAAAAACATCATGTTATTCATATACCAGAAATGTTTGAAGCTACTGACTGAATGAAAGGAGCTGGCATCTCACTCTCTTTGAATCTTCTTTATCATGCTAGGATTAGCAGGAAAAAGCAAAAAATTTCAGAATTGCACCTTGCAATGTGGAGATATTACTGTTTGTGCATTTACAATATTCATTGATTTTTGCCATTGAAAAACGTCCAGAAATGTTTGAAGCTAATGACTGAATGAAAGGAGCTGGCATCTCACTCTCTTTGAATCTTCTTTATCATGCTAGGATTAGCAGGAAAAAGCAAAAAATTTCAGAATTGCACCTTGCAATGTGGAGATATTACTGTTTGTGCATTTACAATATTCATTGATTTTTGCCATTGAAAAACATGTTATTCATATAACAGAAATGTTTGAAGCTACTGACTGAATGAAAGGAGCTGGCATCTCACTCTCTTTGAATCTTCTTTATCATGCTAGGATTAGCAGGAAAAAGCAAAAAATTTCAGAATTGCACCTTGCAATGTGGAGATATTGCTGTTTGTGCATTTACAATATTCATTGATTTTTGCCATTGAAAAACGTCCAGAAATGTTTGAAGCTACTGACTGAATGAAAGGAGCTGGCATCTCACTCTCTTTGAATCTTCTTTATCATGCTAGGATTAGCAGGAAAAAGCAAAAAATTTCAGAATTGCACCTTGCAATGTGAAGAAATTACTGTTTGTGCATTTACAATATTCATTGATTTTTGCCATTGAAAAACGTCCAGAAATGTTTGAAGCTACTGACGGAATGAAAGGAGCTGGCATCTCACTCTCTTTGAATCTTCTTTATCATGCTAGGATAAGCAGGAAAAAGCAAAAAATTTCAGAATTGCACCTTGCAATGTGGAGATATTACTGTTTGTGCATTTACAATATTCATTGATTTTTGCCATTGAAAAACTTCATGTTATTCATATACCAGAAAAGTTTGAAGCTACTGACTGAATGAAAGGAGCTGGCATCTCACTCTCTTTGAATCTTCTTTATCATGCTAGTATTAGCAGGAAAAAGCAAAAAATTTCAGAATTGCACCTTGCAATGTGGAGATATTACTGTTTGTGCATTTACAATATTCATTGATTTTTGCCATTGAAAAACATCATGTTATTCATATACCAGAAATGTTTGAAGCTACTGACTGAATGAAAGGAGCTGGCATCTCACTCTCTTTGAATCTTCTTTATCATGCTAGGATTAGCAGGAAAAAATAAAAAATTTCAGAATTGCACCTTGCAATGTGGAGATATTACTGTTTGTGCATTTACAATATTCATTGATTTTTGCCATTGAAAAACGTCCAGAAATGTTTGAAGCTACTGACTGAATGAAAGGAGCTGGCATCTCACTCTCTTTGAATCTTCTTTATCATGCTAGGATTAGCAGGAAAAAGCAAAAAATTTCAGAATTGCACCTTGCAATGTGGAGATATTACTGTTTGTGCATTTACAATATTCATTGAGTTTTGCCATTGAAAAACGTCCAGAAATGTTTGAAGCTACTGACTGAATGAAAGGAGCTGGCATCTCACTCTCTTTGAATCTTCTTTATCATGCTAGGATTAGCAGGAAAAAGCAAAAAATTTCAGAATTGCACCTTGCAATGTGGAGATATTACTGTTTGTGCATTTACAATATTCATTGATTTTTGCCATTGAAAAACGTCCAGAAAAGTTTGAAGCTACTGACTGAATGAAAGGAGCTGGCATCTCACTCTCTTTGAATCTTCTTTATCATGCTAGGATTAGCAGGAAAAAGCAAAAAATTTCCGAATTGCACCTTGCAATGTGGAGATATTATTTTTTGTGCATTTACAATATTCATTGATTTTTGCCATTGAAAAACGTCCAGAAATGTTTGAAGCTACTGACTGAATGAAAGGAGCTGGCATCTCACTCTCTTTGAATCTTCTTTATCATGCTAGGATTAGCAGGAAAAAGCAAAAAATTTCAGAATTGCACCTTGCAATGTGGAGATATTACTGTTTGTGCATTTACAATATTCATTGATTTTTGCCATTGAAAAACGTCCAGAAATGTTTGAAGCTACTGACTGAATGAAAGGAGCTGGCATCTCACTCTCTTTGAATCTTCTTTATCATGCTAGGATTAGCAGGAAAAAGCAAAAAATTTCAGAATTGCACCTTGCAATGTGGAGATATTACTGTTTGTGCATTTACAATATTCATTGATTTTTGCCATTGAAAAACATCATGTTATTCATATACCAGAAATGTTTGAAGCTACTGACTGAATGAAAGGAGCTGGCATCTCACTCTCTTTGAATCTTCTTTATCATGCTAGGATTAGCAGGAAAAAGCAAAAAATTTCAGAATTGCACCTTGCAATGTGGAGATATTACTGTTTGTGCATTTACAATATTCATTGATTTTTGCCATTGAAAAACGTCTAGAAATGTTTGAAGCTACTGACTGAATGAAAGGAGCTGGCATCTCACTCTCTTTGAATCTTCTTTATCATGCTAGGATTAGCAGGAAAAAGCAAAAAATTTCAGAATTGCACCTTGCAATGTGGAGATATTACTGTTTGTGCATTTACAATATTCATTGATTTTTGCCATTGAAAAACATCATGTTATTCATATACCAGAAATGTTTGAAGCTACTGACTGAATGAAAGGAGCTGGCATCTCACTCTCTTTGAATCTTCTTTATCATGCTAGGATTAGCAGGAAAAAGCAAAAAACTTCAGAATTTCACCTTGCAATGTGGAGATATTACTGTTTGTGCATTTACAATATTCATTGATTTTTGCCATTGAAAAACGTCCAGAAATGTTTGAAGCTACTGACTGAATGAAAGGAGCTGGCATCTCACTCTCTTTGAATCTTCTTTATCATGCTAGGATTAGCAGGAAAAAGCAAAAAATTTCAGAATTGCACCTTGCAATGTGGAGATATTACTGTTTGTGCATTTAAAATATTCATTGATTTTTGCCATTGAAAAACGTCCAGAAATGTTTGAAGCTACTGACTGAATGAAAGGAGCTGGCATCTCACTCTCTTGAATCTTCTTTATCATGCTAGGATTAGCAGGAAAAAGCAAAAAATTTCAGAATTGCACCTTGCAATGTGGAGATATTACTGTTTGTGCATTTACAATATTCATTGATTTTTGCCATTGAAAAACGTCCAGAAATGTTTGAAGCTACTGACTGAATGAAAGGAGCTGGCATCTCACTCTTTGAATCTTCTTTATCATGCTAGGATTAGCAGGAAAAAGCAAAAAATTTCAGAATTGCACCTTGCAATGTGGAGATATTACTGTTTGTGCATTTACAATATTCATTGATTTTTGCCATTGAAAAACATCATGTTATTCATATACCAGAAATGTTTGAAGCTACTGACTGAATGAAAGGAGCTGGCATCTCACTCTCTTTGAATCTTCTTTATCATGCTAGGATTAGCAGGAAAAAGCAAAAAAATTTCAGAATTGCACCTTGCAATGTGGAGATATTACTGTTTGTGCATTTACAATATTCATTGATTTTTGCCATTGAAAAACGTCTAGAAATGTTTGAAGCTACTGACTGAATGAAAAGAGCTGGCATCTCACTCTCTTTGAATCTTCTTTATCATGCTAGGATTAGCAGGAAAAAGCAAAAAATTTCAGAATTGCACCTTGCAATGTGGAGATATTACTGTTTGTGCATTTACAATATTCATTGATTTTTGCCATTGAAAAATGTCCAGAAATGTTTGAAGCTACTGACTGAATGAAAGGAGCTGGCATCTCACTCTCTTTGAATCTTCTTTATCATGCTAGGATTAGCAGGAAAAAGCAAAAAAATTCAGAATTGCACCTTGCAATGTGGAGATATTACTGTTTGTGCATTTACAATATTCATTGATTTTTGCCATTGAAAAACGTCCAGAAATGTTTGAAGCTACTGACTGAATGAAAGGAGCTGGCATCTCACTCTCTTTGAATCTTCTTTATCATGCTAGGATTAGCAGGAAACAGCAAAAAATTTCAGAATTGCACCTTGCAATGTGGAGATATTACTGTTTGTGCATTTACAATATTCATTGATTTTTGCCATTGAAAAACATCATGTTATTCATATACCAGAAATGTTTAAAGCTACTGACTGAATGAAAGGAGCTGGCATCTCACTCTCTTTGAATCTTCTTTATCATGCTAGGATTAGCAGGAAAAAGCAAAAAATTTCAGAATTGCACCTTGCAATGTGGAGATATTACTGTTTGTGCATTTACAATATTCATTGATTTTTGCCATTGAAAAACATCATGTTATTCATATACCAGAAATGTTTGAAGCTACTGACTGAATGAAAGGAGCTGGCATCTCACTCTCTTTGAATCTTCTTTATCATGCTAGGACTAGCAGGAAAAAGCAAAAAATTTCAGAATTGCACCTTGCAATGTGGAGATATTACTGTTTGTGCATTTACAATATTCATTGATTTTTGCCATTGAAAAAAGTCCAGAAATGTTTGAAGCTACTGACTGAATGAAAGGAGCTGGCATCTCACTCTCTTTGAATCTTCTTTATCATGCTAGGATTAGCAGGAAAAAGCAAAAAATTTCAGAATTGCACCTTGCAATGTGGAGATATTACTGTTTGTGCTTTTACAATATTCATTGATTTTTGCCATTGAAAAACATCATGTTATTCATATACCAGAAATGTTTGAAGCTACTGACTGAATGAAAGGAGCTGGCATCTCACTCTCTTTGAATCTTCTTTATCATGCTAGGATTAGCAGGAAAAAGCAAAAAATTTCAGAATTGCACCTTGCAATGTGGAGATATTACTGTTTGTGCATTTACAAGATTCATTGATTTTTGCCATTGAAAAACGTCCAGAAATGTTTGTAGCTACTGACTGAATGAAAGGAGCTGGCATCTCACTCTCTTTGAATCTTCTTTATCATGCTAGGATTAGCAGGAAAAAGCAAAAAATTTCAGAATTGCACCTTGCAATGTGGAGATATTACTGTTTGTGCATTTACAATATTCATTGATTTTTGCCATTGAAAAACATCATGTTATTCATATACCAGAAATGTTTGAAGCTACTGACTGAATGAAAGGAGCTGGCATCTCACTCTCTTTGAATCTTCTTTATCATGCTAGGATTAGCAGGAAAAAGTAAAAAATTTCAGAATTGCACCTTGCAATGTGGAGATATTACTGTTTGTGCATTTACAATATTCATTGATTTTTGCCATTGAAAAACGTTCAGAAATGTTTGAAGCTACTGACTGAATGAAAGGAGCTGGCATCTCACTCTCTTTGAATCTTCTTTATCATGCTAGGATTAGCAGGAAAAAGCAAAAAATTTCAGAATTGCACCTTGCAATGTGGAGATATTACTGTTTGTGCATTTACAATATTCATTGATTTTTGCCGTTGAAAAACGTCCAGAAATGTTTGAAGCTACTGACTGAATGAAAGGAGCTGGCATCTCACTCTCTTTGAATCTTCTTTATCATGCTAGGATTAGCAGGAAAAAGCAAAAAATTTCAGAATTGCACCTTGCAATGTGGAGATATTACTGTTTGTGCATTTACAATATTCATTGATTTTTGCCATTGAAAAACGTCCAGAAATGTTTGAAGCTACTGACTGAATGAAAGGAGCTGGCATCTCACTCTCTTTGAATCTTCTTTATCATGCTAGGATTAGCAGGAAAAAGCAAAAAATTTCAGAATTGCACCTTGCAATGTGGAGATATTACTGTTTGTGCATTTACAATATTCATTGATTTTTGCCATTGAAAAACGTCCAGAAATGTTTGAAGCTACTGACTGAATGAAAAGAGCTGACATCTCACTCTCTTTGAATCTTCTTTATCATGCTAGGATTAGCAGGAAAAAGCAAAAAATTTCAGAATTGCACCTTGCAATGTGGAGATATTACTGTTTGTGCATTTACAATATTCATTGATTTTTGCCATTGAAAAACATCATGTTATTCATATACCAGAAATGTTTGAAGCTACTGACTGAATGAAAGGAGCTGGCATCTCACTCTCTTTGAATCTTCTTTATCATGCTAGGATTAGCAGGAAAAAGCAAAAAATTTCAGAATTGCACCTTGCAATGTGGAGATATTACTGTTTGTGCATTTACAATATTCATTGATTTTTGCCATTGAAAAACGTCCAGAAATGTTTGAAGCTAATGACTGAATGAAAGGAGCTGGCATCTCACTCTCTTTGAATCTTCTTTATCATGCTAGGATTAGCAGGAAAAAGCAAAAAATTTCAGAATTGCACCTTGCAATGTGGAGATATTACTGTTTGTGCATTTACAATATTCATTGATTTTTGCCATTGAAAAACATGTTATTCATATAACAGAAATGTTTGAAGCTACTGACTGAATGAAAGGAGCTGGCATCTCACTCTCTTTGAATCTTCTTTATCATGCTAGGATTAGCAGGAAAAAGCAAAAAATTTCAGAATTGCACCTTGCAATGTGGAGATATTGCTGTTTGTGCATTTACAATATTCATTGATTTTTGCCATTGAAAAACGTCCAGAAATGTTTGAAGCTACTGACTGAATGAAAGGAGCTGGCATCTCACTCTCTTTGAATCTTCTTTATCATGCTAGGATTAGCAGGAAAAAGCAAAAAATTTCAGAATTGCACCTTGCAATGTGAAGAAATTACTGTTTGTGCATTTACAATATTCATTGATTTTTGCCATTGAAAAACGTCCAGAAATGTTTGAAGCTACTGACGGAATGAAAGGAGCTGGCATCTCACTCTCTTTGAATCTTCTTTATCATGCTAGGATTAGCAGGAAAAAGCAAAAAATTTCAGAATTGCACCTTGCAATGTGGAGATATTACTGTTTGTGCATTTACAATATTCATTGATTTTTGCCATTGAAAAACTTCATGTTATTCATATACCAGAAAAGTTTGAAGCTACTGACTGAATGAAAGGAGCTGGCATCTCACTCTCTTTGAATCTTCTTTATCATGCTAGTATTAGCAGGAAAAAGCAAAAAATTTCAGAATTGCACCTTGCAATGTGGAGATATTACTGTTTGTGCATTTACAATATTCATTGATTTTTGCCATTGAAAAACATCATGTTATTCATATACCAGAAATGTTTGAAGCTACTGACTGAATGAAAGGAGCTGGCATCTCACTCTCTTTGAATCTTCTTTATCATGCTAGGATTAGCAGGAAAAAATAAAAAATTTCAGAATTGCACCTTGCAATGTGGAGATATTACTGTTTGTGCATTTACAATATTCATTGATTTTTGCCATTGAAAAACGTCCAGAAATGTTTGAAGCTACTGACTGAATGAAAGGAGCTGGCATCTCACTCTCTTTGAATCTTCTTTATCATGCTAGGATTAGCAGGAAAAAGCAAAAAATTTCAGAATTGCACCTTGCAATGTGGAGATATTACTGTTTGTGCATTTACAATATTCATTGATTTTTGCCATTGAAAAACGTCCAGAAATGTTTGAAGCTACTGACTGAATGAAAGGAGCTGGCATCTCACTCTCTTTGAATCTTCTTTATCATGCTAGGATTAGCAGGAAAAAGCAAAAAATTTCAGAATTGCACCTTGCAATGTGGAGATATTACTGTTTGTGCATTTACAATATTCATTGATTTTTGCCATTGAAAAACGTCCAGAAAAGTTTGAAGCTACTGACTGAATGAAAGGAGCTGGCATCTCACTCTCTTTGAATCTTCTTTATCATGCTAGGATTAGCAGGAAAAAGCAAAAAATTTCCGAATTGCACCTTGCAATGTGGAGATATTATTTTTTGTGCATTTACAATATTCATTGATTTTTGCCATTGAAAAACGTCCAGAAATGTTTGAAGCTACTGACTGAATGAAAGGAGCTGGCATCTCACTCTCTTTGAATCTTCTTTATCATGCTAGGATTAGCAGGAAAAAGCAAAAAATTTCAGAATTGCACCTTGCAATGTGGAGATATTACTGTTTGTGCATTTACAATATTCATTGATTTTTGCCATTGAAAAACGTCCAGAAATGTTTGAAGCTACTGACTGAATGAAAGGAGCTGGCATCTCACTCTCTTTGAATCTTCTTTATCATGCTAGGATTAGCAGGAAAAAGCAAAAAATTTCAGAATTGCACCTTGCAATGTGGAGATATTACTGTTTGTGCATTTACAATATTCATTGATTTTTGCCATTGAAAAACATCATGTTATTCATATACCAGAAATGTTTGAAGCTACTGACTGAATGAAAGGAGCTGGCATCTCACTCTCTTTGAATCTTCTTTATCATGCTAGGATTAGCAGGAAAAAGCAAAAAATTTCAGAATTGCACCTTGCAATGTGGAGATATTACTGTTTGTGCATTTACAATATTCATTGATTTTTGCCATTGAAAAACGTCTAGAAATGTTTGAAGCTACTGACTGAATGAAAGGAGCTGGCATCTCACTCTCTTTGAATCTTCTTTATCATGCTAGGATTAGCAGGAAAAAGCAAAAAATTTCAGAATTGCACCTTGCAATGTGGAGATATTACTGTTTGTGCATTTACAATATTCATTGATTTTTGCCATTGAAAAACATCATGTTATTCATATACCAGAAATGTTTGAAGCTACTGACTGAATGAAAGGAGCTGGCATCTCACTCTCTTTGAATCTTCTTTATCATGCTAGGATTAGCAGGAAAAAGCAAAAAACTTCAGAATTTCACCTTGCAATGTGGAGATATTACTGTTTGTGCATTTACAATATTCATTGATTTTTGCCATTGAAAAACGTCCAGAAATGTTTGAAGCTACTGACTGAATGAAAGGAGCTGGCATCTCACTCTCTTTGAATCTTCTTTATCATGCTAGGATTAGCAGGAAAAAGCAAAAAATTTCAGAATTGCACCTTGCAATGTGGAGATATTACTGTTTGTGCATTTAAAATATTCATTGATTTTTGCCATTGAAAAACGTCCAGAAATGTTTGAAGCTACTGACTGAATGAAAGGAGCTGGCATCTCACTCTCTTGAATCTTCTTTATCATGCTAGGATTAGCAGGAAAAAGCAAAAAATTTCAGAATTGCACCTTGCAATGTGGAGATATTACTGTTTGTGCATTTACAATATTCATTGATTTTTGCCATTGAAAAACGTCCAGAAATGTTTGAAGCTACTGACTGAATGAAAGGAGCTGGCATCTCACTCTTTGAATCTTCTTTATCATGCTAGGATTAGCAGGAAAAAGCAAAAAATTTCAGAATTGCACCTTGCAATGTGGAGATATTACTGTTTGTGCATTTACAATATTCATTGATTTTTGCCATTGAAAAACATCATGTTATTCATATACCAGAAATGTTTGAAGCTACTGACTGAATGAAAGGAGCTGGCATCTCACTCTCTTTGAATCTTCTTTATCATTCTAGGATTAGCAGGAAAAAGCAAAAAATTTCAGAATTGCACCTTGCAATGTGGAGATATTACTGTTTGTGCATTTACAATATTCATTGATTTTTGCCATTGAAAAACGTCTAGAAATGTTTGAAGCTACTGACTGAATGAAAAGAGCTGGCATCTCACTCTCTTTGAATCTTCTTTATCATGCTAGGATTAGCAGGAAAAAGCAAAAAATTTCAGAATTGCACCTTGCAATGTGGAGATATTACTGTTTGTGCATTTACAATATTCATTGATTTTTGCCATTGAAAAATGTCCAGAAATGTTTGAAGCTACTGACTGAATGAAAGGAGCTGGCATCTCACTCTCTTTGAATCTTCTTTATCATGCTAGGATTAGCAGGAAAAAGCAAAAAAATTCAGAATTGCACCTTGCAATGTGGAGATATTACTGTTTGTGCATTTACAATATTCATTGATTTTTGCCATTGAAAAACGTCCAGAAATGTTTGAAGCTACTGACTGAATGAAAGGAGCTGGCATCTCACTCTCTTTGAATCTTCTTTATCATGCTAGGATTAGCAGGAAACAGCAAAAAATTTCAGAATTGCACCTTGCAATGTGGAGATATTACTGTTTGTGCATTTACAATATTCATTGATTTTGCCATTGAAAAACATCATGTTATTCATATACCAGAAATGTTTAAAGCTACTGACTGAATGAAAGGAGCTGGCATCTCACTCTCTTTGAATCTTCTTTATCATGCTAGGATTAGCAGGAAAAAGCAAAAAATTTCAGAATTGCACCTTGCAATGTGGAGATATTACTGTTTGTGCATTTACAATATTCATTGATTTTTGCCATTGAAAAACATCATGTTATTCATATACCAGAAATGTTTGAAGCTACTGACTGAATGAAAGGAGCTGGCATCTCACTCTCTTTGAATCTTCTTTATCATGCTAGGACTAGCAGGAAAAAGCAAAAAATTTCAGAATTGCACCTTGCAATGTGGAGATATTACTGTTTGTGCATTTACAATATTCATTGATTTTTGCCATTGAAAAAAGTCCAGAAATGTTTGAAGCTACTGACTGAATGAAAGGAGCTGGCATCTCACTCTCTTTGAATCTTCTTTATCATGCTAGGATTAGCAGGAAAAAGCAAAAAATTTCAGAATTGCACCTTGCAATGTGGAGATATTACTGTTTGTGCATTTACAATATTCATTGATTTTTGTCATTGAAAAACGTCAAGAAATGTTTGAAGCTACTGACTGAATGAAAGGAGCTGGCATCTCACTCTCTTTGAATCTTCTTTATCATGCTAGGATTAGCAGGAAAAAGCAAAAAATTTCAGAATTGCACCTTGCAATGTGGAGATATTACTGTTTGTGCATTTACAATATTCATTGATTTTTGCCATTGAAAAACGTTCAGAAATGTTTGAAGCTACTGACTGAATGAAAGGAGCTGGCATCTCACTCTCTTTGAATCTTCTTTATCATGCTAGGATTAGCAGGAAAAAGCAAAAAATTTCAGAATTGCACCTTGTAATGTGGAGATATTACTGTTTGTGCATTTACAATATTCATTGATTTTTGCCATTGAAAAACGTCCAGAAATGTTTGAAGCTACTGACTGAATGAAAGGAGCTGGCATCTCACTCTCTTTGAATCTTCTTTATCATGCAAGGATTAGCAGGAAAAAGCAAAAAATTTCAGAATTGCACCTTGCAATGTGGAGATATTACTGTTTGTGCATTTACAATATTCATTGATTTTTGCCATTGAAAAACGTCCAGAAATGTTTGAAGCTACTGACTGAATCAAAGGAGCTGGCATCTCACTCTCTTTGAATCTTCTTTATCATGCTAGGATTAGCAGGAAAAAGCAAAAAATTTCAGAATTGCACCTTGCAATGTGGAGATATTACTGTTTGTGCATTTACAATATTAATTGATTTTTGCCATTGAAAAACGTCCAGAAATGTTTGAAGCTACTGACTGAAGGAAAGGAGCTGGCATCTCACTCTCTTTGAATCTTCTTTATCATGCTAGGATTAGCAGGAAATAGCAAAAAATTTCCGAATTGCACCTTGCAATGTGGAGATATTACTGTTTGTGCATTTACAATATTCATTGATTTTTGCCATTGAAAAACGTCCAGAAATGTTTGAAGCTACTGACTGAATGAAAGGAGCTGGCATCTCACTCTCTTTGAATCTACTTTATCATGCTAGGATTAGCAGGAAAAAGCAAAAAATTTCAGAATTGCACCTTGCAATGTGGAGATATTACTGTTTGTGCATTTACAATATTCATTGATTTTTGCCATTGAAAAATGTCCAGAAATGTTTGAAGCTACTGACTGAATGAAAGGAGCTGGCATCTCACTCTCTTTGAATCTTCTTTATCATGCTAGGATTAGCAGGAAAAAGCAAAAAATTTCAGAATTGCACCTTGCAATGTGGAGATATTACTGTTTGTGCATTTACAATATTCATTGATTTTTGCCATTGAAAAACGTCCAGAAATGTTTGAAGCTACTGACTGAATGAAAGGAGCTGGCATCTCACTCTCTTTGAATCTTCTTTATCATGCTAGGATTAGCAGGAAAAAGCAAAAAATTTCAGAATTGCACCTTGCAATGTGGAGATATTACTGTTTGTGCATTTACAATATTCATTGATTTTTGCCATTGAAAAACATCATGTTATTCATATACCAGAAATGATTGAAGCTACTGACTGAATGAAAGGAGCTGGCATCTCACTCTCTTTGAATCTTCTTTATCATGCTAGGATTAGCAGGAAAAAGCAAAAAATTTCAGAATTGCACCTTGCAATGTGGAGATATTACTGTTTGTGCATTTACAATATTCATTGATTTTTGCCATTGAAAAACGTCTAGAAATGTTTGAAGCTACTGACTGAATGAAAGGAGCTGGCATCTCACTCTCTTTGAATCTTCTTTATCATGCTAGGATTAGCAGGAAAAAGCAAAAAATTTCAGAATTGCACCTTGCAATGTGGAGATATTACTGTTTGTGCATTTACAATATTCATTGATTTTTGCCATTGAAAAACATCATGTTATTCATATACCAGAAATGTTTGTAGCTACTGACTGAATGAAAGGAGCTGGCATCTCACTCTCTTTGAATCTTCTTTATCATGCTAGGATTAGCAGGAAAAAGCAAAAAATTTCAGAATTGCACCTTGCAATGTGGAGATATTACTGTTTGTGCATTTACAATATTCATTGATTTTTGCCATTGAAAAACATCATGTTATTCATATACCAGAAATGTTTGAAGCTACTGACTGAATGAAAGGAGCTGGCATCTCACTCTCTTTGAATCTTCTTTATCATGCTAGGATTAGCAGGAAAAAGTAAAAAATTTCAGAATTGCACCTTGCAATGTGGAGATATTACTGTTTGTGCATTTACAATATTCATTGATTTTTGCCATTGAAAAACGTTCAGAAATGTTTGGAGCTACTGACTGAATGAAAGGAGCTGGCATCTCACTCTCTTTGAATCTTCTTTATCATGCTAGGATTAGCAGGAAAAAGCAAAAAATTTCAGAATTGCACCTTGCAATGTGGAGATATTACTGTTTGTGCATTTACAATATTCATTGATTTTTGCCATTGAAAAACGTCCAGAAATGTTTGAAGCTACTGACTGAATGAAAGGAGCTGGCATCTCACTCTCTTTGGATCTTCTTTATCATGCTAGGATTAGCAGGAAAAAGCAAAAAATTTCAGAATTGCACCTTGCAATGTGGAGATATTACTGTTTGTGCATTTACAATATTCATTGATTTTTGCCATTGAAAAACGTCCAGAAATGTTTGAAGCTACTGACTGAATGAAAGGAGCTGGCATCTCACTCTCTTTGAATCTTCTTTATCATGCTAGGATTAGCAGGAAAAAGCAAAAAATTTCAGAATTGCACCTTGCAATGTGGAGATATTACTGTTTGTGCATTTACAATATTCATTGATTTTTGCCATTGAAAAACATCATGTTATTCATATACCAGAAATGTTTGAAGCTACTGACTGAATGAAAGGAGCTGGCATCTCACTCTCTTTGAATCTTCTTTATCATGCTAGGATTAGCAGGAAAAAGCAAAAAATTTCAGAATTGCACCTTGCAATGTGGAGATATTACTGTTTGTGCATTTACAATATTCATTGATTTTTGCCATTGAAAAACGTCCAGAAATGTTTGAAGCTACTGACTGAATGAAAGGAGCTGACATCTCACTCTCTTTGAATCTTCTTTATCATGCTAGGATTAGCAGGAAAAAGCAAAAAATTTCAGAATTGCACCTTGCAATGTGGAGATATTACTGTTTGTGCATTTACAATATTCATTGATTTTTGCCATTGAAAAACATCATGTTATTCATATACCAGAAATGTTTGAAGCTACTGACTGAATGAAAGGAGCTGGCATCTCACTCTCTTTGAATCTTCTTTATCATGCTAGGATTAGCAGGAAAAAGCAAAAAATTTCAGAATTGCACCTTGCAATGTGGAGATATTACTGTTTGTGCATTTACAATATTCATTGATTTTTGCCATTGAAAAACGTCCAGAAATGTTTGAAGCTACTGACTGAATGAAAGGAACTGGCATCTCACTCTCTTTGAATCTTCTTTATCATGCTAGGATTAGCAGGAAAAAGCAAAAAATTTCAGAATTGCACCTTGCAATGTGGAGATATTACTGTTTGTGCATTTACAATATTCATTGATTTTTGCCATTGAAAAACATGTTATTCATATACCAGAAATGTTTGAAGCTACTGACTGAATGAAAGGAGCTGGCATCTCACTCTCTTTGAATCTTCTTTATCATGCTAGGATTAGCAGGAAAAAGCAAAAAATTTCAGAATTGCACCTTGCAATGTGGAGATATTACTGTTTGTGCATTTACAATATTCATTGATTTTTGCCATTGAAAAACATCATGTTATTCATATACCAGAAATGTTTGAAGCTACTGACTGAATGAAAGGAGCTGGCATCTCACTCTCTTTGAATCTTCTTTATCATGCTAGGATTAGCAGGAAAAAGCAAAAAATTTCAGAATTGCACCTTGCAATGTGGAGATATTACTGTTTGTGCATTTACAATATTCATTGATTTTTGTCATTGAAAAACGTCAAGAAATGTTTGAAGCTACTGACTGAATGAAAGGAGCTGGCATCTCACTCTCTTTGAATCTTCTTTATCATGCTAGGATTAGCAGGAAAAAGCAAAAAAATTCAGAATTGCACCTTGCAATGTGGAGATATTACTGTTTGTGCATTTACAATATTCATTGATTTTTGCCATTGAAAAACGTCCAGAAATGTTTGAAGCTACTGACTGAATGAAAGGAGCTGGCATCTCACTCTCTTTGAATCTTCTTTATCATGCTAGGATTAGCAGGAAAAAGCAAAAAATTTCAGAATTGCACCTTGCAATGTGGAGATATTACTGTTTGTGCATTTACAATATTCATTGATTTTTGCCATTGAAAAACATCATGTTATTCATATACCAGAAATGTTTGAAGCTACTGACTGAATGAAAGGAGCTGGCATCTCACTCTCTTTGAATCTTCTTTATCATGCTAGGATTAGCAGGAAAAAGCAAAAAGTTTCAGAATTGCACCTTGCAATGTGGAGATATTACTGTTTGTGCATTTACAATATTCATTGATTTTTGCCATTGAAAAACATCATGTTATTCATATACCAGAAATGTTTGAAGCTACTGACTGAATGAAAGGAGCTGGCATCTCACTCTCTTTGAATCTTCTTTATCATGCTAGGATTAGCAGGAAAAAGCAAAAAATTTCAGAATTGCACCTTGCAATGTGGAGATATTACTGTTTGTGCATTTACAATATTCATTGATTTTTGCCATTGAAAAACGTCCAGAAATGTTTGAAGCTACTGACTGAATGAAAGGAGCTGACATCTCACTCTCTTTGAATCTTCTTTATCATGCTAGGATTAGCAGGAAAAAGCAAAAAATTTCAGAATTGCACCTTGCAATGTGGAGATATTACTGTTTGTGCATTTACAATATTCATTGATTTTTGCCATTGAAAAACGTCCAGAAATGTTTGAAGCTACTGACTGAATGAAAGGAACTGGCATCTCACTCTCTTTGAATCTTCTATATCATGCTAGGATTAGCAGGAAAAAGCAAAAAATTTCAGAATTGCACCTTGCAATGTGGAGATATTACTGTTTGTGCATTTACAATATTCATCGATTTTTGCCATTGAAAAACATGTTATTCATATACCAGAAATGTTTGAAGCTACTGACTGAATGAAAGGAGCTGGCATTTCACTCTCTTTGAATCTTCTTTATCATGCTAGGATTAGCAGGAAAAAATAAAAAATTTCAGAATTGCACCTTGCAATGTGGAGATATTACTGTTTGTGCATTTACAATATTCATTGATTTTTGCCATTGAAAAACGTCCAGAAATGTTTGAAGCTACTGACTGAATGAAAGGAGCTGGCATCTCACTCTCTTTGAATCTTCTTTATCATGCTAGGATTAGCAGGAAAAAGCAAAAAATTTCAGAATTGCACCTTGCAATGTGGAGATATTACTGTTTGTGCATTTACAATATTCATTGATTTTTGCCATTGAAAAACGTCCAGAAATGTTTGAAGCTACTGACTGAAGGAAAGGAGCTGGCATCTCACTCTCTTTGAATCTTCTTTATCATTCTAGGATTAGCAGGAAAAAGCAAAAAATTTCCGAATTGCACCTTGCAATGTGGAGATATTACTGTTTGTGCATTTACAATATTCATTGATTTTTGCCATTGAAAAACGTCCAGAAATGTTTGAAGCTACTGACTGAATGAAAGGAGCTGGCATCTCACTCTCTTTGAATCTTCTTTATCATGCTAGGATTAGCAGGAAAAAGCAAAAAATTTCAGAATTGCACCTTGCAATGTGGAGATATTACTGTTTGTGCATTTACAATATTCATTGATTTTTGCCATTGAAAAACGTCCAGAAATGTTTGAAGCTACTGACTGAATCAAAGGAGCTGGCATCTCACTCTCTTTGGATCTTCTTTATCATGCTAGGATTAGCAGGAAAAAGCAAAAAATTTCAGAATTGCCCCTTGCAATGTGGAGATATTACTGTTTGTGCATTTACAATATTCATTGATTTTTGCCATTGAAAAACGTCCAGAAATGTTTGAAGCTACTGACTGAAGGAAAGGAGCTGGCATCTCACTCTCTTTGAATCTTCTTTATCATGCTAGGATTAGCAGGAAAAAGCAAAAAATTTCCGAATTGCACCTTGCAATGTGGAGATATTACTGTTTGTGCATTTACAATATTCATTGATTTTTGCCATTGAAAAACGTCCAGAAATGTTTGAAGCTACTGACTGAATGAAAGGAGCTGGCATCTCACTCTCTTTGAATCTTCTTTATCATGCTAGGATTAGCAGGAAAAAGCAAAAAATTTCAGAATTGCACCTTGCAATGTGGAGATATTACTGTTTGTGCATTTACAATATTCATTGATTTTTGCCATTGAAAAACGTCCAGAAATGTTTGAAGCTACTGACTGAATGAAAGGAGCTGGAATCTCACTCTCTTTGAATCTTCTTTATCATGCTAGGATTAGCAGGAAAAAGCAAAAAATTTCAGAATTGCACCTTGCAATGTGGAGATATTACTGTTTGTGCATTTACAATATTCATTGATTTTTGCCATTGAAAAACGTCCAGAAATGTTTGAAGCTACTGACTGAATGAAAGGAGCTGGCATCTCACTCTCTTTGAATCTTCTTTATCATGCTAGGATTAGCAGGAAAAAGCAAAAAATTTCAGAATTGCACCTTGCAATGTGGAGATATTACTGTTTGTGCATTTACAATATTCATTGATTTTTGCCATTGAAAAACATCATGTTATTCATATACCAGAAATGATTGAAGCTACTGACTGAATGAAAGGAGCTGGCATCTCACTCTCTTTGAATCTTCTTTATCATGCTAGGATTAGCAGGAAAAAGCAAAAAATTTCAGAATTGCACCTTGCAATGTGGAGATATTACTGTTTGTGCATTTACAATATTCATTGATTTTTGCCATTGAAAAACATCATGTTATTCATATACCAGAAATGTTTGTAGCTACTGACTGAATGAAAGGAGCTGGCATCTCACTCTCTTTGAATCTTCTTTATCATGCTAGGATTAGCAGGAAAAAGCAAAAAATTTCAGAATTGCACCTTGCAATGTGGAGATATTACAGTTTGTGCATTTACAATATTCATTGATTTTTGCCATTGAAAAACATCATGTTATTCATATACCAGAAATGTTTGAAGCTACTGACTGAATGAAAGGAGCTGGCATCTCACTCTCTTTGAATCTTCTTTATCATGCTAGGATTAGCAGGAAAAAGTAAAAAATTTCAGAATTGCACCTTGCAATGTGGAGATATTACTGTTTGTGCATTTACAATATTCATTGATTTTTGCCATTAAAAAACGTTCAGAAATGTTTGAAGCTACTGACTGAATGAAAGGAGCTGGCATCTCACTCTCTTTGAATCTTCTTTATCATGCTAGGATTAGCAGGAAAAAGCAAAAAATTTCAGAATTGCACCTTGCAATGTGGAGATATTACTGTTTGTGCATTTACAATATTCATTGATTTTTGCCATTGAAAAACGTCCAGAAATGTTTGAAGCTACTGACTGAATGAAAGGATCTGGCATCTCACTCTCTTTGAATCTTCTTTATCATGCTAGGATTAGCAGGAAAAAGCAAAAAATTTCAGAATTGCACCTTGCAATGTGGAGATATTACTGTTTGTGCATTTACAATATTCATTGATTTTTGCCATTGAAAAACATCATGTTATTCATATACCAGAAATGTTTGAAGCTACTGACTGAATGAAAGGAGCTGGCATCTCACTCTCTTTGAATCTTCTTTATCATGCTAGGATTAGCAGGAAAAAGCAAAAAATTTCAGAATTGCACCTTGCAATGTGGAGATATTACTGTTTGTGCATTTACAATATTCATTGATTTTTGCCATTGAAAAACGTCCAGAAATGTTTGAAGCTACTGACTGAATGAAAGGAGCTGACATCTCACTCTCTTTGAATCTTCTTTATCATGCTAGGATTAGCAGGAAAAAGCAAAAAATTTCAGAATTGCACCTTGCAATGTGGAGATATTACTGTTTGTGCATTTACAATATTCATTGATTTTTGCCATTGAAAAACATCATGTTATTCATATACCAGAAATGTTTGAAGCTACTGACTGAATGAAAGGAGCTGGCATCTCACTCTCTTTGAATCTTCTTTATCATGCTAGGATTAGCAGGAAAAAGCAAAAAATTTCCGAATTGCACCTTGCAATGTGGAGATATTACTGTTTGTGCATTTACAATATTCATTGATTTTTGCCATTGAAAAACGTCCAGAAATGTTTGAAGCTACTGACTGAATGAAAGGAGCTGGCATCTCACTCTCTTTGAATCTTCTTTATCATGCTAGGATTAGCAGGAAAAAGCAAAAAATTTCAGAATTGCACCTTGCAATGTGGAGATATTACTGTTTGTGCATTTACAATATTCATTGATTTTTGCCATTGAAAAACGTCCAGAAATGTTTGAAGCTACTGACTGAATCAAAGGAGCTGGCATCTCACTCTCTTTGGATCTTCTTTATCATGCTAGGATTAGCAGGAAAAAGCAAAAAATTTCAGAATTGCACCTTGCAATGTGGAGATATTACTGTTTGTGCATTTACAATATTCATTGATTTTTGCCATTGAAAAACGTCCAGAAATGTTTGAAGCTACTGACTGAAGGAAAGGAGCTGGCATCTCACTCTCTTTGAATCTTCTTTATCATGCTAGGATTAGCAGGAAAAAGCAAAAAATTTCCGAATTGCACCTTGCAATGTGGAAATATTACTGTTTGTGCATTTACAATATTCATTGATTTTTGCCATTGAAAAACGTCCAGAAATGTTTGAAGCTACTGACTGAATGAAAGGAGCTGGCATCTCACTCTCTTTGAATCTTCTTTATCACGCTAGGATTAGCAGGAAAAAGCAAAAAATTTCAGAATTGCACCTTGCAATGTGGAGATATTACTGTTTGTGCATTTACAATATTCATTGATTTTTGCCATTGAAAAACGTCCAGAAATGTTTGAAGCTACTGACTGAATGAAAGGAGCTGGAATCTCACTCTCTTTGAATCTTCTTTATCATGCTAGGATTAGCAGGAAAAAGCAAAAAATTTCAGAATTGCACCTTGCAATGTGGAGATATTACTGTTTGTGCATTTACAATATTCATTGATTTTTGCCATTGAAAAACGTCCAGAAATGTTTGAAGCTACTGACTGAATGAAAGGAGCTGGCATCTCACTCTCTTTGAATCTTCTTTATCATGCTAGGATTAGCAGGAAAAAGCAAAAAATTTCAGAATTGCACCTTGCAATGTGGAGATATTACTGTTTGTGCATTTACAATATTCATTGATTTTTGCCATTGAAAAACATCATGTTATTCATATACCAGAAATGATTGAAGCTACTGACTGAATGAAAGGAGCTGGCATCTCACTCTCTTTGAATCTTCTTTATCATGCTAGGATTAGCAGGAAAAAGCAAAAAATTTCAGAATTGCACGTTGCAATGTGGAGATATTACTGTTTGTGCATTTACAATATTCATTGATTTTTGCCATTGAAAAACGTCTAGAAATGTTTGAAGCTACTGACTGAATGAAAGGAGCTGGCATCTCACTCTCTTTGAATCTTCTTTATCATGCTAGGATTAGCAGGAAAAAGCAAAAAATTTCAGAATTGCACCTTGCAATGTGGAGATATTACTGTTTGTGCATTTACAATATTCATTGATTTTTGCCATTGAAAAACATCATGTTATTCATATACCAGAAATGTTTGTAGCTACTGACTGAATGAAAGGAGCTGGCATCTCACTCTCTTTGAATCTTCTTTATCATGCTAGGATTAGCAGGAAAAAGCAAAAAATTTCAGAATTGCACCTTGCAATGTGGAGATATTACAGTTTGTGCATTTACAATATTCATTGATTTTTGCCATTGAAAAACATCATGTTATTCATATACCAGAAATGTTTGAAGCTACTGACTGAATGAAAGGAGCTGGCATCTCACTCTCTTTGAATCTTCTTTATCATGCTAGGATTAGCAGGAAAAAGTAAAAAATTTCAGAATTGCACCTTGCAATGTGGAGATATTACTGTTTGTGCATTTACAATATTCATTGATTTTTGCCATTGAAAAACGTTCAGAAATGTTTGAAGCTACTGACTGAATGAAAGGAGCTGGCATCTCACTCTCTTTGAATCTTCTTTATCATGCTAGGATTAGCAGGAAAAAGCAAAAAATTTCAGAATTGCACCTTGCAATGTGGAGATATTACTGTTTGTGCATTTACAATATTCATTGATTTTTGCCATTGAAAAACGTCCAGAAATGTTTGAAGCTACTGACTGAATGAAAGGAGCTGGCATCTCACTCTCTTTGAATCTTCTTTATCATGCTAGGATTAGCAGGAAAAAGCAAAAAATTTCAGAATTGCACCTTGCAATGTGGAGATATTACTGTTTGTGCATTTACAATATTCATTGATTTTTGCCATTGAAAAATGTCCAGAAATGTTTGAAGCTACTGACTGAATGAAAGGAGCTGGCATCTCACTCTCTTTGAATCTTCTTTATCATGCTAGGATTAGCAGGAAAAAGCAAAAAATTTCAGAATTGCACCTTGCAATGTGGAGATATTACTGGTTCTGCATTTACAATATTCATTGATTTTTGCCATTGAAAAACATCATGTTATTCATATACCAGAAATGTTTGAAGCTACTGACTGAATGAAAGGAGCTGGCATCTCACTCTCTTTGAATCTTCTTTATCATGCTAGAATTAGCAGGAAAAAGCAAAAAATTTCAGAATTGCACCTTGCAATGTGGAGATATTACTGTTTGTGCATTTACAATATTCATTGATTTTTGCCATTGAAAAACGTCCAGAAATGTTTGAAGCTACTGACTGAATGAAAGGAGCTGACATCTCACTCTCTTTGAATCTTCTTTATCATGCTAGGATTAGCAGGAAAAAGCAAAAAATTTCAGAATTGCACCTTGCAATGTGGAGATATTACTGTTTGTGCATTTACAATATTCATTGATTTTTGCCATTGAAAAACATCATGTTATTCATATACCAGAAATGTTTGAAGCTACTGACTGAATGAAAGGAGCTGGCATCTCACTCTCTTTGAATCTTCTTTATCATGCTAGGATTAGCAGGAAAAAGCAAAAAATTTCAGAATTGCACCTTGCAATGTGGAGATATTACTGTTTGTGCATTTACAATATTCATTGATTTTTGCCATTGAAAAACGTCCAGAAATGTTTGAAGCTACTGACTGAATGAAAGGAGCTGGCATCTCACTCTCTTTGAATCTTCTTTATCATGCTAGGATTAGCAGGAAAAAGCAAAAAATTTCAGAATTGCACCTTGCAATGTGGAGATATTACTGTTTGTGCATTTACAATATTCATTGATTTTTGCCATTGAAAAACATGTTATTCATATACCAGAAATGTTTGAAGCTACTGACTGAATGAAAGGAGCTGGCATCTCACTCTCTTTGAATCTTCTTTATCATGCTAGGATTAGCAGGAAAAAGCAAAAAATTTCAGAATTGCACCTTGCAATGTGGAGATATTGCTGTTTGTGCATTTACAATATTCATTGATTTTTGCCATTGAAAAACGTCCAGAAATGTTTGAAGCTACTGACTGAATGAAAGGAGCTGACATCTCACTCTCTTTGAATCTTCTTTATCATGCTAGGATTAGCAGGAAAAAGCAAAAAATTTCAGAATTGCACCTTGCAATGTGGAGATATTACTGTTTGTGCATTTACAATATTCATTGATTTTTGCCATTGAAAAACATCATGTTATTCATATACCAGAAATGTTTGAAGCTACTGACTGAATGAAAGGAGCTGGCATCTCACTCTCTTTGAATCTTCTTTATCATGCTAGGATTAGCAGGAAAAAGTAAAAAATTTCAGAATTGCACCTTGCAATGTGGAGATATTACTGTTTGTGCATTTACAATATTCATTGATTTTTGCCATTGAAAAACGTTCAGAAATGTTTGAAGCTACTGACTGAATGAAAGGAGCTGGCATCTCACTCTCTTTGAATCTTCTTTATCATGCTAGGATTAGCAGGAAAAAGCAAAAAATTTCAGAATTGCACCTTGCAATGTGGAGATATTACTGTTTGTGCATTTACAATATTCATTGATTTTTGCCATTGAAAAACGTCCAGAAATGTTTGAAGCTACTGACTGAATGAAAGGAGCTGGCATCTCACTCTCTTTGAATCTTCTTTATCATGCTAGGATTAGCAGGAAAAAGCAAAAAATTTCAGAATTGCACCTTGCAATGTGGAGATATTACTGTTTGTGCATTTACAATATTCATTGATTTTTGCCATTGAAAAACGTCCAGAAATGTTTGAAGCTACTGACTGAATGAAAGGAGCTGGCATCTCACTCTCTTTGAATCTTCTTTATCATGCTAGGATTAGCAGGAAAAAGCAAAAAATTTCAGAATTGCACCTTGCAATGTGGAGATATTACTGTTTGTGCATTTACAATATTCATTGATTTTTGCCATTGAAAAACATCATGTTATTCATATACCAGAAATGTTTGAAGCTACTGACTGAATGAAAGGAGCTGGCATCTCACTCTCTTTGAATCTTCTTTATCATGCTAGGATTAGCAGGAAAAAGCAAAAAATTTCAGAATTGCACCTTGCAATGTGGAGATATTACTGTTTGTGCATTTACAATATTCATTGATTTTTGCCATTGAAAAACGTCCAGAAATGTTTGAAGCTACTGACTGAATGAAAGGAGCTGACATCTCACTCTCTTTGAATCTTCTTTATCATGCTAGGATTAGCAGGAAAAAGCAAAAAATTTCAGAATTGCACCTTGCAATGTGGAGATATTACTGTTTGTGCATTTACAATATTCATTGATTGTTGCCATTGAAAAACATCATGTTATTCATATACCAGAAATGTTTGAAGCTACTGACTGAATGAAAGGAGCTGGCATCTCACTCTCTTTGAATCTTCTTTATCATGCTAGGATTAGCAGGAAAAAGCAAAAAATTTCAGAATTGCACCTTGCAATGTGGAGATATTACTGTTTGTGCATTTACAATATTCATTGATTTTTGCCATTGAAAAACGTCCAGAAATGTTTGAAGCTACTGACTGAATGAAAGGAGCTGGCATCTCACTCTCTTTGAATCTTCTTTATCATGCTAGGATTAGCAGGAAAAAGCAAAAAATTTCAGAATTGCACCTTGCAATGTGGAGATATTACTGTTTGTGCATTTACAATATTCATTGATTTTTGCCATTGAAAAACATGTTATTCATATACCAGAAATGTTTGAAGCTACTGACTGAATGAAAGGAGCTGGCATCTCACTCTCTTTGAATCTTCTTTATCATGCTAGGATTAGCAGGAAAAAGCAAAAAATTTCAGAATTGCACCTTGCAATGTGGAGATATTGCTGTTTGTGCATTTACAATATTCATTGATTTTTGCCATTGAAAAACGTCCAGAAATGTTTGAAGCTACTGACTGAATGAAAGGAGCTGACATCTCACTCTCTTTGAATCTTCTTTATCATGCTAGGATTAGCAGGAAAAAGCAAAAAATTTCAGAATTGCACCTTGCAATGTGGAGAAATTACTGTTTGTGCATTTACAATATTCATTGATTTTTGCCATTGAAAAACATCATGTTATTCATATACCAGAAATGTTTGAAGCTACTGACTGAATGAAAGGAGCTGGCATCTCACTCTCTTTGAATCTTCTTTATCATGCTAGGATTAGCAGGAAAAAATAAAAAATTTCAGAATTGCACCTTGCAATGTGGAGATATTACTGTTTGTGCATTTACAATATTCATTGATTTTTGCCATTGAAAAACGTCCAGAAATGTTTGAAGCTACTGACTGAATGAAAGGAGCTGGCATCTCACTCTCTTTGAATCTTCTTTATCATGCTAGGATTAGCAGGAAAAAGCAAAAAATTTTAGAATTGCACCTTGCAATGTGGAGATATTACTGTTTGTGTATTTACAATATTCATTGATTTTTGCCATTGAAAAACGTCCAGAAATGTTTGAAGCTACTGACTGAATGAAAGGAGCTGGCATCTCACTCTCTTTGAATCTTCTTTATCATGCTAGGATTAGCAGGAAAAAGCAAAAAATTTCAGAATTGCACCTTGCAATGTCGAGATATTACTGTTTGTGCATTTACAATATTCATTGATTTTTGCCATTGAAAAACGTCCAGAAATGTTTGAAGCTACTGACTGAATGAAAGGAGCTGGCATCTCACTCTCTTTGAATCTTCTTTATCATGCTAGGATTAGCAGGAAAAAGCAAAAAATTTCAGAATTGCACCTTGCAATGTGGAGATATTACTGTTTGTGCATTTACAATATTCATTGATTTTTGCCATTGAAAAACGTCCAGAAATGTTTGAAGCTACTGACTGAATGAAAGGAGCTGGCATCTCACTCTCTTTGAATCTTCTTTATCATGCTAGGATTAGCAGGAAAAAGCAAAAAATTTCAGAATTGCACCTTGCAATGTCGAGATATTACTGTTTGTGCATTTACAATATTCATTGATTTTTGCCATTGAAAAACGTCCAGAAATGTTTGAAGCTACTGACTGAATGAAAGGAGCTGGCATCTCACTCTCTTTGAATCTTCTTTATCATGCTAGGATTAGCAGGAAAAAGCAAAAAATTTCAGAATTGCACCTTGCAATGTGGAGATATTACTGTTTGTGCATTTACAATATTCATTGATTTTTGCCATTGAAAAACGTCC
Source organism: Phyllobates terribilis (assembly GCF_046119375.1). Taxonomy (NCBI): domain Eukaryota; kingdom Metazoa; phylum Chordata; class Amphibia; order Anura; family Dendrobatidae; genus Phyllobates; species Phyllobates terribilis. Next base: position 55,932 of record NW_027364119.1, on the reverse strand, counting down.
AGAAATGTTTGAAGCTACTGACTGAATGAAAGGAGCTGGCATCTCACTCTCTTTGAATCTTCTTTATCATGCTAGGATTAGCAGGAAAAAGCAAAAAATTTCAGAATTGCACCTTGCAATGTGGAGATATTACTGTTTGTGCATTTACAATATTCATTGATTTTTGCCATTGAAAAACATCATGTTATTCATATACCAGAAATGTTTGAAGCTACTGACTGAATGAAAGGAGCTGGCATCTCACTCTCTTTGAATCTTCTTTATCATGCTAGGATTAGCAGGAAAAAATAAAAAATTTCAGAATTGCACCTTGCAATGTGGAGATATTACTGTTTGTGCATTTACAATATTCATTGATTTTTGCCATTGAAAAACGTCCAGAAATGTTTGAAGCTACTGACTGAATGAAAGGAGCTGGCATCTCACTCTCTTTGAATCTTCTTTATCATGCTAGGATTAGCAGGAAAAAATAAAAAATTTCAGAATTGCACCTTGCAATGTGGAGATATTACTGTTTGTGCATTTACAATATTCATTGATTTTTGCCATTGAAAAACGTCCAGAAATGTTTGAAGCTACTGACTGAATGAAAGGAGCTGGCATCTCACTCTCTTTGAATCTTCTTTATCATGCTAGGATTAGCAGGAAAAAGCAAAAAAATTCAGAATTGCACCTTGCAATGTGGAGATATTACTGTTTGTGCATTTACAATATTCATTGATTTTTGCCATTGAAAAACGTCCAGAAATGTTTGAAGCTACTGACTGAATGAAAGGAGCTGGCATCTCACTCTCTTTGAATCTTCTTTATCATGCTAGGATTAGCAGGAAAAAGCAAAAAATTTCAGAATTGCACCTTGCAATGTGGAGATATTACTGTTTGTGCATTTACAATATTCATTGATTTTTGCCATTGAAAAACATCATGTTATTCATATACCAGAAATGTTTAAAGCTACTGACTGAATGAAAGGAGCTGGCATCTCACTCTCTTTGAATCTTCTTTATCATGCTAGGATTAGCAGGAAAAAGCAAAAAATTTCAGAATTGCACCTTGCAATGTGGAGATATTACTGTTTGTGCATTTACAATATTCATTGATTTTTGCCATTGAAAAACATCATGTTATTCATATACCAGAAATGTTTGAAGCTACTGACTGAATGAAAGGAGCTGGCATCTCACTCTCTTTGAATCTTCTTTATCATGCTAGGATTAGCAGGAAAAAGCAAAAAATTTCAGAATTGCACCTTGCAATGTGGAGATATTACTGTTTGTGCATTTACAATATTCATTGATTTTTGCCATTGAAAAAAGTCCAGAAATGTTTGAAGCTACTGACTGAATGAAAGGAGCTGGCATCTCACTCTCTTTGAATCTTCTTTATCATGCTAGGATTAGCAGGAAAAAGCAAAAAATTTCAGAATTGCACCTTGCAATGTGGAGATATTACTGTTTGTGCATTTACAATATTCATTGATTTTTGTCATTGAAAAACGTCAAGAAATGTTTGAAGCTACTGACTGAATGAAAGGAGCTGGCATCTCACTCTCTTTGAATCTTCTTTATCATGCTAGGATTAGCAGGAAAAAGCAAAAAATTTCAGAATTGCACCTTGCAATGTGGAGATATTACTGTTTGTGCATTTACAATATTCATTGATTTTTGCCATTGAAAAACGTCCAGAAATGTTTGAAGCTACTGACTGAATGAAAGGAGCTGGCATCTCACTCTCTTTGAATCTTCTTTATCATGCTAGGATTAGCAGGAAAAAGCAAAAAATTTCAGAATTGCACCTTGCAATGTGGAGATATTACTGTTTGTGCATTTACAATATTCATTGATTTTTGCCATTGAAAAACATCATGTTATTCATATACCAGAAATGTTTGAAGCTACTGACTGAATGAAAGGAGCTGGCATCTCACTCTCTTTGAATCTTCTTTATCATGCTAGGATTAGCAGGAAAAAATAAAAAATTTCAGAATTGCACCTTGCAATGTGGAGATATTACTGTTTGTGCATTTACAATATTCATTGATTTTTGCCATTGAAAAACGTCCAGAAATGTTTGAAGCTACTGACTGAATGAAAGGAGCTGGCATCTCACTCTCTTTGAATCTTCTTTATCATGCTAGGATTAGCAGGAAAAAGCAAAAAATTTCAGAATTGCACCTTGCAATGTGGAGATATTACTGTTTGTGCATTTACAATATTCATTGATTTTTGCCATTGAAAAACGTCCAGAAATGTTTGAAGCTACTGACTGAATCAAAGGAGTTGGCATCTCACTCTCTTTGAATCTTCTTTATCATGCTAGGATTAGCAGGAAAAAGCAAAAAATTTCAGAATTGCACCTTGCAATGTGGAGATATTACTGTTTGTGCATTTACAATATTCATTGATTTTTGCCATTGAAAAACGTCCAGAAATGTTTGAAGCTACTGACTGAAGGAAAGGAGCTGGCATCTCACTCTCTTTGAATCTTCTTTATCATGCTAGGATTAGCAGGAAAAAGCAAAAAATTTCCGAATTGCACCTTGCAATGTGGAGATATTACTGTTTGTGCATTTACAATATTCATTGATTTTTGCCATTGAAAAACGTCCAGAAATGTTTGAAGCTACTGACTGAATGAAAGGAGCTGGCATCTCACTCTCTTTGAATCTTCTTTATCATGCTAGGATTAGCAGGAAAAAGCAAAAAATTTCAGAATTGCACCTTGCAATGTGGAGATATTACTGTTTGTGCATTTACAATATTCATTGATTTTTGCCATTGAAAAACGTCCAGAAATGTTTGAAGCTACTGACTGAATGAAAGGAGCTGGCATCTCACTCTCTTTGAATCTTCTTTATCATGCTAGGATTAGCAGGAAAAAGCAAAAAATTTCAGAATTGCACCTTGCAATGTGGAGATATTACTGTTTGTGCATTTACAATATTCATTGATTTTTGCCATTGAAAAACGTCCAGAAATGTTTGAAGCTACTGACTGAATGAAAGGAGCTGGCATCTCACTCTCTTTGAATCTTCTTTATCATGCTAGGATTAGCAGGAAAAAGCAAAAAATTTCAGAATTGCACCTTGCAATGTGGAGATATTACTGTTTGTGCATTTACAATATTCATTGATTTTTGCCATTGAAAAACATCATGTTATTCATATACCAGAAATGTTTGAAGCTACTGACTGAATGAAAGGAGCTGGCATCTCACTCTCTTTGAATCTTCTTTATCATGCTAGCATTAGCAGGAAAAAGCAAAAAATTTCAGAATTGCACCTTGCAATGTGGAGATATTACTGTTTGTGCATTTACAATATTCATTGATTTTTGCCATTGAAAAACGTCTAGAAATGTTTGAAGCTACTGACTGAATGAAAGGAGCTGGCATCTCACTCTCTTTGAATCTTCTTTATCATGCTAGGATTAGCAGGAAAAAGCAAAAAATTTCAGAATTGCACCTTGCAATGTGGAGATATTACTGTTTGTGCATTTACAATATTCATTGATTTTTGCCATTGAAAAACATCATGTTATTCATATACCAGAAATGTTTGAAGCTACTGACTGAATGAAAGGAGCTGGCATCTCACTCTCTTTGAATCTTCTTTATCATGCTAGGATTAGCAGGAAAAAGTAAAAAATTTCAGAATTGCACCTTGCAATGTGGAGATATTACTGTTTGTGCATTTACAATATTCATTGATTTTTGCCATTGAAAAACGTTCAGAAATGTTTGAAGCTACTGACTGAATGAAAGGAGCTGGCATCTCACTCTCTTTGAATCTTCTTTATCATGCTAGGATTAGCAGGAAAAAGCAAAAAATTTCAGAATTGCACCTTGCAATGTGGAGATATTACTGTTTGTGCATTTACAATATTCATTGATATTTCCATTGAAAAACGTCCAGAAATGTTTGAAGCTACTGACTGAATGAAAGGAGCTGGCATCTCACTCTCTTTGAATCTTCTTTATCATGCTAGGATTAGCAGGAAAAAGCAAAAAATTTCAGAATTGCACCTTGCAATGTGGAGATATTACTGTTTGTGCATTTACAATATTCATTGATTTTTGCCATTGAAAAACGTCCAGAAATGTTTGAAGCTACTGACTGAATGAAAGGAGCTGGCATCTCACTCTCTTTGAATCTTCTTTATCATGCTAGTATAAGCAGGAAAAAGCAAAAAATTTCAGAATTGCACCTTGCAATGTGGAGATATTACTGTTTGTGCATTTACAATATTCATTGATTTTTGCCATTGAAAAACATCATGTTATTCATATACCAGAAATGTTTGAAGCTACTGACTGAATGAAAGGAGCTGGCATCTCACTCTCTTTGAATCTTCTTTATCATGCTAGGATTAGCAGGAAAAAGCAAAAAATTTCAGAATTGCACCTTGCAATGTGGAGATATTACTGTTTGTGCATTTACAATATTCATTGATTTTTGCCATTGAAAAACGTCCAGAAATGTTTGAAGCTACTGACTGAATGAAAGGAGCTGACATCTCACTCTCTTTGAATCTTCTTTATCATGCTAGGATTAGCAGGAAAAAGCAAAAAATTTCAGAATTGCACCTTGCAATGTGGAGATATTACTGTTTGTGCATTTACAATATTCATTGATTTTTGCCATTGAAAAACGTCCAGAAATGTTTGAAGCTACTGACTGAAGGAAAGGAGCTGGCATCTCACTCTCTTTGAATCTTCTTTATCATGCTAGGATTAGCAGGAAAAAGCAAAAAATTTCCGAATTGCACCTTGCAATGTGGAGATATTACTGTTTGTGCATTTACAATATTCATTGATTTTTGCCATTGAAAAACGTCCAGAAATGTTTGAAGCTACTGACTGAATCAAAGGAGTTGGCATCTCACTCTCTTTGAATCTTCTTTATCATGCTAGGATTAGCAGGAAAAAGCAAAAAATTTCAGAATTGCACCTTGCAATGTGGAGATATTACTGTTTGTGCATTTACAATATTCATTGATTTTTGCCATTGAAAAACGTCCAGAAATGTTTGAAGCTACTGACTGAAGGAAAGGAGCTGGCATCTCACTCTCTTTGAATCTTCTTTATCATGCTAGGATTAGCAGGAAAAAGCAAAAAATTTCCGAATTGCACCTTGCAATGTGGAGATATTACTGTTTGTGCATTTACAATATTCATTGATTTTTGCCATTGAAAAACGTCCAGAAATGTTTGAAGCTACTGACTGAATGAAAGGAGCTGGCATCTCACTCTCTTTGAATCTTCTTTATCATGCTAGGATTAGCAGGAAAAAGCAAAAAATTTCAGAATTGCACCTTGCAATGTGGAGATATTACTGTTTGTGCATTTACAATATTCATTGATTTTTGCCATTGAAAAACGTCCAGAAATGTTTGAAGCTACTGACTGAATGAAAGGAGCTGGCATCTCACTCTCTTTGAATCTTCTTTATCATGCTAGGATTAGCAGGAAAAAGCAAAAAAAATTTCAGAATTGCACCTTGCAATGTGGAGATATTACTGTTTGTGCATTTACAATATTCATTGATTTTTGCCATTGAAAAACGTCCAGAAATGTTTGAAGCTACTGACTGAATGAAAGGAGCTGGCATCTCACTCTCTTTGAATCTTCTTTATCATGCTAGGATTAGCAGGAAAAAGCAAAAAATTTCAGAATTGCACCTTGCAATGTGGAGATATTACTGTTTGTGCATTTACAATATTCATTGATTTTTGCCATTGAAAAACATCATGTTATTCATATACCAGAAATGTTTGAAGCTACTGACTGAATGAAAGGAGCTGGCATCTCACTCTCTTTGAATCTTCTTTATCATGCTAGCATTAGCAGGAAAAAGCAAAAAATTTCAGAATTGCACCTTGCAATGTGGAGATATTACTGTTTGTGCATTTACAATATTCATTGATTTTTGCCATTGAAAAACGTCTAGAAATGTTTGAAGCTACTGACTGAATGAAAGGAGCTGGCATCTCACTCTCTTTGAATCTTCTTTATCATGCTAGGATTAGCAGGAAAAAGCAAAAAATTTCAGAATTGCACCTTGCAATGTGGAGATATTACTGTTTGTGCATTTACAATATTCATTGATTTTTGCCATTGAAAAACATCATGTTATTCATATACCAGAAATGTTTGAAGCTACTGACTGAATGAAAGGAGCTGGCATCTCACTCTCTTTGAATCTTCTTTATCATGCTAGGATTAGCAGGAAAAAGTAAAAAATTTCAGAATTGCACCTTGCAATGTGGAGATATTACTGTTTGTGCATTTACAATATTCATTGATTTTTGCCATTGAAAAACGTTCAGAAATGTTTGAAGCTACTGACTGAATGAAAGGAGCTGGCATCTCACTCTCTTTGAATCTTCTTTATCATGCTAGGATTAGCAGGAAAAAGCAAAAAATTTCAGAATTGCACCTTGCAATGTGGAGATATTACTGTTTGTGCATTTACAATATTCATTGATATTTCCATTGAAAAACGTCCAGAAATGTTTGAAGCTACTGACTGAATGAAAGGAGCTGGCATCTCACTCTCTTTGAATCTTCTTTATCATGCTAGGATTAGCAGGAAAAAGCAAAAAATTTCAGAATTGCACCTTGCAATGTGGAGATATTACTGTTTGTGCATTTACAATATTCATTGATTTTTGCCATTGAAAAACGTCCAGAAATGTTTGAAGCTACTGACTGAATGAAAGGAGCTGGCATCTCACTCTCTTTGAATCTTCTTTATCATGCTAGTATAAGCAGGAAAAAGCAAAAAATTTCAGAATTGCACCTTGCAATGTGGAGATATTACTGTTTGTGCATTTACAATATTCATTGATTTTTGCCATTGAAAAACATCATGTTATTCATATACCAGAAATGTTTGAAGCTACTGACTGAATGAAAGGAGCTGGCATCTCACTCTCTTTGAATCTTCTTTATCATGCTAGGATTAGCAGGAAAAAGCAAAAAATTTCAGAATTGCACCTTGCAATGTGGAGATATTACTGTTTGTGCATTTACAATATTCATTGATTTTTGCCATTGAAAAACGTCCAGAAATGTTTGAAGCTACTGACTGAATGAAAGGAGCTGACATCTCACTCTCTTTGAATCTTCTTTATCATGCTAGGATTAGCAGGAAAAAGCAAAAAATTTCAGAATTGCACCTTGCAATGTGGAGATATTACTGTTTGTGCATTTACAATATTCATTGATTTTTGCCATTGAAAAACATCATGTTATTCATATACCAGAAATGTTTGAAGCTACTGACTGAATGAAAGGAGCTGGCATCTCACTCTCTTTGAATCTTCTTTATCATGCTAGGATTAGCAGGAAAAAGCAAAAAATTTCAGAATTGCACCTTGCAATGTGGAGATATTACTGTTTGTGCATTTACAATATTCATTGATTTTTGCCATTGAAAAACGTCCAGAAATGTTTGAAGCTACTGACTGAATGAAAGGAGCTGGCATCTCACTCTCTTTGAATCTTCTTTATCATGCTAGGATTAGCAGGAAAAAGCAAAAAACTTCAGAATTGCACCTTGCAATGTGGAGATATTACTGTTTGTGCATTTACAATATTCATTGATTTTTGCCATTGAAAAACATGTTATTCATATACCAGAAATGTTTGAAGCTACTGACTGAATGAAAGGAGCTGGCATCTCACTCTCTTTGAATCTTCTTTATCATGCTAGGATTAGCAGGAAAAAGCAAAAAATTTCAGAATTGCACCTTGCAATGTGGAGATATTGCTGTTTGTGCATTTACAATATTCATTGATTTTTGCCATTGAAAAACGTCCAGAAATGTTTGAAGCTACTGACTGAATGAAAGGATCTGGCATCTCACTCTCTTTGAATCTTCTTTATCATGCTAGGATTAGCAGGAAAAAGCAAAAAATTTCAGAATTGCACCTTGCAATGTGGAGAAATTACTGTTTGTGCATTTATAATATTCATTGATTTTTGCCATTGAAAAACGTCCAGAAATGTTTGAAGCTACTGACTGAATGAAAGGAGCTGGCATCTCACTCTCTTTGAATCTTCTTTATCATGCTAGGATTAGCAGGAAAAAGCAAAAAATTTCAGAATTGCACCTTGCAATGTGGAGATATTACTGTTTGTGCATTTACAATATTCATTGATTTTTGCCATAGAAAAACATCATGTTATTCATATACCAGAAATGTTTGAAGCTACTGACTGAATGAAAGGAGCTGGCATCTCACTCTCTTTGAATCTTCTTTATCATGCTAGGATTAGCAGGAAAAAATAAAAAAATTCAGAATTGCACCTTGCAATGTGGAGATATTACTGTTTGTGCATTTACAATATTCATTGATTTTTGCCATTGAAAAACGTCCAGAAATGTTTGAAGCTACTGACTGAATGAAAGGAGCTGGCATCTCACTCTCTTTGAATCTTCTTTATCATGCTAGGATTAGCAGGAAAAAGCAAAAAATTTTAGAATTGCACCTTGCAATGTGGAGATATTACTGTTTGTGCATTTACAATATTCATTGATTTTTGCCATTGAAAAACGTCCAGAAATGTTTGAAGCTACTGACTGAATGAAAGGAGCTGGCATCTCACTCTCTTTGAATCTTCTTTATCATGCTAGGATTAGCAGGAAAAAGCAAAAAATTTCAGAATTGCACCTTGCAATGTGGAGATATTACTGTTTGTGCATTTACAATATTCATTGATTTTTGCCATTGAAAAACATCATGTTATTCATATACCAGAAATGTTTGAAGCTACTGACTGAATGAAAGGAGCTGGCATCTCACTCTCTTTGAATCTTCTTTATCATGCTAGGATTAGCAGGAAAAAGCAAAAAATTTTAGAATTGCACCTTGCAATGTGGAGATATTACTGTTTGTGCATTTACAATATTCATTGATTTTTGCCATTGAAAAACGTCCAGAAATGTTTGAAGCTACTGACTGAATGAAAGGAGCTGGCATCTCACTCTCTTTGAATCTTCTTTATCATGCTAGGATTAGCAGGAAAAAGCAAAAAATTTCAGAATTGCACCTTGCAATGTGGAGATATTACTGTTTGTGCATTTACAATATTCATTGATTTTTGCCATTGAAAAACGTCCAGAAATGTTTGAAGCTACTGACTGAATGAAAGGAGCTGGCATCTCACTCTCTTTGAATCTTCTTTATCATGCTAGGATTAGCAGGAAAAAGCAAAAAATTTCAGAATTGCACCTTGCAATGTGGAGATATTACTGTTTGTGCATTTACAATATTCATTGATTTTTGCCATTGAAAAACGTCCAGAAATGTTTGAAGCTACTGACTGAATGAAAGGAGCTGGCATCTCACTCTCTTTGAATCTTCTTTATCATGCTAGGATTAGCAGGAAAAAGCAAAAAATTTCAGAATTGCACCTTGCAATGTGGAGATATTACTGTTTGTGCATTTACAATATTCATTGATTTTTGCCATTGAAAAACATCATGTTATTCATATACCAGAAATGTTTGAAGCTACTGACTGAATGAAATGAGCTGGCATCTCACTCTCTTTGAATCTTCTTTATCATGCTAGGATTAGCAGGAAAAAGCAAAAAATTTCAGAATTGCACCTTGCAATGTGGAGATATTACTGTTTGTGCATTTACAATATTCATTGATTTTTGCCATTGAAAAACGTCTAGAAATGTTTGAAGCTACTGACTGAATGAAAGGAGCTGGCATCTCACTCTCTTTGAATCTTCTTTATCATGCTAGGATTAGCAGGAAAAAGCAAAAAATTTCAGAATTGCACCTTGCAATGTGGAGATATTACTGTTTGTGCATTTACAATATTCATTGATTTTTGCCATTGAAAAACATCATGTTATTCATATACCAGAAATGTTTGAAGCTACTGACTGAATGAAAGGAGCTGGCATCTCACTCTCTTTGAATCTTCTTTATCATGCTAGGATTAGCAGGAAAAAGCAAAAAATTTCAGAATTGCACCTTGCAATGTGGAGATATTACTGTTTGTGCATTTACAATATTCATTGATTTTTGCCATTGAAAAACGTCCAGAAATGTTTGAAGCTACTGACTGAATGAAAGGAGCTGGCATCTCACTCTCTTTGAATCTTCTTTATCATGCTAGGATTAGCAGGAAAAAGCAAAAAATTTCAGAATTGCACCTTGCAATGTGGAGATATTACTGTTTGTGCATTTACAATATTCATTGATTTTTGCCATTGAAAAACGTCCAGAAATGTTTGAAGCTACTGACTGAATGAAAGGAGCTGGCATCTCACTCTTTGAATCTTCTTTATCATGCTAGGATTAGCAGGAAAAAGCAAAAAATTTCAGAATTGCACCTTGCAATGTGGAGATATTACTGTTTGTGCATTTACAATATTCATTGATTTTTGCCATTGAAAAACATCATGTTATTCATATACCAGAAATGTTTGAAGCTACTGACTGAATGAAAGGAGATGGCATCTCACTCTCTTTGAATCTTCTTTATCATGCTAGGATTAGCAGGAAAAAGCAAAAAATTTCAGAATTGCACCTTGCAATGTGGAGATATTACTGTTTGTGCATTTACAATATTCATTGATTTTTGCCATTGAAAAACGTCTAGAAATGTTTGAAGCTACTGACTGAATGAAAAGAGCTGGCATCTCACTCTCTTTGAATCTTCTTTATCATGCTAGGATTAGCAGGAAAAAGCAAAAAATTTCAGAATTGCACCTTGCAATGTGGAGATATTACTGTTTGTGCATTTACAATATTCATTGATTTTTGCCATTGAAAAACGTCCAGAAATGTTTGAAGCTACTGACTGAATGAAAGGAGCTGGCATCTCACTCTCTTTGAATCTTCTTTATCATGCTAGGATTAGCAGGAAAAAGCAAAAAAATTCAGAATTGCACCTTGCAATGTGGAGATATTACTGTTTGTGCATTTACAATATTCATTGATTTTTGCCATTGAAAAACGTCCAGAAATGTTTGAAGCTACTGACTGAATGAAAGGAGCTGGCATCTCACTCTCTTTGAATCTTCTTTATCATGCTAGGATTAGCAGGAAAAAGCAAAAAATTTCAGAATTGCACCTTGCAATGTGGAGATATTACTGTTTGTGCATTTACAATATTCATTGATTTTTGCCATTGAAAAACGTCCAGAAATGTTTGAAGCTACTGACTGAATGAAAGGAGCTGGCATCTCACTCTCTTTGAATCTTCTTTATCATGCTAGGATTAGCAGGAAAAAGCAAAAAATTTCAGAATTGCACCTTGCAATGTGGAGATATTACTGTTTGTGCATTTACAATATTCATTGATTTTTGCCATTGAAAAACGTCTAGAAATGTTTGAAGCTACTGACTGAATGAAAGGAGCTGGCATCTCACTGTCTGAATCTTCTTTATCATGCTAGGATTAGCAGGAAAAAGCAAAAAATTTCAGAATTGCACCTTGCAATGTGGAGATATTACTGTTTGTGCATTTACAATATTCATTGATTTTTGCCATTGAAAAACATCATGTTATTCATATACCAGAAATGTTTAAAGCTACTGACTGAATGAAAGGAGCTGGCATCTCACTCTCTTTGAATCTTCTTTATCATGCTAGGATTAGCAGGAAAAAGCAAAAAATTTCAGAATTGCACCTTGCAATGTGGAGATATTACTGTTTGTGCATTTACAATATTCATTGATTTTTGCCATTGAAAAACATCATGTTATTCATATACCAGAAATGTTTGAAGCTACTGACTGAATGAAAGGAGCTGGCATCTCACTCTCTTTGAATCTTCTTTATCATGCTAGGATTAGCAGGAAAAAGCAAAAAATTTCAGAATTGCACCTTGCAATGTGGAGATATTACTGTTTGTGCATTTACAATATTCATTGATTTTTGCCATTGAAAAACGTCCAGAAATGTTTGAAGCTACTGACTGAATGAAAGGAGCTGGCATCTCACTCTCTTTGAATCTTCTTTATCATGCTAGGATTAGCAGGAAAAAGCAAAAAATTTCAGAATTGCACCTTGCAATGTGGAGATATTACTGTTTGTGCATTTACAATATTCATTGATTTTTGCCATTGAAAAACGTCAAGAAATGTTTGAAGCAACTGACTGAATGAAAGGAGCTGGCATCTCACTCTCTTTGAATGTTCTTTATCATGCTAGGATTAGCAGGAAAAAGCAAAAAATTTCAGAATTGCACCTTGCAATGTGGAGATATTACTGTTTGTGCATTTACAATATTCATTGATTTTTGCCATTGAAAAACGTCCAGAAATGTTTGAAGCTACTGACTGAATGAAAGGAGCTGGCATCTCACTCTCTTTGAATCTTCTTTATCATACTAGGATTAGCAGGAAAAAGCAAAAAATTTCAGAATTGCACCTTGCAATGTGGAGATATTACTGTTTGTGCATTTACAATATTCATTGATTTTTGCCATTGAAAAACGTCCAGAAATGTTTGAAGCTACTGACTGAATGAAAGGAGCTGGCATCTCACTCTCTTTGAATCTTCTTTATCATGCTAGGATTAGCAGGAAAAAGCAAAAAATTTCAGAATCGCACCTTGCAATGTGGAGATATTACTGTTTGTGCATTTACAATATTCATTGATTTTTGCCATTGAAAAACGTCCAGAAATGTTTGAAGCTACTGACTGAATGAAAGGAGCTGGCATCTCACTCTCTTTGAATCTTCTTTATCATGCTAGGATTAGCAGGAAAAAGCAAAAAATTTCAGAATTGCACCTTGCAATGTGGAGATATTACTGTTTGTGCATTTACAATATTCATTGATTTTTGCCATTGAAAAACATGTTATTCATATACCAGAAATGTTTGAAGCTACTGACTGAATGAAAGGAGCTGGCATCTCACTCTCTTTGAATCTTCTTTATCATGCTAGGATTAGCAGGAAAAAGCAAAAAATTTCAGAATTGCACCTTGCAATGTGGAGATATTACTGTTTGTGCATTTACAATATTCATTGATTTTTGCCATTGAAAAACGTCCAGAAATGTTTGAAGCTACTGACTGAATGAAAGGACCTGGCATCTCACTCTCTTTGAATCTTCTTTATCATGCTAGGATTAGCAGGAAAAAGCAAAAAATTTCAGAATTGCACCTTGCAATGTGGAGATATTACTGTTTGTGCATTTACAATATTCATTGATTTTTGCCATTGAAAAACATCATGTTATTCATATACCAGAAATGTTTGAAGCTACTGACTGAATGAAAGGAGCTGGCATCTCACTCTCTTTGAATCTTCTTTATCATGCTAGGATTAGCAGGAAAAAGCAAAAAATTTCAGAATTGCACCTTGCAATGTGGAGATATTACTGTTTGTGCATTTACAATATTCATTGATTTTTGCCATTGAAAAACGTCCAGAAATGTTTGAAGCTACTGACTGAATGAAAGGAGCTGGCATCTCACTCTCTTTGAATCTTCTTTATCATGCTAGGATTAGCAGGAAAAAGCAAAAAAATTCAGAATTGCACCTTGCAATGTGGAGATATTACTGTTTGTGCATTTACAATATTCATTGATTTTTGCCATTGAAAAACATCCAGAAATGTTTGAAGCTACTGACTGAATGAAAGGAGCTGGCATCTCACTCTCTTTGAATCTTCTTTATCATGCTAGGATTAGCAGGAAAAAGCAAAAAATTTCAGAATTGCACCTTGCAATGTGGAGATATTACTGTTTGTGCATTTACAATATTCATTGATTTTTGCCATTGAAAAACATCATGTTATTCATATACCAGAAATGTTTGAAGCTACTGACTGAATGAAAGGAGCTGGCATCTCACTCTCTTTGAATCTTCTTTATCATGCTAGGATTAGCAGGAAAAAGCAAAAAATTTCAGAATTGCACCTTGCAATGTGGAGATATTACTGTTTGTGCATTTACAATATTCATTGATTTTTGCCATTGAAAAACGTCCAGAAATGTTTGAAGCTACTGACTGAATGAAAGGAGCTTGCATCTCACTCTCTTTGAATCTTCTTTATCATGCTAGGATTAGCAGGAAAAAGCAAAAAATTTCAGAATTGCACCTTGCAATGTGGAGATATTACTGTTTGTGCATTTACAATATTCATTGATTTTTGCCATTGAAAAAGATGTTATTCATATACCAGAAATGTTTGAAGCTACTGAATGAATGAAAGGAGCTGGCATCTCACTCTCTTTGAATCTTCTTTATCATGCTAGGATTAGCAGGAAAAAGTAAAAAATTTCAGAATTGCACCTTGCAATGTGGAGATATTACTGTTTGTGCATTTACAATATTCATTGATTTTTGCCATTGAAAAACGTCCAGAAATGTTTGAAGCTACTGACTGAATGAAAGGAGCTGGCATCTCACTCTCTTTGAATCTTCTTTATCATGCTAGGATTAGCAGGAAAAAGCAAAAAATTTCAGAATTGCACCTTGCAATGTGGAGATATTACTGTTTGTGCATTTACAATATTCATTGATTATTGCCATTGAAAAACGTCCAGAAATGTTTGAAGCTACTGACTGAATGAAAGGAGCTGGCATCTCACTCTCTTTGAATCTTCTTTATCATGCTAGGATTAGCAGGAAAAAGCAAAAAATTTCAGAATTGCACCTTGCAATGTGGAGATATTACTGTTTGTGCATTTACAATATTCATTGATTTTTGCCATTGAAAAACGTCTAGAAATGTTTGAAGCTACTGACTGAATGAAAGGAGCTGGCATCTCACTCTCTTTGAATCTTCTTTATCATGCTAGGATTAGCAGGAAAAAGCAAAAAATTTCAGAATTGCACCTTGCAATGTGGAGATATTACTGTTTGTGCATTTACAATATTCATTGATTTTTGCCATTGAAAAACATCATGTTATTCATATACCAGAAATGTTTGAAGCTACTGACTGAATGAAAGGAGCTGGCATCTCACTCTCTTTGAATCTTCTTTATCATGCTAGGATTAGCAGGAAAAAGCAAAAAATTTCAGAATTGCACCTTGCAATGTGGAGATATTACTGTTTGTGCATTTACAATATTCATTGATTTTTGCCATTGAAAAACATCATGTTATTCATATACCAGAAATGTTTGAAGCTACTGACTGAATGAAAGGAGCTGGCATCTCACTCTCTTTGAATCTTCTTTATCATGCTAGGATTAGCAGGAAAAAGCAAAAAATTTCAGAATTGCACCTTGCAATGTGGAGATATTACTGTTTGTGCATTTACAATATTCATTGATTTTTGCCATTGAAAAACGTCCAGAAATGTTTGAAGCTACTGACTGAATGAAAGGAGCTGACATCTCACTCTCTTTGAATCTTCTTTATCATGCTAGGATTAGCAGGAAAAAGCAAAAAATTTCAGAATTGCACCTTGCAATGTGGAGATATTACTGTTTGTGCATTTACAATATTCATTGATTTTTGCCATTGAAAAACATCATGTTATTCATATACCAGAAATGTTTGAAGCTACTGACTGAATGAAAGGAGCTGGCATCTTACTCTCTTTGAATCTTCTTTATCATGCTAGGATTAGCAGGAAAAAGCAAAAAATTTCAGAATTGCACCTTGCAATGTGGAGATATTACTGTTTGTGCATTTACAATATTCATTGATTTTTGCCATTGAAAAACGTCCAGAAATGTTTGAAGCTACTGACTGAATGAAAGGAGCTGGCATCTCACTCTCTTTGAATCTTCTTTATCATGCTAGGATTAGCAGGAAAAAGCAAAAAATTTCAGAATTGCACCTTGCAATGTGGAGATATTACTGTTTGTGCATTTACAATATTCATTGATTATTGCCATTGAAAAACGTCCAGAAATGTTTGAAGCTACTGACTGAATGAAAGGAGCTGGCATCTCACTCTCTTTGAATCTTCTTTATCATGCTAGGATTAGCAGGAAAAAGCAAAAAATTTCAGAATTGCACCTTGCAATGTGGAGATATTACTGTTTGTGCATTTACAATATTCATTGATTTTTGCCATTGAAAAACGTCCAGAAATGTTTGAAGCTACTGACTGAATGAAAGGAGCTGGCATCTCACTCTCTTTGAATCTTCTTTATCATGCTAGGATTAGCAGGAAAAAGCAAAAAATTTCAGAATTGCACCTTGCAATGTGGAGATATTACTGTTTGTGCATTTACAATATTCATTGATTTTTGCCATTGAAAAACATCATGTTATTCATATACCAGAAATGTTTGAAGCTACTGACTGAATGAAAGGAGCTGGCATCTCACTCTCTTTGAATCTTCTTTATCATGCTAGGATTAGCAGGAAAAAGCAAAAAATTTCAGAATTGCACCTTGCAATGTGGAGATATTACTGTTTGTGCATTTACAATATTCATTGATTTTTGCCATTGAAAAACATCATGTTATTCATATACCAGAAATGTTTGAAGCTACTGACTGAATGAAAGGAGCTGGCATCTCACTCTCTTTGAATCTTCTTTATCATGCTAGGATTAGCAGGAAAAAGCAAAAAATTTCAGAATTGCACCTTGCAATGTGGAGATATTACTGTTTGTGCATTTACAATATTCATTGATTTTTGCCATTGAAAAACGTCCAGAAATGTTTGAAGCTACTGACTGAATGAAAGGAGCTGACATCTCACTCTCTTTGAATCTTCTTTATCATGCTAGGATTAGCAGGAAAAAGCAAAAAATTTCAGAATTGCACCTTGCAATGTGGAGATATTACTGTTTGTGCATTTACAATATTCATTGATTTTTGCCATTGAAAAACATCATGTTATTCATATACCAGAAATGTTTGAAGCTACTGACTGAATGAAAGGAGCTGGCATCTCACTCTCTTTGAATCTTCTTTATCATGCTAGGATTAGCAGGAAAAAGCAAAAAATTTCAGAATTGCACCTTGCAATGTGGAGATATTACTGTTTGTGCATTTACAATATTCATTGATTTTTGCCATTGAAAAACGTCCAGAAATGTTTGAAGCTACTGACTGAATGAAAGGAGCTGGCATCTCACTCTCTTTGAATCTTCTTTATCATGCTAGGATTAGCAGGAAAAAGCAAAAAATTTCAGAATTGCACCTTGCAATGTGGAGATATTACTGTTTGTGCATTTACAATATTCATTGATTTTTGCCATTGAAAAACATCCAGAAATGTTTGAAGCTACTGACTGAATGAAAGTAGCTGGCATCTCACTCTCTTTGAATCTTCTTTATCATGCTAGGATTAGCAGGAAAAAGCAAAAAATTTCAGAATTGCACCTTGCAATGTGGAGATATTACTGCTTATGCATTTACAATATTCATTGATTTTTGCCATTGAAAAACATCATGTTATTCATATACCAGAAATGTTTGAAGCTACTGACTGAATGAAAGGAGCTGGCATCTCACTCTCTTTGAATCTTCTTTATCATGCTAGGATTAGCAGGAAAAAGCAAAAAATTTCAGAATTGCACCTTGCAATGTGGAGATATTACTGTTTGTGCATTTACAATATTCATTGATTTTTGCCATTGAAAAACGTCCACAAATGTTTGAAGCTACTGACTGAATGAAAGGAGCTGGCATCTCACTCTCTTTGAATCTTCTTTATCATGCTAGGATTAGCAGGAAAAAGCAAAAAATTTCAGAATTGCACCTTGCAATGTGGAGATATTACTGTTTGTGCATTTACAATATTCATTGATTTTTGCCATTGAAAAACATCCAGAAATGTTTGAAGCTACTGACTGAATGAAAGGAGCTGGCATCTCACTCTCTTTGAATCTTCTTTATCATGCTAGGATTAGCAGGAAAAAGCAAAAAATTTCATAATTGCACCTTGCAATGTGGAGATATTACTGTTTGTGCATTTACAATATTCATTGATTTTTGCCATTGAAAAACATCATGTTATTCATATACCAGAAATGTTTGAAGCTACTGACTGAATGAAAGGAGCTGGCATCTCACTCTCTTTGAATCTTCTTTATCATGCTAGGATTAGCAGGAAAAAGCAAAAAATTTCAGAATTGCACCTTGCAATGTGGAGATATTACTGTTTGTGCATTTACAATATTCATTGATTTTTGCCATTGAAAAACGTCCAGAAATGTTTGAAGCTACTGACTGAATGAAAGGAGCTGACATCTCACTCTCTTTGAATCTTCTTTATCATGCTAGGATTAGCAGGAAAAAGCAAAAAATTTCAGAATTGCACCTTGCAATGTGGAGATATTACTGTTTGTGCATTTACAATATTCATTGATTTTTGCCATTGAAAAACATCCAGAAATGTTTGAAGCTACTGACTGAATGAAAGGAGCTGGCATCTCACTCTCTTTGAATCTTCTTTATCATGCTAGGATTAGCAGGAAAAAGCAAAAAATTTCAGAATTGCACCTTGCAATGTGGAGATATTACTGTTTGTGCATTTACAATATTCATTGATTTTTGCCATTGAAAAACATCATGTTATTCATATACCAGAAATGTTTGAAGCTACTGACTGAATGAAAGGAGCTGGCATCTCACTCTCTTTGAATCTTCTTTATCATGCTAGGATTAGCAGGAAAAAGCAAAAAATTTCAGAATTGCACCTTGCAATGTGGAGATATTACTGTTTGTGCATTTACAATATTCATTGATTTTTGCCATTGAAAAACGTCCAGAAATGTTTGAAGCTACTGACTGAATGAAAGGAGCTGGCATCTCACTCTCTTTGAATCTTCTTTATCATGCTAGGATTAGCAGGAAAAAGCAAAAAATTTCAGAATTGCACCTTGCAATGTGGAGATACTACTGTTTGTGAATTTACAATATTCATTGATTTTTGCCATTGAAAAACGTCAAGAAATGTTTGAAGCTACTGACTGAATGAAAGGAGCTGGCATCTCACTCTCTTTGAATCTTTTTTATCATGCTAGGATTAGCAGGAAAAAGCAAAAAATTTCAGAATTGCACCTTGCAATGTGGAGATATTACTGTTTGTGCATTTACAATATTCATTGATTTTTGCCATTGAAAAACGTCCAGAAATGTTTGAAGCTACTGACTGAATGAAAGGAGCTGGCATCTCACTCTCTTTGAATCTTCTTTATCATGCTAGGATTAGCAGGAAAAAGCAAAAAATTTCAGAATTGCACCTTGCAATGTGGAGATATTACTGTTTGTGCATTTACAATATTCATTGATTTTTGCCATTGAAAAACGTCCAGAAATGTTTGAAGCTACTGACTGAATGAAAGGAGCTGGCATCTCACTCTCTTTGAATCTTCTTTATCATGCTAGGATTAGCAGGAAAAAGCAAAAAATTTCAGAATTGCACCTTGCAATGTGGAGATATTACTGTTTGTGCATTTACAATATTCATTGATTTTTGCCATTGAAAAACATCATGTTATTCATATACCAGAAATGTTTGAAGCTACTGACTGAATGAAAGGAGCTGGCATCTCACTCTCTTTGAATCTTCTTTATCATGCTAGGATTAGCAGGAAAAAGCAAAAAATTTCAGAATTGCACCTTGCAATGTGGAGATATCACTGTTTGTGCATTTACAATATTCATTGATTTTTGCCATTGAAAAACATCATGTTATTCATATACCAGAAATGTTTGAAGCTACTGACTGAATGAAAGGAGCTGGCATCTCACTCTCTTTGAATCTTCTTTATCATGCTAGGATTAGCAGGAAAAAGTAAAAAATTTCAGAATTGCACCTTGCAATGTGGAGATATTACTGTTTGTGCATTTACAATATTCATTGATTTTTGCCATTGAAAAACGTCCAGAAATGTTTGAAGCTACTGAATGAATGAAAGGAGCTGGCATCTCACTCTCTTTGAATCTTCTTTATCATGCTAGGATTAGCAGGAAAAAGCAAAAAATTTCAGAATTGCACCTTGCAATGTGGAGATATTACTGTTTGTGCATTTACAATATTCATTGATTTTTGCCATTGAAAAACATCATGTTATTCATATACCAGAAATGTTTGAAGCTACTGACTGAATGAAAGGAGCTGGCATCTCACTCTCTTTGAATCTTCTTTATCATGCTAGGATTAGCAGGAAAAAGCAAAAAATTTCAGAATTGCACCTTGCAATGTGGAGATATTACTGTTTGTGCATTTACAATATTCATTGATTTTTGTCATTGAAAAACGTCCAGAAATGTTTGAAGCTACTGACTGAATGAAAGGAGCTGGCATCTCACTCTCTTTGAATCTTCTTTATCATGCTAGGATTAGCAGGAAAAAGCAAAAAATTTCAGAATTGCACCTTGCAATGTGGAGATATTACTGTTTGTGCATTTACAATATTCATTGATTTTTGCCATTGAAAAACATCCAGAAATGTTTGAAGCTACTGACTGAATGAAAGGAGCTGGCATCTCACTCTCTTTGAATCTTCTTTATCATGCTAGGATTAGCAGGAAAAAGCAAAAAATTTCAGAATTGCACCTTGCAATGTGGAGATATTACTGTTTGTGCATTTACAATATTCATTGATTTTTGCCATTGAAAAACATCATGTTATTCATATACCAGAAATGTTTGAAGCTACTGACTGAATGAAAGGAGCTGGCATCTCACTCTCTTTGAATCTTCTTTATCATGCTAGGATTAGCAGGAAAAAGCAAAAAAATTTCAGAATTGCACCTTGCAATGTGGAGATATTACTGTTTGTGCATTTACAATATTCATTGATTTTTGCCATTGAAAAACGTCCAGAAATGTTTGAAGCTACTGACTGAATGAAAGGAGCTGGCATCTCACTCTCTTTGAATCTTCTTTATCATGCTAGGATTAGCAGGAAAAAGCAAAAAATTTCAGAATTGCACCTTGCAATGTGGAGATATTACTGTTTGTGCATTTACAATATTCATTGATTTTTGCCATTGAAAAAGATGTTATTCATATACCAGAAATGTTTGAAGCTACTGACTGAATGAAAGGAGCTGGCATCTCACTCTCTTTGAATCTTCTTTATCATGCTAGGATTAGCAGGAAAAAGTAAAAAATTTCAGAATTGCACCTTGCAATGTGGAGATATTACTGTTTGTGCATTTACAATATTCATTGATTTTTGCCATTGAAAAACGTCCAGAAATGTTTGAAGCTACTGACTGAATGAAAGGAGCTGGCATCTCACTCTCTTTGAATCTTCTTTATCATGCTAAGATTAGCAGGAAAAAGCAAAAAATTTCAGAATTGCACCTTGCAATGTGGAGATATTACTGTTTGTGCATTTACAATATTCATTGATTTTTGCCATTGAAAAACGTCCAGAAATGTTTGAAGCTACTGACTGAATGAAAGGAGCTGGCATCTCACTCTCTTTGAATCTTCTTTATCATGCTAGGATTAGCAGGAAAAAGCAAAAAATTTCAGAATTGCACCTTGCAATGTGGAGATATTACTGTTTGTGCATTTACAATATTCATTGATTTTTGCCATTGAAAAACGTCCAGAAATGTTTGAAGCTACTGACTGAATGAAAGGAGCTGACATCTCACTCTCTTTGAATCTTCTTTATCATGCTAGGATTAGCAGGAAAAAGCAAAAAATTTCAGAATTGCACCTTGCAATGTGGAGATATTACTGTTTGTGCATTTACAATATTCATTGATTTTTGCCATTGAAAAACATCCAGAAATGTTTGAAGCTACTGACTGAATGAAAGGAGCTGGCATCTCACTCTCTTTGAATCTTCTTTATCATGCTAGGATTAGCAGGAAAAAGCAAAAAATTTCAGAATTGCACCTTGCAATGTGGAGATATTACTGTTTGTGCATTTACAATATTCATTGATTTTTGCCATTGAAAAACATCATGTTATTCATATACCAGAAATGTTTGAAGCTACTGACTGAATGAAAGGAGCTGGCATCTCACTCTCTTTGAATCTTCTTTATCATGCTAGGATTAGCAGGAAAAAGCAAAAAATTTCAGAATTGCACCTTGCAATGTGGAGATATTACTGTTTGTGCATTTACAATATTCATTGATTTTTGCCATTGAAAAACGTCCAGAAATGTTTGAAGCTACTGACTGAATGAAAGGAGCTGGCATCTCACTCTCTTTGAATCTTCTTTATCATGCTAGGATTAGCAGGAAAAAGCAAAAAATTTCAGAATTGCACCTTGCAATGTGGAGATATTACTGTTTGTGCATTTACAATATTCATTGATTTTTGCCATTGAAAAACGTCAAGAAATGTTTGAAGCTACTGACTGAATGAAAGGAGCTGGCATCTCACTCTCTTTGAATCTTTTTTATCATGCTAGGATTAGCAGGAAAAAGCAAAAAATTTCAGAATTGCACCTTGCAATGTGGAGATATTACTGTTTGTGCATTTACAATATTCATTTATTTTTGCCATTGAAAAACATCCAGAAATGTTTGAAGCTACTGACTGAATGAAAGGAGCTGGCATCTCACTTTCTTTGAATCTTCTTTATCATGCTAGGATTAGCAGGAAAAAGCAAAAAATTTCAGAATTGCACCTTGCAATGTGGAGATATTACTGTTTGTGAATTTACAATATTCATTGATTTTTGCCATTGAAAAACGTCAAGAAATGTTTGAAGCTACTGACTGAATGAAAGGAGCTGGCATCTCACTCTCTTTGAATCTTTTTTATCATGCTAGGATTAGCAGGAAAAAGCAAAAAATTTCAGAATTGCACCTTGCAATGTGGAGATATTACTGTTTGTGCATTTACAATATTCATTGATTTTTGCCATTGAAAAACGTCCAGAAATGTTTGAAGCTACTGACTGAATGAAAGGAGCTGGCATCTCACTCTCTTTGAATCTTCTTTATCATGCTAGGATTAGCAGGAAAAAGCAAAAAATTTCAGAATTGCACCTTGCAATGTGGAGATATTACTGTTTGTGCATTTACAATATTCATTGATTTTTGCCATTGAAAAACGTCCAGAAATGTTTGAAGCTACTGACTGAATGAAAGGAGCTGGCATCTCACTCTCTTTGAATCTTCTTTATCATGCTAGGATTAGCAGGAAAAAGCAAAAAATTTCAGAATTGCACCTTGCAATGTGGAGATATTACTGTTTGTGCATTTACAATATTCATTGATTTTTGCCATTGAAAAACATCATGTTATTCATATACCAGAAATGTTTGAAGCTACTGACTGAATGAAAGGAGCTGGCATCTCACTCTCTTTGAATCTTCTTTATCATGCTAGGATTAGCAGGAAAAAGCAAAAAATTTCAGAATTGCACCTTGCAATGTGGAGATATCACTGTTTGTGCATTTACAATATTCATTGATTTTTGCCATTGAAAAACATGTTATTCATATACCAAAAATGTTTGAAGCTACTGACTGAATGAAAGGAGCTGGCATCTCACTCTCTTTGAATCTTCTTTATCATGCTAGGATTAGCAGGAAAAAGTAAAAAATTTCAGAATTGCACCTTGCAATGTGGAGATATTGCTGTTTGTGCATTTACAATATTCATTGATTTTTGCCATTGAAAAACGTCCAGAAATGTTTGAAGCTACTGAATGAATGAAAGGAGCTGGCATCTCACTCTCTTTGAATCTTCTTTATCATGCTAGGATTAGCAGGAAAAAGCAAAAAATTTCAGAATTGCACCTTGCAATGTGGAGATATTACTGTTTGTGCATTTACAATATTCATTGATTTTTGCCATTGAAAAACATCATGTTATTCATATACCAGAAATGTTTGAAGCTACTGACTGAATGAAAGGAGCTGGCATCTCACTCTCTTTGAATCTTCTTTATCATGCTAGGATTAGCAGGAAAAAGCAAAAAATTTCAGAATTGCACCTTGCAATGTGGAGATATTACTGTTTGTGCATTTACAATATTCATTGATTTTTGTCATTGAAAAACGTCCAGAAATGTTTGAAGCTACTGACTGAATGAAAGGAGCTGGCATCTCACTCTCTTTGAATCTTCTTCATCATGCTAGGATTAGCAGGAAAAAGCAAAAAATTTCAGAATTGCACCTTGCAATGTGGAGATATTACTGTTTGTGCATTTACAATATTCATTGATTTTTGCCATTGAAAAACATCCAGAAATGTTTGAAGCTACTGACTGAATGAAAGGAGCTGGCATCTCACTCTCTTTGAATCTTCTTTATCATGCTAGGATTAGCAGGAAAAAGCAAAAAATTTCAGAATTGCACCTTGCAATGTGGAGATATTACTGTTTGTGCATTTACAATATTCATTGATTTTTGCCATTGAAAAACATCATGTTATTCATATACCAGAAATGTTTGAAGCTACTGACTGAATGAAAGGAGCTGGCATCTCACTCTCTTTGAATCTTCTTTATCATGCTAGGATTAGCAGGAAAAAGCAAAAAATTTCAGAATTGCACCTTGCAATGTGGAGATATTACTGTTTGTGCATTTACAATATTCATTGATTTTTGCCATTGAAAAACGTCCAGAAATGTTTGAAGCTACTGACTGAATGAAAGGAGCTGGCATCTCACTCTCTTTGAATCTTCTTTATCATGCTAGGATTAGCAGGAAAAAGCAAAAAATTTCAGAATTGCACCTTGCAATGTGGAGATATTACTGTTTGTGCATTTACAATATTCATTGATTTTTGCCATTGAAAAAGATGTTATTCATATACCAGAAATGTTTGAAGCTACTGACTGAATGAAAGGAGCTGGCATCTCACTCTCTTTGAATCTTCTTTATCATGCTAGGATTAGCAGGAAAAAGTAAAAAATTTCAGAATTGCACCTTGCAATGTGGAGATATTACTGTTTGTGCATTTACAATATTCATTGATTTTTGCCATTGAAAAACGTCCAGAAATGTTTGAAGCTACTGACTGAATGAAAGGAGCTGGCATCTCACTCTCTTTGAATCTTCTTTATCATGCTAGGATTAGCAGGAAAAAGCAAAAAATTTCAGAATTGCACCTTGCAATGTGGAGATATTACTGTTTGTGCATTTACAATATTCATTGATTTTTGCCATTGAAAAACGTCCAGAAATGTTTGAAGCTACTGACTGAATGAAAGGAGCTGGCATCTCACTCTCTTTGAATCTTCTTTATCATGCTAGGATTAGCAGGAAAAAGCAAAAAATTTCAGAATTGCACCTTGCAATGTGGAGATATTACTGTTTGTGCATTTACAATATTCATTGATTTTTGCCATTGAAAAACGTCCAGAAATGTTTGAAGCTACTGACTGAATGAAAGGAGCTGACATCTCACTCTCTTTGAATCTTCTTTATCATGCTAGGATTAGCAGGAAAAAGCAAAAAATTTCAGAATTGCACCTTGCAATGTGGAGATATTACTGTTTGTGCATTTACAATATTCATTGATTTTTGCCATTGAAAAACATCCAGAAATGTTTGAAGCTACTGACTGAATGAAAGGAGCTGGCATCTCACTCTCTTTGAATCTTCTTTATCATGCTAGGATTAGCAGGAAAAAGCAAAAAATTTCAGAATTGCACCTTGCAATGTGGAGATATTACTGTTTGTGCATTTACAATATTCATTGATTTTTGCCATTGAAAAACATCATGTTATTCATATACCAGAAATGTTTGAAGCTACTGACTGAATGAAAGGAGCTGGCATCTCACTCTCTTTGAATCTTCTTTATCATGCTAGGATTAGCAGGAAAAAGCAAAAAATTTCAGAATTGCACCTTGCAATGTGGAGATATTACTGTTTGTGCATTTACAATATTCATTGATTTTTGCCATTGAAAAACGTCCAGAAATGTTTGAAGCTACTGACTGAATGAAAGGAGCTGGCATCTCACTCTCTTTGAATCTTCTTTATCATGCTAGGATTAGCAGGAAAAAGCAAAAAATTTCAGAATTGCACCTTGCAATGTGGAGATATTACTGTTTGTGCATTTACAATATTCATTGATTTTTGCCATTGAAAAACGTCAAGAAATGTTTGAAGCTACTGACTGAATGAAAGGAGCTGGCATCTCACTCTCTTTGAATCTTTTTTATCATGCTAGGATTAGCAGGAAAAAGCAAAAAATTTCAGAATTGCACCTTGCAATGTGGAGATATTACTGTTTGTGCATTTACAATATTCATTTATTTTTGCCATTGAAAAACATCCAGAAATGTTTGAAGCTACTGACTGAATGAAAGGAGCTGGCATCTCACTTTCTTTGAATCTTCTTTATCATGCTAGGATTAGCAGGAAAAAGCAAAAAATTTCAGAATTGCACCTTGCAATGTGGAGATATTACTGTTTGTGCATTTACAATATTCATTGATTTTTGCCATTGAAAAACGTCCAGAAATGTTTGAAGCTACTGACTGAATGAAAGGAGCTGGCATCTCACTCTCTTTGAATCTTCTTTATCATGCTAGGATTAGCAGGAAAAAGCAAAAAATTTCAGAATTGCACCTTGCAATGTGGAGATATTACTTTTTGTGCATTTACAATATTCATTGATTTTTGCCATTGAAAAACATCATGTTATTCATATACCAGAAATGTTTGAAGCTACTGACTGAATGAAAGGAGCTGGCATCTCACTCTCTTTGAATCTTCTTTATCATGCTAGGATTAGCAGGAAAAAGCAAAAAATTTCAGAATTGCACCTTGCAATGTGGAGATATTACTGTTTGTGCATTTACAATATTCATTGATTTTTGCCATTGAAAAACATGTTATTCATATACCAAAAATGTTTGAAGCTACTGACTGAATGAAAGGAGCTGGCATCTCACTCTCTTTGAATCTTCTTTATCATGCTAGGATTAGCAGGAAAAAGTAAAAAATTTCAGAATTGCACCTTGCAATGTGGAGATATTACTGTTTGTGCATTTACAATATTCATTGATTTTTGCCATTGAAAAACGTCCAGAAATGTTTGAAGCTACTGACTGAATGAAAGGAGCTGGCATCTCACTCTCTTTGAATCTTCTTTATCATGCTAGGATTAGCAGGAAAAAGCAAAAAATTTCAGAATTGCACCTTGCAATGTGGAGATATTACTGTTTGTGCATTTACAATATTCATTGATTTTTGTCATTGAAAAACGTCCAGAAATGTTTGAAGCTACTGACTGAATGAAAGGAGCTGGCATCTCACTCTCTTTGAATCTTCTTTATCATGCTAGGATTAGCAGGAAAAAGCAAAAAATTTCAGAATTGCACCTTGCAATGTGGAGATATTACTGTTTGTGCATTTACAATATTCATTGATTTTTGCCATTGAAAAACAGCCAGAAATGTTTGAAGCTACTGACTGAATGAAAGGAGCTGGCATCTCACTCTCTTTGAATCTTCTTTATCATGCTAGGATTAGCAGGAAAAAGCAAAAAATTTCAGAATTGCACCTTGCAATGTGGAGATATTACTGTTTGTGCATTTACAATATTCATTGATTTTTGCCATTGAAAAACATCATGTTATTCATATACCAGAAATGTTTGAAGCTACTGACTGAATGAAAGGAGCTGGCATCTCACTCTCTTTGAATCTTCTTTATCATGCTAGGATTAGCAGGAAAAAGCAAAAAATTTCAGAATTGCACCTTGCAATGTGGAGATATTACTGTTTGTGCATTTACAATATTCATTGATTTTTGCCATTGAAAAACGTCCAGAAATGTTTGAAGCTACTGACTGAATGAAAGGAGCTGGCATCTCACTCTCTTTGAATCTTCTTTATCATGCTAGGATTAGCAGGAAAAAGCAAAAAATTTCAGAATTGCACCTTGCAATGTGGAGATATTACTGTTTGTGCATTTACAATATTCATTGATTTTTGCCATTGAAAAAGATGTTATTCATATACCAGAAATGTTTGAAGCTACTGACTGAATGAAAGGAGCTGGCATCTCACTCTCTTTGAATCTTCTTTATCATGCTAGGATTAGCAGGAAAAAGTAAAAAATTTCAGAATTGCACCTTGCAATGTGGAGATATTACTGTTTGTGCATTTACAATATTCATTGATTTTTGCCTTTGAAAAACGTCCAGAAATGTTTGAAGCTACTGACTGAATGAAAGGAGCTGGCATCTCACTCTCTTTGAATCTTCTTTATCATGCTAGGATTAGCAGGAAAAAGCAAAAAATTTCAGAATTGCACCTTGCAATGTGGAGATATTACTGTTTGTGCATTTACAATATTCATTGATTTTTGCCATTGAAAAACATGTTATTCATATACCAGAAATGTTTGAAGCTACTGACTGAATGAAAGGAGCTGGCATCTCACTCTCTTTGAATCTTCTTTATCATGCTAGGATTAGCAGGAAAAAGTAAAAAATTTCAGAATTGCACCTTGCAATGTGGAGATATTACTGTTTGTGCATTTACAATATTCATTGATTTTTGCCATTGAAAAACGTCCAGAAATGTTTGAAGCTACTGACTGAATGAAAGGAGCTGGCATCTCACTCTCTTTGAATCTTCTTTATCATGCTAGGATTAGCAGGAAAAAGCAAAAAATTTCAGAATTGCACCTTGCAATGTGGAGATATTACTGTTTGTGCATTTACAATATTCATTGATTTTTGCCATTGAAAAACATCATGTTATTCATATACCAGAAATGTTTGAAGCTACTGACTGAATGAAAGGAGCTGGCATCTCACTCTCTTTGAATCTTCTTTATCATGCTAGGATTAGCAGGAAAAAGCAAAAAATTTCAGAATTGCACCTTGCAATGTGGAGATATTACTGTTTGTGCATTTACAATATTCATTGATTTTTGCCATTGAAAAACGTCCAGAAATGTTTGAAGCTACTGACTGAATGAAAGTAGCTGGCATCTCACTCTCTTTGAATCTTCTTTATCATGCTAGGATTAGCAGGAAAAAGCAAAAAATTTCAGAATTGCACCTTGCAATGTGGAGATATTACTGTTTGTGCATTTACAATATTCATTGATTTTTGCCATTGAAAAACATCATGTTATTCATATACCAGAAATGTTTGAAGCTACTGACTGAATGAAAGGAGCTGGCATCTCACTCTCTTTGAATCTGCTTTGTCATGCTAGGATTAGCAGGAAAAAGCAAAAAATTTCAGAATTGCACCTTGCAATGTGGAGATATTACTGTTTGTGCATTTACAATATTCATTTATTTTTGTCATTGAAAAACGTCCAGAAATGTTTGAAGCTACTGACTGAATGAAAGGAGCTGGCATCTCACTCTCTTTGAATCTTCTTTATCATGCTAGGATTAGCAGGAAAAAGCAAAAAATTTCAGAATTGCACCTTGCAATGTGGAGATATTACTGTTTGTGCATTTACAATATTCATTGATTTTTGCCATTGAAAAACATCCAGAAATGTTTGAAGCTACTGACTGAATGAAAGGAACTGGCATCTCACTCTCTTTGAATCTTCTTTATCATGCTAGGATTAGCAGGAAAAAGCAAAAAATTTCAGAATTGCACCTTTCAATGTGGAGATATTACTGTTTGTGCATTTACAATATTCATTGATTTTTGCCATTGAAAAACATCATGTTATTCATATACCAGAAATGTTTGAAGCTAGTGACTGAATGAAAGGAGCTGGCATCTCACTCTCTTTGAATCTTCTTTATCATGCTAGGATTAGCAGGAAAAAGCAAAAAATTTCAGAATTGCACCTTGCAATGTGGAGATATTACTGTTTGTGCATTTACAATATTCATTGATTTTTGCCATTGAAAAACGTCCAGAAATGTTTGAAGCTACTGACTGAATGAAAGGAGCTGGCATCTCACTCTCTTTGAATCTTCTTTATCATGCTAGGATTAGCAGGAAAAAGCAAAAAATTTCAGAATTGCACCTTGCAATGTGGAGATATTACTGTTTGTGCATTTACAATATTCATTGATTTTTGCCATTGAAAAAGATGTTATTCATATACCAGAAATGTTTGAAGCTACTGACTGAATGAAAGGAGCTGGCATCTCACTCTCTTTGAATCTGCTTTATCATGCTAGGATTAGCAGGAAAAAGCAAAAAATTTCAGAATTGCACCTTGCAATGTGGAGATATTACTGTTTGTGCATTTACAATATTCATTTATTTTTGTCATTGAAAAACGTCCAGAAATGTTTGAAGCTACTGACTGAATGAAAGGAGCTGGCATCTCACTCTCTTTGAATCTTCTTTATCATGCTAGGATTAGCAGGAAAAAGCAAAAAATTTCAGAATTGCACCTTGCAATGTGGAGATATTACTGTTTGTGCATTTACAATATTCATTGATTTTTGCCATTGAAAAACATCCAGAAATGTTTGAAGCTACTGACTGAATGAAAGGAGCTGGCATCTCACTCTCTTTGAATCTTCTTTATCATGCTAGGATTAGCAGGAAAAAGCAAAAAATTTCAGAATTGCACCTTGCAATGTGGAGATATTACTGTTTGTGCATTTACAATATTCATTGATTTTTGCCATTGAAAAACATCATGTTATTCATATACCAGAAATGTTTGAAGCTAGTGACTGAATGAAAGGAGCTGGCATCTCACTCTCTTTGAATCTTCTTTATCATGCTAGGATTAGCAGGAAAAAGCAAAAAATTTCAGAATTGCACCTTGCAATGTGGAGATATTACTGTTTGTGCATTTACAATATTCATTGATTTTTGCCATTGAAAAACGTCCAGAAATGTTTGAAGCTACTGACTGAATGAAAGGAGCTGGCATCTCACTCTCTTTGAATCTTCTTTATCATGCTAGGATTAGCAGGAAAAAGCAAAAAATTTCAGAATTGCACCTTGCAATGTGGAGATATTACTGTTTGTGCATTTACAATATTCATTGATTTTTGCCATTGAAAAAGATGTTATTCATATACCAGAAATGTTTGAAGCTACTGACTGAATGAAAGGAGCTGGCATCTCACTCTCTTTGAATCTTCTTTATCATGCTAGGATTAGCAGGAAAAAGTAAAAAATTTCAGAATTGCACCTTGCAATGTGGAGATATTACTGTTTGTGCATTTACAATATTCATTGATTTTTGCCATTGAAAAACGTCCAGAAATGTTTGAAGCTACTGACTGAATGAAAGGAGCTGGCATCTCACTCTCTTTGAATCTTCTTTATCATGCTAGGATTAGCAGGAAAAAGCAAAAAATTTCAGAATTGCACCTTGCAATGTGGAGATATTACTGTTTGTGCATTTACAATATTCATTGATTTTTGCCATTGAAAAACGTCCAGAAATGTTTGAAGCTACTGACTGAATGAAAGGAGCTGGCATCTCACTCTCTTTGAATCTTCTTTATCATGCTAGGATTAGCAGGAAAAAGCAAAAAATTTCAGAATTGCACCTTGCAATGTGGAGATATTACTGTTTGTGCATTTACAATATTCATTGATTTTTGCCATTGAAAAACGTCCAGAAATGTTTGAAGCTACTGACTGAATGAAAGGAGTTGGCATCTCACTCTCTTTGAATCTTCTTTATCATGCTAGGATTAGCAGGAAAAAGCAAAAAATTTCAGAATTGCACCTTGCAATGTGGAGATATTACTGTTTGTGCATTTACAATATTCATTGATTTTTGCCATTGAAAAACGTCCAGAAATGTTTGAAGCTACTGACTGAATGAAAGGAGCTGGCATCTCACTCTCTTTGAATCTTCTTTATCATGCTAGGATTAGCAGGAAAAAGCAAAAAATTTCAGAATTGCACCTTGCAATGTGGAGATATTACTGTTTGTGCATTTACAATATTCATTGATTTTTGCCATTGAAAAACGTCCAGAAATGTTTGAAGCTACTGACTGAATGAAAGGAGTTGGCATCTCACTCTCTTTGAATCTTCTTTATCATGCTAGGATTAGCAGGAAAAAGCAAAAAATTTCAGAATTGCACCTTGCAATGTGGAGATATTACTGTTTGTGCATTTACAATATTCATTGATTTTTGCCATTGAAAAACTTCATGTTATTCATATACCAGAAATGTTTGAAGCTACTGACTGAATGAAAGGAGCTGGCATCTCACTCTCTTTGAATCTTCTTTATCATGCTAGGATTAGCAGGAAAAAGCAAAAAATTTCAGAATTGCACCTTGCAATGTGGAGATATTACTGTTTGTGCATTTACAATATTCATTGATTTTTGCCATTGAAAAACATCATGTTATTCATATACCAGAAATGTTTGAAGCTACTGACTGAATGAAAGGAGCTGGCATCTCACTCTCTTTGAATCTTCTTTATCATGCTAGGATTAGCAGGAAAAAGCAAAAAATTTCAGAATTGCACCTTGCAATGTGGAGATATTACTGTTTGTGCATTTACAATATTCATTGATTTTTGCCATTGAAAAACGTCCAGAAATGTTTGAAGCTACTGACTGAATGAAAGGAGCTGGCATCTCACTCTCTTTGAATCTTCTTTATCATGCTAGGATTAGCAGGAAAAAGCAAAAAATTTCAGAATTGCACCTTGCAATGTGGAGATATTACTGTTTGTGCATTTACAATATTCATTGATTTTTGCCATTGAAAAACGTCCAGAAATGTTTGAAGCTACTGACTGAATGAAAGGAGCTGGCATCTCACTCTCTTTGAATCTTCTTTATCATGCTAGGATTAGCAGGAAAAAGCAAAAAATTTCAGAATTGCACCTTGCAATTTGGAGATATTACTGTTTGTGCATTTACAATATTCATTGATTTTTGCCATTGAAAAACGTCCAGAAATGTTTGAAGCTACTGACTGAATGAAAGGAGTTGGCATCTCACTCTCTTTGAATCTTCTTTATCATGCTAGGATTAGCAGGAAAAAGCAAAAAATTTCAGAATTGCACCTTGCAATGTGGAGATATTACTGTTTGTGCATTTACAATATTCATTGATTTTTGCCATTGAAAAACGTCCAGAAATGTTTGAAGCTACTGACTGAATGAAAGGAGCTGGCATCTCACTCTCTTTGAATCTTCTTTATCATGCTAGGATTAGCAGGAAAAAGCAAAAAATTTCAGAATTGCACCTTGCAATGTGGAGATATTACTGTTTGTGCATTTACAATATTCATTGATTTTTGCCATTGAAAAACGTCCAGAAATGTTTGAAGCTACTGACTGAATGAAAGGAGTTGGCATCTCACTCTCTTTGAATCTTCTTTATCATGCTAGGATTAGCAGGAAAAAGCAAAAAATTTCAGAATTGCACCTTGCAATGTGGAGATATTACTGTTTGTGCATTTACAATATTCATTGATTTTTGCCATTGAAAAACATCATGTTATTCATATACCAGAAATGTTTGAAGCTACTGACTGAATGAAAGGAGCTGGCATCTCACTCTCTTTGAATCTTCTTTATCATGCTAGGATTAGCAGGAAAAAGCAAAAAATTTCAGAATTGCACCTTGCAATGTGGAGATATTACTGTTTGTGCATTTACAATATTCATTGATTTTTGCCATTGAAAAACATCATGTTATTCATATACCAGAAATGTTTGAAGCTACTGACTGAATGAAAGGAGCTGGCATCTCACTCTCTTTGAATCTTCTTTATCATGCTAGGATTAGCAGGAAAAAGCAAAAAATTTCAGAATTGCACCTTGCAATGTGGAGATATTACTGTTTGTGCATTTACAATATTCATTGATTTTTGCCATTGAAAAACGTCCAGAAATGTTTGAAGCTACTGACTGAATGAAAGGAGCTGACATCTCACTCTCTTTGAATCTTCTTTATCATGCTAGGATTAGCAGGAAAAAGCAAAAAATTTCAGAATTGCACCTTGCAATGTGGAGATATTACTGTTTGTGCATTTACAATATTCATTGATTTTTGCCATTGAAAAACATCATGTTATTCATATAACAGAAATGTTTGAAGCTACTGACTGAATGAAAGGAGCTGGCATCTCACTCTCTTTGAATCTTCTTTATCATGCTAGGATTAGCAGGAAAAAGCAAAAAATTTCAGAATTGCACCTTGCAATGTGGAGATATTACTGTTTGTGCATTTACAATATTCATTGATTTTTGCCATTGAAAAACGTCGAGAAATGTTTGAAGCTACTGACTGAATGAAAGGAGCTGGCATCTCACTCTCTTTGAATCTTCTTTATCATGCTAGGATTAGCAGGAAAAAGCAAAAAATTTCAGAATTGCACCTTGCAATGTGGAGATATTACTGTTTGTGCATTTACAATATTCATTGATTTTTGCCATTGAAAAACGTCCAGAAATGTTTGAAGCTACTGACTGAATGAAAGGAGCTGGCATCTCACTCTCTTTGAATCTTCTTTATCATGCTAGGATTAGCAGGAAAAAGCAAAAAATTTCAGAATTGCACCTTGCAATGTGGAGATATTACTGTTTGTGCATTTACAATATTCATTGATTTTTGCCATTGAAAAACGTCCAGAAATGTTTGAAGCTACTGACTGAATGAAAGGAGTTGGCATCTCACTCTCTTTGAATCTTCTTTATCATGCTAGGATTAGCAGGAAAAAGCAAAAAATTTCAGAATTGCACCTTGCAATGTGGAGATATTACTGTTTGTGCATTTACAATATTCATTGATTTTTGCCATTGAAAAACATCATGTTATTCATATACCAGAAATGTTTGAAGCTACTGACTGAATGAAAGGAGCTGGCATCTCACTCTCTTTGAATCTTCTTTATCATGCTAGGATTAGCAGGAAAAAGCAAAAAATTTCAGAATTGCACCTTGCAATGTGGAGATATTACAGTTTGTGCATTTACAATATTCATTGATTTTTGCCATTGAAAAACATGATGTTATTCATATACCAGAAATGTTTGAAGCTACTGACTGAATGAAAGGAGCTGGCATCTCACTCTCTTTGAATCTTCTTTATCATGCTAGGATTAGCAGGAAAAAGCAAAAAATTTCAGAATTGCACCTTGCAATGTGGAGATATTACTGTTTGTGCATTTACAATATTCATTGATTTTTGCCATTGAAAAACGTCCAGAAATGTTTGAAGCTACTGACTGAATGAAAGGAGCTGGCATCTCACTCTCTTTGAATCTTCTTTATCATGCTAGGATTAGCAGGAAAAAGCAAAAAATTTCAGAATTGCACCTTGCAATGTGGAGATATTACTGTTTGTGCATTTACAATATTCATTGATTTTTGCCATTGAAAAACATCCAGAAATGTTTGAAGCTACTGACTGAATGAAAGGAGCTGGCATCTCACTCTCTTTGAATCTTCTTTATCATGCTAGGATTAGCAGGAAAAAGCAAAAAATTTCAGAATTGCACCTTGCAATGTGGAGATATTACTGTTTGTGCATTTACAATATTCATTGATTTTTGCCATTGAAAAACATCATGTTATTCATATACCAGAAATGTTTGAAGCTACTGACTGAATGAAAGGAGCTGGCATCTCACTCTCTTTGAATCTTCTTTATCATGCTAGGATTAGCAGGAAAAAGCAAAAAATTTCAGAATTGCACCTTGCAATGTGGAGATATTACTGTTTGTGCATTTACAATATTCATTGATTTTTGCCATTGAAAAACGTCCAGAAATGTTTGAAGCTACTGACTGAATGAAAGGAGCTGGCATCTCACTCTCTTTGAATCTTCTTTATCATGCTAGGATTAGCAGGAAAAAGCAAAAAATTTCAGAATTGCACCTTGCAATGTGGAGATATTACTGTTTGTGCATTTACAATATTCATTGATTTTTGCCATTGAAAAACATCATGTTATTCATATACCAGAAATGTTTGAAGCTACTGACTGAATGAAAGGAGCTGGCATCTCACTCTCTTTGAATCTTCTTTATCATGCTAGGATTAGCAGGAAAAAGCAAAAAATTTCAGAATTGCACCTTGCAATGTGGAGATATTACTGTTTGTGCATTTACAATATTCATTGATTTTTGCCATTGAAAAACATCATGTTATTCATATACCAGAAATGTTTGAAGCTACGGACTGAATGAAAGGAGCTGGCATCTCACTCTCTTTGAATCTTCTTTATCATGCTAGGATTAGCAGGAAAAAGCAAAAAATTTCAGAATTGCACCTTGCAATGTGGAGATATTACTGTTTGTGCATTTACAATATTCATTGATTTTTGCCATTGAAAAACGTCCAGAAATGTTTGAAGCTACTGACTGAATGAAAGGAGCTGACATCTCACTCTCTTTGAATCTTCTTTATCATGCTAGGATTAGCAGGAAAAAGCAAAAAATTTCAGAATTGCACCTTGCAATGTGGAGATATTACTGTTTGTGCATTTACAATATTCATTGATTTTTGCCATTGAAAAACGTCCAGAAATGTTTGAAGCTACTGACTGAATGAAAGGAGCTGGCATCTCACTCTCTTTGAATCTTCTTTATCATGCTAGGATTAGCAGGAAAAAGCAAAAAATTTCAGAATTGCACCTTGCAATGTGGAGATATTACTGTTTGTGCATTTACAATATTCATTGATTTTTGCCATTGAAAAACGTCCAGAAATGTTTGAAGCTACTGACTGAATGAAAGGAGCTGGCATCTCACGCTCTTTGAATCTTCTTTATCATGCTAGGATTAGCAGGAAAAAGCAAAAAATTTCAGAATTGCACCTTGCAATGTGGAGATATTACTGTTTGTGCATTTACAATATTCATTGATTTTTGCCATTGAAAAACATCATGTTATTCGTATACCAGAAATGTTTGAAGCTACTGACTGAATGAAAGGAGCTGGCATCTCACTCTCTTTGAATCTTCTTTATCATGCTAGGATTAGCAGGAAAAAGCAAAAAATTTCAGAATTGCACCTTGCAATGTGGAGATATTACTGTTTGTGCATTTACAATATTCATTGATTTTTGCCATTGAAAAACGTCCAGAAATGTTTGAAGCTACTGACTGAATGAAAGGAGCTGGCATCTCACTCTCTTTGAATCTTCTTTATCATGCTAGGATTAGCAGGAAAAAGCAAAAAATTTCAGAATTGCACCTTGCAATGTGGAGATATTACTGTTTGTGCATTTACAATATTCATTGATTTTTGCCATTGAAAAACATCCAGAAATGTTTGAAGCTACTGACTGAATGAAAGGAGCTGGCATCTCACTCTCTTTGAATCTTCTTTATCATGCTAGGATTAGCAGGAAAAAGCAAAAAATTTCAGAATTGCACCTTGCAATGTGGAGATATTACTGTTTGTGCATTTACAATATTCATTGATTTTTGCCATTGAAAAACATCATGTTATTCATATACCAGAAATGTTTGAAGCTACTGACTGAATGAAAGGAGCTGGCATCTCACTCTCTTTGAATCTTCTTTATCATGCTAGGATTAGCAGGAAAAAGCAAAAAATTTCAGAATTGCACCTTGCAATGTGAAGATATTACTGTTTGTGCATTTACAATATTCATTGATTTTTGCCATTGAAAAACGTCCAGAAATGTTTGAAGCTACTGACTGAATGAAAGGAGCTGGCATCTCACTCTCTTTGAATCTTCTTTATCATGCTAGGATTAGCAGGAAAAAGCAAAAAATTTCAGAATTGCACCTTGCAATGTGGAGATATTACTGTTTGTGCATTTACAATATTCATTGATTTTTGCCATTGAAAAAGATGTTATTCATATACCAGAAATGTTTGAAGCTACTGACTGAATGAAAGGAGCTGGCATCTCACTCTCTTTGAATCTTCTTTATCATGCTAGGATTAGCAGGAAAAAGTAAAAAATTTCAGAATTGCACCTTGCAATGTGGAGATATTACTGTTTGTGCATTTACAATATTCATTGATTTTTGCCTTTGAAAAACGTCCAGAAATGTTTGAAGCTACTGACTGAATGAAAGGAGCTGGCATCTCACTCTCTTTGAATCTTCTTTATCATGCTAGGATTAGCAGGAAAAAGCAAAAAATTTCAGAATTGCACCTTGCAATGTGGAGATATTACTGTTTGTGCATTTACAATATTCATTGATTTTTGCCATTGAAAAACGTCCAGAAATGTTTGAAGCTACTGACTGAATGAAAGGAGCTGGCATCTCACTCTCTTTGAATCTTCTTTATCATGCTAGGATTAGCAGGAAAAAGCAAAAAATTTCAGAATTGCACCTTGCAATGTGGAGATATTACTGTTTGTGCATTTACAATATTCATTGATTTTTGCCATTGAAAAACGTCCAGAAATGTTTGAAGCTACTGACTGAATGAAAGGAGTTGGCATCTCACTCTCTTTGAATCTTCTTTATCATGCTAGGATTAGCAGGAAAAAGCAAAAAATTTCAGAATTGCACCTTGCAATGTGGAGATATTACTGTTTGTGCATTTACAATATTCATTGATTTTTGCCATTGAAAAACATCATGTTATTCATATACCAGAAATGTTTGAAGCTACTGACTGAATGAAAGGAGCTGGCATCTCACTCTCTTTGAATCTTCTTTATCATGCTAGGATTAGCAGGAAAAAGCAAAAAATTTCAGAATTGCACCTTGCAATGTGGAGATATTACTGTTTGTGCATTTACAATATTCATTGATTTTTGCCATTGAAAAACATCATGATATTCATATACCAGAAATGTTTGAAGCTACTGACTGAATGAAAGGAGCTGGCATCTCACTCTCTTTGAATCTTCTTTATCATGCTAGGATTAGCAGGAAAAAGCAAAAAATTTCAGAATTGCACCTTGCAATGTGGAGATATTACTGTTTGTGCATTTACAATATTCATTGATTTTTGCCATTGAAAAACGTCCAGAAATGTTTGAAGCTACTGACTGAATGAAAGGAGCTGACATCTCACTCTCTTTGAATCTTCTTTATCATGCTAGGATTAGCAGGAAAAAGCAAAAAATTTCAGAATTGCACCTTGCAATGTGGAGATATTACTGTTTGTGCATTTACAATATTCATTGATTTTTGCCATTGAAAAACATCATGTTATTCATATACCAGAAATGTTTGAAGCTACTGACTGAATGAAAGAAGCTGGCATCTCACTCTCTTTGAATCTTCTTTATCATGCTAGGATTAGCAGGAAAAAGCAAAAAATTTCAGAATTGCACCTTGCAATGTGGAGATATTACTGTTTGTGCATTTACAATATTCTTTGATTTTTGCCATTGAAAAACGTCCAGAAATGTTTGAAGCTACTGACTGAATGAAAGGAGCTGGCATCTCACTCTCTTTGAATCTTCTTTATCATGCTAGGATTAGCAGGAAAAAGCAAAAAATTTCAGAATTGCACCTTGCAATGTGGAGATATTACTGTTTGTGCATTTACAATATTCATTGATTTTTGCCATTGAAAAACATCCAGAAATGTTTGAAGCTACTGACTGAATGAAAGGAGCTGGCATCTCACTCTCTTTGAATCTTCTTTATCATGCTAGGATTAGCAGGAAAAAGCAAAAAATTTCAGAATTGCACCTTGCAATGTGGAGATATTACTGTTTGTGCATTTACAATATTCATTGATTTTTGCCATTGAAAAACGTCCAGAAATGTTTGAAGCTACTGACTGAATGAAAGGAGCTGGCATCTCACTCTCTTTGAATCTTCTTTATCATGCTAGGTTTAGCAGGAAAAAGCAAAAAATTTCAGAATTGCACCTTGCAATATGGAGATATTACTGTTTGTGCATTTACAATATTCATTGATTTTTGCCATTGAAAAACGTCCAGAAATGTTTGAAGCTACTGACTGAATGAAAGGAGCTGACATCTCACTCTCTTTGAATCTTCTTTATCATGCTAGGATTAGCAGGAAAAAGCAAAAAATTTCAGAATTGCACCTTGCAATGTGGAGATATTACTGTTTGTGCATTTACAATATTCATTGATTTTTGCCATTGAAAAACATCATGTTATTCATATACCAGAAATGTTTGAAGCTACTGACTGAATGAAAGGAGCTGGCATCTCACTCTCTTTGAATCTTCTTTATCATGCTAGGATTAGCAGGAAAAAGCAAAAAATTTCAGAATTGCACCTTGCAATGTGGAGATATTACTGTTTGTGCATTTACAATATTCATTGATTTTTGCCATTGAAAAACGTCCAGAAATGTTTGAAGCTACTGACTGAATGAAAGGAGCTGGCATCTCACTCTCTTTGAATCTTCTTTATCATGCTAGGATTAGCAGGAAAAAGCAAAAAATTTCAGAATTGCACCTTGCAATGTGGAGATATTACTGTTTGTGCATTTACAATATTCATTGATTTTTGCCATTGAAAAACATCCAGAAATGTTTGAAGCTACTGACTGAATGAAAGGAGCTGGCATCTCACTCTCTTTGAATCTTCTTTATCATGCTAGGATTAGCAGGAAAAAGCAAAAAATTTCAGAATTGCACCTTGCAATGTGGAGATATTACTGTTTGTGCATTTACAATATTCATTGATTTTTGCCATTGAAAAACATCATGTTATTCATATACCAGAAATGTTTGAAGCTACTGACTGAATGAAAGGAGCTGGCATCTCACTCTCTTTGAATCTTCTTTATCATGCTAGGATTAGCAGGAAAAAGCAAAAAATTTCAGAATTGCACCTTGCAATGTGGAGATATTACTGTTTGTGCATTTACAATATTCATTGATTTTTGCCATTGAAAAACGTCCAGAAATGTTTGAAGCTACTGACTGAATGAAAGGAGCTGGCATCTCACTCTCTTTGAATCTTCTTTATCATGCTAGGTTTAGCAGGAAAAAGCAAAAAATTTCAGAATTGCACCTTGCAATGTGGAGATATTACTGTTTGTGCATTTACAATATTCATTGATTTTTGCCATTGAAAAACATCATGTTATTCATATACCAGAAATGTTTGAAGCTACTGACTGAATGAAAGGAGCTGGCATCTCACTCTCTTTGAATCTTCTTTATCATGCTAGGATTAGCAGGAAAAAGCAAAAAATTTCAGAATTGCACCTTGCAATGTGGAGATATTACTGTTTGTGCATTTACAATATTCATTGATTTTTGCCATTGAAAAACATCATGTTATTCATATACCTGAAATGTTTGAAGCTACTGACTGAATGAAAGGAGCTGGCATCTCACTCTCTTTGAATCTTCTTTATCATGCTAGGATTAGCAGGAAAAAGCAAAAAATTTCAGAATTGCACCTTGCAATGTGGAGATATTACTGTTTGTGCATTTACAATATTCATTGATTTTTGCCATTGAAAAACGTCCAGAAATGTTTGAAGCTACTGACTGAATGAAAGGAGCTGACATCTCACTCTCTTTGAATCTTCTTTATCATGCTAGGATTAGCAGGAAAAAGCAAAAAATTTCAGAATTGCACCTTGCAATGTGGAGATATTACTGTTTGTGCATTTACAATATTCATTGATTTTTGCCATTGAAAAACATCATGTTATTCATATACCAGAAATGTTTGAAGCTACTGACTGAATGAAAGGAGCTGGCATCTCACTCTCTTTGAATCTTCTTTATCATGCTAGGATTAGCAGGAAAAAGCAAAAAATTTCAGAATTGCACCTTGCAATGTGGAGATATTACTGTTTGTGCATTTACAATATTCATTGATTTTTGCCATTGAAAAACGTCCAGAAATGTTTGAAGCTACTGACTGAATGAAAGGAGCTGGCATCTCACTCTCTTTGAATCTTCTTTATCATGCTAGGATTAGCAGGAAAAAGCAAAAAATTTCAGAATTGCACCTTGCAATGTGGAGATATTACTGTTTGTGCATTTACAATATTCATTGATTTTTGCCATTGAAAAACATCATGTTATTCATATACCAGAAATGTTTGAAGCTACTGACTGAATGAAAGGAGCTGGCATCTCACTCTCTTTGAATCTTCTTTATCATGCTAGGATTAGCAGGAAAAAGCAAAAAATTTCAGAATTGCACCTTGCAATGTGAAGATATTACTGTTTGTGCATTTACAATATTCATTGATTTTTGCCATTGAAAAACGTCCAGAAATGTTTGAAGCTACTGACTGAATGAAAGGAGCTGACATCTCACTCTTTGAATCTTCTTTATCATGCTAGGATTAGCAGGAAAAAGCAAAAAATTTCAGAATTGCACCTTGCAATGTGGAGATATTACTGTTTGTGCATTTACAATATTCATTGATTTTTGCCATTGAAAAACATCCAGAAATGTTTGAAGCTACTGACTGAATGAAAGGAGCTGGCATCTCACTCTCTTTGAATCTTCTTTATCATGCTAGGATTAGCAGGAAAAAGCAAAAAATTTCAGAATTGCACCTTGCAATGTGGAGATATTACTGTTTGTGCATTTACAATATTCATTGATTTTTGCCATTGAAAAACATCATGTTATTCATATACCAGAAATGTTTGAAGCTACTGACTGAATGAAAGGAGCTGGCATCTCACTCTCTTTGAATCTTCTTTATCATGCTAGGATTAGCAGGAAAAAGCAAAAAATTTCAGAATTGCACCTTGCAATGTGGAGATATTACTGTTTGTGCATTTACAATATTCATTGATTTTTGCCATTGAAAAACGTCCAGAAATGTTTGAAGCTACTGACTGAATGAAAGGAGCTGGCATCTCACTCTCTTTGAATCTTCTTTATCATGCTAGGATTAGCAGGAAAAAGCAAAAAATTTCAGAATTGCACCTTGCAATGTGGAGATATTACTGTTTGTGCATTTACAATATTCATTGATTTTTGCCATTGAAAAACATCCAGAAATGTTTGAAGCTACTGACTGAATGAAAGGAGCTGGCATCTCACTCTCTTTGAATCTTCTTTATCATGCTAGGATTAGCAGGAAAAAGCAAAAAATTTCAGAATTGCACCTTGCAATGTGGAGATATTACTGTTTGTGCATTTACAATATTCATTGATTTTTGCCATTGAAAAACATCATGTTATTCATATACCAGAAATGTTTGAAGCTACTGACTGAATGAAAGGAGCTGGCATCTCACTCTCTTTGAATCTTCTTTATCATGCTAGGATTAGCAGGAAAAAGCAAAAAATTTCAGAATTGCACCTTGCAATGTGGAGATATTACTGTTTGTGCATTTACAATATTCATTGATTTTTGCCATTGAAAAACGTCCAGAAATGTTTGAAGCTACTGACTGAATGAAAGGAGCTGGCATCTCACTCTCTTTGAATCTTCTTTATCATGCTAGGATTAGCAGGAAAAAGCAAAAAATTTCAGAATTGCACCTTGCAATGTGGAGATATTACTGTTTGTGCATTTACAATATTCATTGATTTTTGCCATTGAAAAACGTCCAGAAATGTTTGAAGCTACTGACTGAATGAAAGGAGCTGGCATCTCACTCTCTTTGAATCTTCTTTATCATGCTAGGATTAGCAGGAAAAAGCAAAAAATTTCAGAATTGCACCTTGCAATGTGGAGATATTACTGTTTGTGCATTTACAATATTCATTGATTTTTGCCATTGAAAAACATCATGTTATTCATATACCAGAAATGTTTGAAGCTACTGACTGAATGAAAGGAGCTGGCATCTCACTCTCTTTGAATCTTCTTTATCATGCTAGGATTAGCAGGAAAAAGCGAAAAATTTCAGAATTGCACCTTGCAATGTGGAGATATTACTGTTTGTGCATTTACAATATTCATTGATTTTTGCCATTGAAAAACGTCCAGAAATGTTTGAAGCTACTGACTGAATGAAAAGAGCTGGCATCTCACTCTCTTTGAATCTTCTTTATCATGCTAGGATTAGCA
Organism: Phyllobates terribilis; assembly: GCF_046119375.1. Lineage (NCBI taxonomy): Eukaryota > Metazoa > Chordata > Amphibia > Anura > Dendrobatidae > Phyllobates > Phyllobates terribilis. The sequence continues at coordinate 12,284 of NW_027364119.1, read as the reverse complement.
GGAAAAAGCAAAAAATTTCAGAATTGCACCTTGCAATGTGGAGATATTACTGTTTGTGCATTTACAATATTCATTGATTTTTGCCATTGAAAAACATCCAGAAATGTTTGAAGCTACTGACTGAATGAAAGGAGCTGGCATCTCACTCTCTTTGAATCTTCTTTATCATGCTAGGATTAGCAGGAAAAAGCAAAAAATTTCAGAATTGCACCTTGCAATGTGGAGATATTACTGTTTGTGCATTTACAATATTCATTGATTTTTGCCATTGAAAAACATCATGTTATTCATATACCAGAAATGTTTGAAGCTACTGACTGAATGAAAGGAGCTGGCATCTCACTCTCTTTGAATCTTCTTTATCATGCTAGGATTAGCAGGAAAAAGCAAAAAATTTCAGAATTGCACCTTGCAATGTGGAGATATTACTGTTTGTGAATTTACAATATTCATTGATTTTTGCCATTGAAAAACGTCCAGAAATGTTTGAAGCTACTGACTGAATGAAAGGAGCTGACATCTCACTCTCTTTGAATCTTCTTTATCATGATAGGATTAGCAGGAAAAAGCAAAAAATTTCAGAATTGCACCTTGCAATGTGGAGATATTACTGTTTGTGCATTTACAATATTCATTGATTTTTGCCATTGAAAAACATCCAGAAATGTTTGATGCTACTGACTGAATGAAAGGAGCTGGCATCTCACTCTCTTTGAATCTTCTTTATCATGCTAGGATTAGCAGGAAAAAGCAAAAAAATTCAGAATTGCACCTTGCAATGTGGAGATATTACTGTTTGTGCATTTACAATATTCATTGATTTTTGCCATTGAAAAACGTCCAGAAATGTTTGAAGCTACTGACTGAATGAAAGGAGCTGGCATCTCACTCTCTTTGAGTCTTCTTTATCATGCTAGGATTAGCAGGAAAAAGCAAAAAATTTCAGAATTGCACCTTGCAATGTGGAGATATTACTGTTTGTGCATTTACAATATTCATTGATTTTTGCCATTGAAAAACATCATGTTATTCATATACCAGAAATGTTTGAAGCTACTGACTGAATGAAAGGAGCTGGCATCTCACTCTCTTTGAATCTTCTTTATCATGCTAGGATTAGCAGGAAAAAGCAAAAAATTTCAGAATTGCACCTTGCAATGTGGAGATATTACTGTTTGTGCATTTACAATATTCATTGATTTTTGCCATTGAAAAACATCATGTTATTCATATACCAGAAATGTTTGAAGCTACTGACTGAATGAAAGGAGCTGGCATCTCACTCTCTTTGAATCTTCTTTATCATGCTAGGATTAGCAGGAAAAAGCAAAAAATTTCAGAATTGCACCTTGCAATGTGGAGATATTACTGTTTGTGCATTTACAATATTCATTGATTTTTGCCATTGAAAAACGTCCAGAAATGTTTGAAGCTACTGACTGAATGAAAGGAGCTGACATCTCACTCTCTTTGAATCTTCTTTATCATGCTAGGATTAGCAGGAAAAAGCAAAAAATTTCAGAATTGCACCTTGCAATGTGGAGATATTACTGTTTGTGCATTTACAATATTCATTGATTTTTGCCATTGAAAAACGTCCAGAAATGTTTGAAGCTACTGACTGAATGAAAGGAGCTGGCATCTCACTCTCTTTGAATCTTCTTTATCATGCTAGGATTAGCAGGAAAAAGCAAAAAATTTCAGAATTGCACCTTGCAATGTGGAGATATTACTGTTTGTGCATTTACAATATTCATTGATTTTTGCCATTGAAAAACGTCCAGAAATGTTTGAAGCTACTGACTGAATGAAAGGAGCTGACATCTCACTCTCTTTGAATCTTCTTTATCATGCTAGGATTAGCAGGAAAAAGCAAAAAATTTCAGAATTGCACCTTGCAATGTGGAGATATTACTGTTTGTGCATTTACAATATTCATTGATTTTTGCCATTGAAAAACATCATGTTATTCATATACCAGAAATGTTTGAAGCTACTGACTGAATGAAAGGAGCTGGCATCTCACTCTCTTTGAATCTTCTTTATCATGCTAGGATTAGCAGGAAAAAGCAAAAAATTTCAGAATTGCACCTTGCAATGTGGAGATATTACTGTTTGTGCATTTACAATATTCATTGATTTTTGCCATTGAAAAACGTCCAGAAATGTTTGAAGCTACTGACTGAATGAAAGGAGCTGACATCTCACTCTCTTTGAATCTTCTTTATCATGCTAGGATTAGCAGGAAAAAGCAAAAAATTTCAGAATTGCACCTTGCAATGTGGAGATATTACTGTTTGTGCATTTACAATATTCATTGATTTTTGCCATTGAAAAACATCATGTTATTCATATACCAGAAATGTTTGAAGCTACTGACTGAATGAAAGGAGCTGGCATCTCACTCTCTTTGAATCTTCTTTATCATGCTAGGATTAGCAGGAAAAAGCAAAAAATTTCAGAATTGCACCTTGCAATGTGGAGATATTACTGTTTGTGCATTTACAATATTCATTGATTTTTGCCATTGAAAAACGTCCAGAAATGTTTGAAGCTACTGACTGAATGAAAGGAGCTGGCATCTCACTCTCTTTGAATCTTCTTTATCATGCTAGGATTAGCAGGAAAAAGCAAAAAATTTCAGAATTGCACCTTGCAATGTGGAGATATTACTGTTTGTGCATTTACAATATTCATTGATTTTTGCCATTGAAAAACATCCAGAAATGTTTGAAGCTACTGACTGAATGAAAGGAGCTGGCATCTCACTCTCTTTGAATCTTCTTTATCATGCTAGGATTAGCAGGAAAAAGCAAAAAATTTCAGAATTGCACCTTGCAATGTGGAGATATTACTGTTTGTGCATTTACAATATTCATTGATTTTTGCCATTGAAAAACATCATGTTATTCATATACCAGAAATGTTTGAAGCTACTGACTGAATGAAAGGAGCTGGCATCTCACTCTCTTTGAATCTTCTTTATCATGCTAGGATTAGCAGGAAAAAGCAAAAAATTTCAGAATTGCACCTTGCAATGTGGAGATATTACTGTTTGTGCATTTACAATATTCATTGATTTTTGCCATTGAAAAACGTCCAGAAATGTTTGAAGCTACTGACTGAATGAAAGGAGCTGGCATCTCACTCTCTTTGAATCTTCTTTATCATGCTAGGATTAGCAGGAAAAAGCAAAAAATTTCAGAATTGCACCTTGCAATGTGGAGATATTACTGTTTGTGCATTTACAATATTCATTGATTTTTGCCATTGAAAAACGTCCAGAAATGTTTGAAGCTACTGACTGAATGAAAGGAGCTGGCATCTCACTCTCTTTGAATCTTCTTTATCATGCTAGGATTAGCAGGAAAAAGCAAAAAATTTCAGAATTGCACCTTGCAATGTGGAGATATTACTGTTTGTGCATTTACAATATTCATTGATTTTTGCCATTGAAAAACATCATGTTATTCATATACCAGAAATGTTTGAAGCTACTGACTGAATGAAAGGAGCTGGCATCTCACTCTCTTTGAATCTTCTTTATCATGCTAGGATTAGCAGGAAAAAGCGAAAAATTTCAGAATTGCACCTTGCAATGTGGAGATATTACTGTTTGTGCATTTACAATATTCATTGATTTTTGCCATTGAAAAACGTCCAGAAATGTTTGAAGCTACTGACTGAATGAAAAGAGCTGGCATCTCACTCTCTTTGAATCTTCTTTATCATGCTAGGATTAGCAGGAAAAAGCAAAAAATTTCAGAATTGCACCTTGCAATGTGGAGATATTACTGTTTGTGCATTTACAATATTCATTGATTTTTGCCATTGAAAAACATCCAGAAATGTTTGAAGCTACTGACTGAATGAAAGGAGCTGGCATCTCACTCTCTTTGAATCTTCTTTATCATGCTAGGATTAGCAGGAAAAAGCAAAAAATTTCAGAATTGCACCTTGCAATGTGGAGATATTACTGTTTGTGCATTTACAATATTCATTGATTTTTGCCATTGAAAAACATCATGTTATTCATATACCAGAAATGTTTGAAGCTACTGACTGAATGAAAGGAGCTGGCATCTCACTCTCTTTGAATCTTCTTTATCATGCTAGGATTAGCAGGAAAAAGCAAAAAATTTCAGAATTGCACCTTGCAATGTGGAGATATTACTGTTTGTGAATTTACAATATTCATTGATTTTTGCCATTGAAAAACGTCCAGAAATGTTTGAAGCTACTGACTGAATGAAAGGAGCTGACATCTCACTCTCTTTGAATCTTCTTTATCATGATAGGATTAGCAGGAAAAAGCAAAAAATTTCAGAATTGCACCTTGCAATGTGGAGATATTACTGTTTGTGCATTTACAATATTCATTGATTTTTGCCATTGAAAAACATCCAGAAATGTTTGATGCTACTGACTGAATGAAAGGAGCTGGCATCTCACTCTCTTTGAATCTTCTTTATCATGCTAGGATTAGCAGGAAAAAGCAAAAAAATTCAGAATTGCACCTTGCAATGTGGAGATATTACTGTTTGTGCATTTACAATATTCATTGATTTTTGCCATTGAAAAACGTCCAGAAATGTTTGAAGCTACTGACTGAATGAAAGGAGCTGGCATCTCACTCTCTTTGAGTCTTCTTTATCATGCTAGGATTAGCAGGAAAAAGCAAAAAATTTCAGAATTGCACCTTGCAATGTGGAGATATTACTGTTTGTGCATTTACAATATTCATTGATTTTTGCCATTGAAAAACATCATGTTATTCATATACCAGAAATGTTTGAAGCTACTGACTGAATGAAAGGAGCTGGCATCTCACTCTCTTTGAATCTTCTTTATCATGCTAGGATTAGCAGGAAAAAGCAAAAAATTTCAGAATTGCACCTTGCAATGTGGAGATATTACTGTTTGTGCATTTACAATATTCATTGATTTTTGCCATTGAAAAACATCATGTTATTCATATACCAGAAATGTTTGAAGCTACTGACTGAATGAAAGGAGCTGGCATCTCACTCTCTTTGAATCTTCTTTATCATGCTAGGATTAGCAGGAAAAAGCAAAAAATTTCAGAATTGCACCTTGCAATGTGGAGATATTACTGTTTGTGCATTTACAATATTCATTGATTTTTGCCATTGAAAAACGTCCAGAAATGTTTGAAGCTACTGACTGAATGAAAGGAGCTGACATCTCACTCTCTTTGAATCTTCTTTATCATGCTAGGATTAGCAGGAAAAAGCAAAAAATTTCAGAATTGCACCTTGCAATGTGGAGATATTACTGTTTGTGCATTTACAATATTCATTGATTTTTGCCATTGAAAAACATCATGTTATTCATATACCAGAAATGTTTGAAGCTACTGACTGAATGAAAGGAGCTGGCATCTCACTCTCTTTGAATCTTCTTTATCATGCTAGGATTAGCAGGAAAAAGCAAAAAATTTCAGAATTGCACCTTGCAATGTGGAGATATTACTGTTTGTGCATTTACAATATTCATTGATTTTTGCCATTGAAAAACGTCCAGAAATGTTTGAAGCTACTGACTGAATGAAAGGAGCTGACATCTCACTCTCTTTGAATCTTCTTTATCATGCTAGGATTAGCAGGAAAAAGCAAAAAATTTCAGAATTGCACCTTGCAATGTGGAGATATTACTGTTTGTGCATTTACAATATTCATTGATTTTTGCCATTGAAAAACATCATGTTATTCATATACCAGAAATGTTTGAAGCTACTGACTGAATGAAAGGAGCTGGCATCTCACTCTCTTTGAATCTTCTTTATCATGCTAGGATTAGCAGGAAAAAGCAAAAAATTTCAGAATTGCACCTTGCAATGTGGAGATATTACTGTTTGTGCATTTACAATATTCATTGATTTTTGCCATTGAAAAACGTCCAGAAATGTTTGAAGCTACTGACTGAATGAAAGGAGCTGGCATCTCACTCTCTTTGAATCTTCTTTATCATGCTAGGATTAGCAGGAAAAAGCAAAAAATTTCAGAATTGCACCTTGCAAGGTGGAGATATTACTGTTTGTGCATTTACAATATTCATTGATTTTTGCCATTGAAAAACATCCAGAAATGTTTGAAGCTACTGACTGAATGAAAGGAGCTGGCATCTCACTCTCTTTGAATCTTCTTTATCATGCTAGGATTAGCAGGAAAAAGCAAAAAATTTCAGAATTGCACCTTGCAATGTGGAGATATTACTGTTTGTGCATTTACAATATTCATTGATTTTTGCCATTGAAAAACATCATGTTATTCATATACCAGAAATGTTTGAAGCTACTGACTGAATGAAAGGAGCTGGCATCTCACTCTCTTTGAATCTTCTTTATCATGCTAGGATTAGCAGGAAAAAGCAAAAAATTTCAGAATTGCACCTTGCAATGTGGAGATATTACTGTTTGTGCATTTACAATATTCATTGATTTTTGCCATTGAAAAACATCATGTTATTCATATACCAGAAATGTTTGAAGCTACTGACTGAATGAAAGGAGCTGGCATCTCACTCTCTTTGAATCTTCTTTATCATGCTAGGATTAGCAGGAAAAAGCAAAAAATTTCAGAATTGCACCTTGCAATGTGGAGATATTACTGTTTGTGCATTTACAATATTCATTGATTTTTGCCATTGAAAAACGTCCAGAAATGTTTGAAGCTACTGACTGAATGAAAGGAGCTGACATCTCACTCTCTTTGAATCTTCTTTATCATGCTAGGATTAGCAGGAAAAAGCAAAAAATTTCAGAATTGCACCTTGCAATGTGGAGATATTACTGTTTGTGCATTTACAATATTCATTGATTTTTGCCATTGAAAAACATCATGTTATTCATATACCAGAAATGTTTGAAGCTACTGACTGAATGAAAGGAGCTGGCATCTCACTCTCTTTGAATCTTCTTTATCATGCTAGGATTAGCAGGAAAAAGCAAAAAATTTCAGAATTGCACCTTGCAATGTGGAGATATTACTGTTTGTGCATTTACAATATTCATTGATTTTTGCCATTGAAAAACGTCCAGAAATGTTTGAAGCTACTGACTGAATGAAAGGAGCTGACATCTCACTCTCTTTGAATCTTCTTTATCATGCTAGGATTAGCAGGAAAAAGCAAAAAATTTCAGAATTGCACCTTGCAATGTGGAGATATTACTGTTTGTGCATTTACAATATTCATTGATTTTTGCCATTGAAAAACATCATGTTATTCATATACCAGAAATGTTTGAAGCTACTGACTGAATGAAAGGAGCTGGCATCTCACTCTCTTTGAATCTTCTTTATCATGCTAGGATTAGCAGGAAAAAGCAAAAAATTTCAGAATTGCACCTTGCAATGTGGAGATATTACTGTTTGTGCATTTACAATATTCATTGATTTTTGCCATTGAAAAACGTCCAGAAATGTTTGAAGCTACTGACTGAATTAAAAGGAGCTGGCATCTCACTCTCTTTGAATCTTCTTTATCATGCTAGGATTAGCAGGAAAAAGCAAAAAATTTCAGAATTGCACCTTGCAATGTGGAGATATTACTGTTTGTGCATTTACAATATTCATTGATTTTTGCCATTGAAAAACATCCAGAAATGTTTGAAGCTACTGACTGAATGAAAGGAGCTGGCATCTCACTCTCTTTGAATCTTCTTTATCATGCTAGGATTAGCAGGAAAAAGCAAAAAATTTCAGAATTGCACCTTGCAATGTGGAGATATTACTGTTTGTGCATTTACAATATTCATTGATTTTTGCCATTGAAAAACATCATGTTATTCATATACCAGAAATGTTTGAAGCTACTGACTGAATGAAAGGAGCTGGCATCTCACTCTCTTTGAATCTTCTTTATCATGCTAGGATTAGCAGGAAAAAGCAAAAAATTTCAGAATTGCACCTTGCAATGTGGAGATATTACTGTTTGTGCATTTACAATATTCATTGATTTTTGCCATTGAAAAACGTCCAGAAATGTTTGAAGCTACTGACTGAATGAAAGGAGCTGACATCTCACTCTCTTTGAATCTTCTTTATCATGCTAGGATTAGCAGGAAAAAGCAAAAAATTTCAGAATTGCACCTTGCAATGTGGAGATATTACTGTTTGTGCATTTACAATATTCATTGATTTTTGCCATTGAAAAACATCATGTTATTCATATACCAGAAATGTTTGAAGCTACTGACTGAATGAAAGGAGCTGGCATCTCACTCTCTTTGAATCTTCTTTATCATGCTAGGATTAGCAGGAAAAAGCAAAAAATTTCAGAATTGCACCTTGCAATGTGGAGATATTACTGTTTGTGCATTTACAATATTCATTGATTTTTGCCATTGAAAAACGTCCAGAAATGTTTGAAGCTACTGACTGAATGAAAGGAGCTGACATCTCACTCTCTTTGAATCTTCTTTATCATGCTAGGATTAGCAGGAAAAAGCAAAAAATTTCAGAATTGCACCTTGCAATGTGGAGATATTACTGTCTGTGCATTTACAATATTCATTGATTTTTGCCATTGAAAAACATCATGTTATTCATATACCAGAAATGTTTGAAGCTACTGACTGAATGAAAGGAGCTGGCATCTCACTCTCTTTGAATCTTCTTTATCATGCTAGGATTAGCAGGAAAAAGCAAAAAATTTCAGAATTGCACCTTGCAATGTGGAGATATTACTGTTTGTGCATTTACAATATTCATTGATTTTTGCCATTGAAAAACGTCCAGAAATGTTTGAAGCTACTGACTGAATGAAAGGAGCTGGCATCTCACTCTCTTTGAATCTTCTTTATCATGCTAGGATTAGCAGGAAAAAGCAAAAAATTTCAGAATTGCACCTTGCAATGTGGAGATATTACTGTTTGTGCATTTACAATATTCATTGATTTTTGCCATTGAAAAACATCCAGAAATGTTTGAAGCTACTGACTGAATGAAAGGAGCTGGCATCTCACTCTCTTTGAATCTTCTTTATCATGCTAGGATTAGCAGGAAAAAGCAAAAAATTTCAGAATTGCACCTTGCAATGTGGAGATATTACTGTTTGTGCATTTACAATATTCATTGATTTTTGCCATTGAAAAACATCATGTTATTCATATACCAGAAATGTTTGAAGCTACTGACTGAATGAAAGGAGCTGGCATCTCACTCTCTTTGAATCTTCTTTATCATGCTAGGATTAGCAGGAAAAAGCAAAAAATTTCAGAATTGCACCTTGCAATGTGGAGATATTACTGTTTGTGCATTTACAATATTCATTGATTTTTGCCATTGAAAAACGTCCAGAAATGTTTGAAGCTACTGACTGAATGAAAGGAGCTGGCATCTCACTCTCTTTGAATCTTCTTTATCATGCTAGGATTAGCAGGAAAAAGCAAAAAATTTCAGAATTGCACCTTGCAATGTGGAGATATTACTGTTTGTGCATTTACAATATTCATTGATTTTTGCCATTGAAAAACGTCCAGAAATGTTTGAAGCTACTGACTGAATGAAAGGAGCTGGCATCTCACTCTCTTTGAATCTTCTTTATCATGCTAGGATTAGCAGGAAAAAGCAAAAAATTTCAGAATTGCACCTTGCAATGTGGAGATATTACTGTTTGTGCATTTACAATATTCATTGATTTTTGCCATTGAAAAACGTCCAGAAATGTTTGAAGCTACTGACTGAATGAAAGGAGCTGGCATCTCACTCTCTTTGAATCTTCTTTATCATGCTAGGATTAGCAGGAAAAAGCAAAAAATTTCAGAATTGCACCTTGCAATGTGGAGATATTACTGTTTGTGCATTTACAATATTCATTGATTTTTGCCATTGAAAAACATCATGTTATTCATATACCAGAAATGTTTGAAGCTACTGACTGAATGAAAGGAGCTGGCATCTCACTCTCTTTGAATCTTCTTTATCATGCTAGGATTAGCAGGAAAAAGCAAAAAATTTCAGAATTGCACCTTGCAATGTGGAGATATTACTGTTTGTGCATTTACAATATTCATTGATTTTTGCCATTGAAAAACGTCCAGAAATGTTTGAAGCTACTGACTGAATGAAAAGAGCTGGCATCTCACTCTCTTTGAATCTTCTTTATCATGCTAGGATTAGCAGGAAAAAGCAAAAAATTTCAGAATTGCACCTTGCAATGTGGAGATATTACTGTTTGTGCATTTACAATATTCATTGATTTTTGCCATTGAAAAACGGCCAGAAATGTTTGAAGCTACTGACTGAATGAAAGGAGCTGGCATCTCACTCTCTTCGAATCTTCTTTATCATGCTAGGATTAGCAGGAAAAAGCAAAAAATTTCAGAATTGCACCTTGCAATGTGGAGATATTACTGTTTGTGCATTTACAATATTCATTGATTTTTGCCATTGAAAAACATCCAGAAATGTTTGAAGCTACTGACTGAATGAAAGGAGCTGGCATCTCACTCTCTTTGAATCTTTATCATGCTAGGATTAGCAGGAAAAAGCAAAAAATTTCAGAATTGCACCTTGCAATGTGGAGATATTACTGTTTGTGCATTTACAATATTCATTGATTTTTGCCATTGAAAAACATCATGTTATTCATATACCAGAAATGTTTGAAGCTACTGACTGAATGAAAGGAGCTGGCATCTCACTCTCTTTGAATCTTCTTTATCATGCTAGGATTAGCAGGAAAAAGCAAAAAATTTCAGACTTGCACCTTGTAATGTGGAGATATTACTGTTTGTGCATTTACAATATTCATTGATTTTTGCCATTGAAAAACGTCCAGAAATGTTTGAAGCTACTGACTGAATGAAAGGAGCTGACATCTCACTCTCTTTGAATCTTCTTTATCATGATAGGATTAGCAGGAAAAAGCAAAAAATTTCAGAATTGCACCTTGCAATGTGGAGATATCACTGTTTGTGCATTTACAATATTCATTGATTTTTGCCATTGAAAAACGTCCAGAAATGTTTGAAGCTACTGACTGAATGAAAGGAGCTGGCATCTCACTCTCTTTGAATCTTCTTTATCATGCTAGGATTAGCAGGAAAAAGCAAAAAATTTCAGAATTGCACCTTGCAATGTGGAGATATTACTGTTTGTGCATTTACAATATTCATTGATTTTTGCCATTGAAAAACATCATGTTATTCATATACCAGAAATGTTTGAAGCTACTGACTGAATGAAAGGAGCTGGCATCTCACTCTCTTTGAATCTTCTTTATCATGCTAGGATTAGCAGGAAAAAGCAAAAAATTTCAGAATTGCACCTTGCAATGTGGAGATATTACTGTTTGTGCATTTACAATATTCATTGATTTTTGCCATTGAAAAACGTCCAGAAATGTTTGAAGCTACTGACTGAATGAAAGGAGCTGGCATCTCACTCTCTTTGAATCTTCTTTATCATGCTAGGATTAGCAGGAAAAAGCAAAAAAATTCAGAATTGCACCTTGCAATGTGGAGATATTACTGTTTGTGCATTTACAATATTCATTGATTTTTGCCATTGAAAAACGTCCAGAAATGTTTGAAGCTACTGACTGAATGAAAGAGCTGGCATCTCACTCTCTTTGAATCTTCTTTATCATGCTAGGATTAGCAGGAAAAAGCAAAAAAATTCAGAATTGCACCTTGCAATGTGGAGATATTACTGTTTGTGCATTTACAATATTCATTGATTTTTGCCATTGAAAAACATCCAGAAATGTTTGAAGCTACTGACTGAATGAAAGGAGCTGGCATCTCACTCTCTTTGAATCTTCTTTATCATGCTAGGATTAGCAGGAAAAAGCAAAAAATTTCAGAATTGCACCTTGCAATGTGGAGATATTACTGTTTGTGCATTTACAATATTCATTGATTTTTGCCATTGAAAAACATCATGAAATTATATTCAGAAATGTTTGAAGCTACTGACTGAATGAAAGGAGCTGGCATCTCACTCTCTTTGAATCTTCTTTATCATGCTAGGATTAGCAGGAAAAAGCAAAAAATTTCAGAATTGCACCTTGCAATGTGGAGATATTACTGTTTGTGCATTTACAATATTCATTGATTTTTGCCATTGAAAAACATCATGTTATTCATATACCAGAAATGTTTGAAGCTACTGACTGAATGAAAGGAGCTTGCATCTCACTCTCTTTGAATCTTCTTTATCATGCTAGGATTAGCAGGAAAAAGCAAAAAATTTCAGAATTGCACCTTGCAATGTGGAGATATTACTGTTTGTGCATTTACAATATTCATTGATTTTAGC